>NC_139708.1:12869888-13247795 GCF_964188405.1 Protomyctophum parallelum | reverse complement strand
TGATTTGGCGTTCATAATTGTGTTGTTCTTTACGGTAGTTTTACCACTGAGAGCTGTTTTACCACGATTAAACCGTTTTGACTGTCAGTGCCATATAACCTGCCCATGGTTTGCATCTGAGCATAATGTCAAGATGGCTGCTTGCCACTCAGGGCTGACAAGTGACAATGGCATGGCATTTGAACACTTGTGAATGCCATCGTGACCTTTTTTTGTTTATTTTCCATCATATTCGACAGTATCCATGTACGGTATAACATAAGTAACACAGTTAAAGGTGATGGAAATGGTATAGAGAAATATATTCCTAGTCTCTCGACACAGACTGACAAATGTCAATGCAATTGTGAGCTTGTAGACACCTGAGCGCAACCTAACAGAAAATTACTTGTCTTTTAATTCTACTGGATCTCATCTCTTGTGGTCCCTCCCTAACATTTTAGTTTAGTTTTTATTTGTTGACTAAATTGACAATATGTCTTCGCTGTCTTAGTTTTAGTCGTAATAGCTTACTTGAGTACTTACTTAAGTGAAAAATGACAAACATTTTTCATCATAGTTTCAGGTGACAAAATCAACAGTGTGTGGAGGCTGCAGCTGTTTAGGTTTTGGAGAAGCAGAGAGATGAACCACAGAGGAAATGAAATAGAGTTCATGGTTTCCACCACGTGTCGCCAGCAAAAAAAATAAAGAAAATAAAAACGTTGCTCGCCAAAAACAGCCAATCTACTGTACAAGTTCACAACGTTATGAGCTTGTAAATGTAAATGGTCTATTGTCAGTCTATTGAATATAAGTATATGAGTGCCACAGAGAACTTTGTCATTGCAGCGGCTGTGTGGATGTCACCATGGATGTGAGCACGTTGTTGGTGGTTGGAGGTGTGTTCGTCTGTGCCGTTGTCCTTACTTCTATCTGCCTCCGCTGTGGGACCAAAGGCCCTGCACTGGGTGAGTAGACTCCATCTCACTGCTATCTGGCTCCGCTGTAGGACCAAAGGCCCACTGGGTGAGTAGACTCCATATTACTGCTATCTGCCTCCACTGTGGGACCAAAGGCGCACTGGGTGAGTAGACTCCATCTTACTGCTATCTGCCTCCACTGTGGGACCAAAGGTCCACTGGGTGAGTAGACTCCATCTTACTGCTATCTGCCTCCACTGTGGGACCAAAGGCCCACTGGGTGAGTAGACTCCATCTTACTGCTATCTGCCTCCACTGTGGGACCAAAGGCCCACTGGGTGAGTATACTCCATCTTACTGCTATCTGCCTCCACTGTGGGACCAAAGGCCCACTGGGTGAGTAGACTCCATCTTACTGCTATCTGCCTCCACTGTGGGACCAAAGGTCCACTGGGTGAGTAGACTCCATCTTACTGCTATCTGCCTCCACTGTGGGACCAAAGGCCCACTGCAGGGTGAGCGACTTACATTAAGCAAGAACAAAAAACATGGCAATACATAAAAAAGTAGTTATCATGAATCATACATAACCTAAGAACGTAACAATGGAATATCTATATAATGAAATTATGCATATATATACTATATAGTGCTATGTCTACATAAAATGCTATTAAGTTGCATAAGTTGAGCCTTTGCATTCGCCTGTAAGGTCGTCGGGGCTAGGGCAAGTGCTACGGGCCATGATGGATTCTGAAGAGGTGGGTTTTCAGACTACGGCGGAGAGAGGCAATTTAAAAACCTTCTGGATGAGGATTAGATGTTAAAATGACCAGAAACATGTTTGAAAGTGAAATATCCCTTTAAGTAAATAAGCATAATTATGTCAAATTGAATCAATACTATCTTCCTCTGTTTCCTCACACAGTCTCCATCACCCAGTCGACTGACGAGTACATACAGTAAGACATCACTTCCTTTCATCTGAAACTCAAATGAATGCTAGCATTCTAAACCAGTGGTTCTCAAAATGTTCAGGACGTGATAATTATTTGAACTAGGGACCCCCCAAAATAATTATATTTGAACTGGGGACCCTCCAAAATAATAATATTTGATCCACACCCTGACAAGCACTTGGAATTGTAGGCAGCTGAGGCATTATATTTTGAATGACTGTGTTACACAGATTAATATTGTGAAAATCCACAAGATCACAATGCCTCGCAAACGCAAGGCGTTGTGAGCTATTTTCAGATCTGCTAGTTTGTTTAATTGTGATGCAGTTATGGTCTTTTTTATTTCTTTCTTTTTTTAAAGGTCTTAAAAGTACTTAAAACATTGTCACTTCACTGTCATCTGGGGACGCCCTCAAAACCACGGGTCCCAACCTGCAGGTTCAGAACCACTGATCTAAACATCCTTGCTTAGTGAAGGTGAAGTGATGCTAGACAGAAGGTAGTGAGGCAGACCATTTTCGGGTTTCTGATCCCGTCGGGAGCGGATCATAACTTATGTCATGTTGTAGTTATTGGTTTGTAGCATATGTTGCATTCACACGGGGCAGATTCAACGATGCAGTCTACCATTCATTGTCAATGGAAGCCAGCGACATGGCGTTGCAAAGGCGCAACGATGTAGCCATGTAGAGCTGCTCCAAATCAACACACAACGCATCTTTGCATCGTTTCATCTGCCCGTGTGAACACGCCATATAAACTAGAGGGAGGACTGCCTCGCCCCCAGCTAATCATTTCAGTGGAAGTTGCTCTGGGGTGTTTGAACACCACTCTGAGGGCCTGGTTTGTAGTCATCAGGCCTGAACCACCAAACCCACTCTGAGGGCCTGGTTTGTAGTCATCAGGCCTGAACCACCAAACTGGAATCAGAATTACCCAAAATAATCCACAATTACCCCACAATCAAGGGCATCATAATTCATATTTATGTGGCGTATGGATCCAACAAGTTTCTTCAAGTACTTCTTAATGGATTACCGTAGTTTGTTTAGTTTATTACAACTCGTAGCGACAGCCGAGACTGAAAACAAACAGGGTGGGACCAAAACAAAGTGACGCCGGAAAAAACGGAATAGTTTTTTTTAAATTATTATTATTTTGTAGCCTCTAGCCTAGACCGGATCACACGGGCGATTTAGGAACGCAGGCTTCCTCCAAGGTGGAAAGTCTGGGTAACGTGAGGAAATACAGAAGGAGTTGGCATTACCTTTTTGACAGTCAGTGTTTCATATCAACGTTAAGTTTAAAGCGGCACTATATCACTTTTTATCTATTTAAATGTATTTTTACAATATAAAATATGACATGCTGTCAGGCTGGAATTGCAGCCTTTAGGGTGCCCCAATCACCATATCCTTTTGGACCAAGTGTTTGACTGTACTCTGTACTGTTTACATTTCTGCCAATAAAGTAATCAATCAATCAATCAATCAATAAATCAATCAAATAAACAAAAGTAATCCGTATCAGCCCTGTCCTACATCTGTACACATGTTAACAATCATAATTGTCACTTCCCCTCTCCATGCAGGTCACCCAACTTCAGGGTCGTCCAGCAATGTGAGTATAAAGCAGAGGTCTTCAACAGGGGGTCCGGGATCCCTAGGGGGTCCTCAGAGTAACTGCAGGGGGTCCGCCAAATCTTTGTGTGGTGGGGAACATTCATTATACAATGATACAATACAATACTATTTTTGGAGAGTTTGTGTAGTAGAGGGGAAAAGAGCAGACCAAGTACAGAGCCAGCGGTCAAGTTGACTAAATAGCGAGGGTCTGAACAAACTTTGGACAGGGACAAGACCAAGGGCTCCAATTTCGTCGCCGCCTTTACCCGCAACGTGGCCCGCAATTCAGCCGCTGCCCGAAAATGACGAATATATAGGAGCTTTCTCTGTCCCTTAATGGTATTTCCGTCCAGCCTCCCCCGCTATCTTTTGCGGGGTGCAGCACAAGTGAGACTTCAAGGCAGCAACGCAACACTCTTCCATGGGCTAAGGACCGTAAGGCTATGAAGCAATATAGCACTAACGGGCAACACTAAAGGGATCTTTTAAAGGCAATGGCACGTGGACTCGTGATTGGTTTAATTATTGTAATGCTCAAACCACACCTATGCATGAAATAACGGGTAACGGAGGTGTTTTAGGGATTTAGACGGGTAACCAAAATACCAACTTTAGTGGGGGAACACCCCTTCCCCACTGCTAAATCCCAAAACAGTGTATTTAGAAAGATCAGACGAAAATGGAGCCCCAAGTCTTTGCCACGGACACATTTGTCCGTGTACCGGCTGGCCAGGGGGGGAGGTAGTTTAGAGACTATTACTGCATGTTTTTTGTGAGGGTACCTACCCTACGGGACACGGGGAGAACATGCAAACTCCACACTGAAAGGCCCTTTCGCCAACCCCGCCTCGGGTATGGGCACTGATGGCGCAGAGGAGAGAACACGATCCCAGCACCCACAGCGAGTCTATGGACTTTTAATGTTTGTTTTGAGCCTAATTATGAATTCCCATCCCCAGCCAAGTCTTTGGACTTTAATGTTTGTTTGGGGTAAATTATTATGTAATTTTATGCCAGCCAAGTCGATCGACTTTAATATGGTCATTAAATGACAACGTAAGATTGTCCTCTCGCTGATATCAATTAATACATCTTGTAATACATTACATTTTTATTAGAATTAGAATTAGAATATCAACATGCCCCCAAAAATCTGGGCGCCCCTCACTTCACACAAGTGTGATTTTTCATTTTCTTTCAATTCAACAGATCCACACTCCGTCGACCCGGTCCATTCATCCATCCATCATCCATCCTCCTCCCTTCACCCCACCCTGTGAGATACACACACACGCCACACAGCAATATTACACAAGAGGGTGTGCTTTACTGTCATTAATGCACGCCTGCGATGCTGCTCCGAAAGGCAGCGCAAAAGTATTGCTATTATACAACAGTTAAACCCTTAAAACTATATATGTTCGTTAAAATGAAAAGTCGGTCTGCAATTCAGGGGTCTTCAAGAGGGGGTCCGGAACCGCTAGGGGGTCCTCAGAGTTACAGGGTGGGTTGCCAAATCTTTGTGTGATAGGACTTTATTTTTGTATTTTGTATTAACAACTTGCATCACTGTTCTGAGGAGAACTTTAGACAAAAAATAGAAGATCTGCAAGCTGTAGATCTGCTACAAGCTTGCAGATCGGCTATTTTCGGCAAATATATTTGGTGTAGAGGGAAAATAAGTACAGAGTGAAATTTCAAGTTTACGTCAGTATTGTCAATTAAATGTCAGTGAATCCAACACTGATGTTGACAGCACTGTCAAACAAGTCTGTGATATATGAAATGTAACTTAATGTCTAAATGTTTCTCCCTCAGTTCTCACTCATTAGACATACCAACACGCCATGCCTCTTTTCTTACAGAAAATGGTAAGTATATTTTCAACAGCTTGTATTTCTTCTTGTGCTAGTCTTTTCAGTAACTTGTATGTACATTTCTTCTTCTCCTAGTCTCCTTTTCAATAACTTGTAGTTTTTGTAAGAGTAAAACTTATATTGATTTAAAAATGATTTATAGAAACAAATAGAGCAACTGGAGAATAAAATAGATTCAAGAGCATCATCAAATTTAAGCATCATTTATACTTTTTCAGATGATCATGTCACTTGAGGAAAATTGCTAGCGACAATTATTCTACAGCTACAGTAGCCTGGCCTAGCCAGCCTGCTTTCTGGTCTAGAGGGGCGCGCGCGCAAGGAACAACCGCTGGGGAATATTGGTTTACCGATTTCTTTTGCGTTAGCTATATTCAATAATAGTAGCTTGCAGAGTGTCACTTTCTGCCGAGCTGTGAGCTTAAATACATCTGCTATTTGAAAGTGAAAATCGGCCTCGGGTCTTAATGGGTTCAAATATAATCAAAAAATATGATTAATAATAATATGAGCCTTTTCTCTTCCATATACAGGAAGCAATCCCAGTTATGAGAATCAGCCAGACGGTAACGTAAACCAAACATTTACTGTACTGTACATCAGTGGTTCTCAAAGTGGGGCCCGGGGACACCCAGGGGTCCTTGATGACGTTCCAGGGGGTCCCCATCAAAATTGATATAGTTAAGAACCAAATGGGCTCTTCTGTAAGACCCCTTTTCCACCAGGGTTGAACCGGCCCGGTTCTTCTTCCATGAGCCAGTGTCCCAAAATTGGAACGTTAATTATGAATTGAGTGGGCAAAACCATACCTTAATGTTTTTATAGGGTCAATATAAGTCAAGTAATATATGCAAGAGGTGTTTTTCGTGCAAAACTAATGTTTGGAATGGGTTCAGAATCATGAAAAATCCTAGTTTGACACGTCACATGCTACTTGTGAAAATGTTGCATTATAGTTGTTAATGGTAGCCCAACTTTCAACCCCTGAATTTACCATGATCCACTAATTATTTCATTGACATGTTATTTGGATGACCCTAAGGATCCAGAGCGATTTACAGACTTGATTATGTGTTGTCTTACAGGAGCTGACTATGTGAACACAGACGACAGCGACGTAGAAGGATACGTGTACGTAGTGACATTGATTTGAATTGAGTTGTACTGCTGCATGTATAGTAGTACAGCATGTGTACTACATGCTGTAGTACACAGCATGTGTTGATTTCATCCATTGGAACTATGACGAAAAATGTTCGTCGAGTACCTTTTTTCACAGAGGAAAACCAAAAAACTAACAACTTAGGCTAGCTACGATGTCTAAAACTAAGACAATTTCACCAACAAATACAAACTAGACTAAAATGTTAGAGAGGGACTACTGGAGAAGAGATCCAGTAGAACAAGAAATCTGCCATTACGACGCCATCAACGCCTGCCTAAAACTAGATTAACACTAAAACATTTCAGATGACTAAAATGTAGCTAAAACTAAACATAATTTTATTCAAAAGACTATGACTAAAACTAAATCAAAATGTGCTGTCTAAACACTGGTAGGCATACACAGTAAATACAGCATTAATTTATTAATTTGTAACTCTGCGAGTGTACAATTGTACCTCAATGGCTACACTAAACAACATACTGTACAGTTAACAGTGTGTGTGCCTGTAGATGTGTACACAGCAGAATCCTGAGTTTGAGGTTTGCTGTGTGAAGCTTAAGACAGTGGAGTGCTACTAGTAAATAAATAAATAACTTTCACTCACGATGGGATGCTGGGATGCATCGTGACACGGTCACACTACAGACCATAAATAAGGTTATTGTTACTTGTAATAGTAGCAATCTGTTTCATGGACCTGCAGTAGCCCAGGATCTTTAGTGAGTGTGTGTGTGTGTGTGTGTGTGTGTGTGTGTGTGTGTGTGTGTGTGTGTGTGTGTGTGTGTGTGTGTGTGTGTGTGTGTGTGTGTGTGTGTGTGTGTGTGTGTGTGTGTGTGTGTGTGTGTGTGTGTGTGTGTGTGTGTGTGTGTGTGTGTGTGTGTGTGTGTGTGTGTGTGTGTGTGTGTGTGTGTGTGTGTGTGTGTGTGTGTGTGTGTGTGTGTGTGCGTGTGCGTGTGCGTGCGAGCGCTTTGCAGGAAAGTGTTGCCTGATGAACCAGCTGAAATCCATCAGTCCCGTTCCAGTCTGGCCTCCACACACAGTTCAGGTACACTATAAAACCATCTGTGTTAAAGCCTCTACGTCACCTTTTTAATGAATACAATTAGATTGAGTAATTTACACAATCTGTAGGTAGATTATGTTAATACAATAACTTTACAATTGGGGTGGTTGTACTTTGTCTCCCTGCTCTTCTATTGAAACATTTAGATTGTGTCAAAGGTCATGTCTCACCTAGACACGGGATCTGACACACGTTTTGACCTGATGGTCAAGATCGAATGTATCCCCTGAGCAAGCAAGGCAGACTCTATTAGCTCAATGGTAAAACTGTCAGCACTTGCACAGGAAACCGGGTTCAAGAGGAAAGTTGCATAGTGCATTCAATCAATGAAGACATGCTGTTGTTTCTCCACAGTGGATGTAGAGCCTGCCTACGTCAATGTCAATCCAAACGAGAAGGGGCCCACATGTGACTCAGGTAAGTCAGCTGTGAAGTTTACTTGACCCTCAAGGGGTCAAACCCATTTGATATGATTTGTTACTCACTTATAGCCTACTGTATGTTGGTTTGTTTACTGTTTGAGTGAGAAAACAATATTGCACATTAAGCTAATCATCTGGGGACCACTGTCCTAAACTACAGTTTAGCCAAATGACTAAAATAAATATGTGATTAATTGCAATTCAAATTATTTATCGCGATTAAATAACTCGGATAAATAAAAATGAAATAAAAACCATGTTATGATGACTAAAACTATGACTAAATATATTGACAATTCCGTCAACAAATAAAAACTAGACTAAAATGTTAGGAATTATCTGGAGAAGAGATCCAGTAGAACTAAAAGACAAGTAATTTTATGCTTGGTTGCATGCTGAAAATAGCAGATCACAGCAGAACACAGCAGTCACAGCGCACCTAAATCAGCTGTAGATTTTGTCAACAAAGATCCTATGATATTTAGTCAACTAAAACTAGACACATTTCCGTTGACTAAAATGTGACTAAAGCTAAATGAAAATGTGTTCAAAAGCTAATGTTGCTGTCAAAAATCAACACTACAGGTGACTATTTGAATGTGGACCCCCTGAACCCCCAGGAACCCCCGGACCCCCGGAAGAGTTCAGGTGAGTTGGGAACCACATGAGCCAGTGTTTATCAAAGTTATTTTGTTTTTAATTCCAAAGGAACCCCACTGGGCCCCCGTAACTCTGATAGCATACAAATGGAACCAAATGGGCCCTTATGGGGCTTTGTGGTCCAATGTACAATGTAATTGATCAGTGAGAAGACACAATACAATATCAGTAAAAGCTCAGTAGCAGCAACAGTTATATTTACAGAAGAAGGAGGGATGGGGGCGTGTTCAAAGGTATTCCGCTATAACCCTGGTGGTATTTTAAGGTCATCCACTCTTTTAGGTTTGTTTTGAGATTGTTTCAACAGTCCCTACTAGTAGATATATGTTAGTAGTTAGTTACAACACCGTTTATTAGGGAGTCAACATCCCTACTAGTAGAGATGTTAGTAGTTAGTTACAACACTGTTTATGGGTCCCTTTATTTATTTATTTTTATCTTAATTATTATTTCAAAACATTTTCAAATAACATTGTAAAAAGAAAAGAAATATATATATTAAAATAAATTCAATGATTTTGTTTCTGTACTTTCATGAGGAAATAAAATTAAAATCAGAGAATTGAGAATTAAATTAGAAAACAAATATAAAATAAATCTAGTTAAAATTGCTGATCTACACGCTCACAACACGCCGCATTGTGACCTTGTAGATCGTCTATTTTCACTAGTTTGGGTGTCAGATGTCTCTTTGGGCCATGGGCTAAATTGTTTGGGAACCACTGAATTAATTACAAGACTTGAATTCATGGAGATGTATGTGCTTTTGTCTTATTCCTAAGCTAATCATGTGCTACTGCTAATGCTAACAGAGATTCTGGCCGTCATCAAATTATAGCCTGGAAACCAGACTGTCATTGCTAAGAAAGAAAAAAACTACCCTCCGAAGTAGTGCATGACGGACAAATCAGGGTCCAGTAGCCTATATGCAAATATGGGGCTTTATCACCAGATGCATTTGTCTTGTATTTGCCTTGGAATGGTTCCACACCAAGATGAAACTTAACACACATCTGGGGGTCCCTGAAACAACTTTGGGGGTCCTGGCGGCCAAATACATATCTCTGCTGTCGGGAAGAAACCACGTGACTCCACGTGACTACAAGTTCATTTTTCAGGAAATAAAAAATATAACATTTTCAGAAAATTAAGAAAACCTTATATTTTGAAAGCAAAGTAATACTGCCTCATCAAAGTTGGTGTTGTGAGTTTATATTATTGTCAATTACTTGCATGAGACGGGGAGAGGTTTTGGAGTTAGTTGCTTTAGCAGACAGTTTGAGATTCCAATGGTGTTAGGAGGTTTCCTCCCGACAGCAACGATATAATATTTGGGGTCCTTGACATGAAAACGTTTGAGCAGCACTGATATAGAAACATAATTTAGAAGACATTTTGTGGAATCTGGTCTCAGGTCTCAATGGATTAACGCATCCCTATTCCAAACCTCTGTTCCAGGTGGGAAGGCTGATTACTGCAACAACGTTAGTGATAGCAGCGATGATGATGATGAAGATTATGATGATAGTTTTGGCTATGTCAATCAACCAGCGGTACGTTCAAACACAAGTCTAGTGGTGGAAAAAGCTTTTGGCATCAAAATGTAGCAACGATTGAATATTAAATGATACGTAGCTTGTGGAGTTAGTTCAAGGCGCATACTATACTCAAGGGGTTAACATGCTGCATTACTATGTGGGTGGGTGTGTAAGTGTGTGCAAGTCCCACACGTCATTCGCTGATGGACAGTCAGCTGACCAATTGGGCGGGCTACTTAAAGCTAAATTCCAATACCCAAAATCTCGGCCACTCGCTCACTCCCACTCGGTCACTCGGGGTCATTCCAGCGTGACCCGGAAATGGTTAACGTTCCGATTGTTAAAGTGCTCCATCGAGGAGGAGAGTGGAGCCGAGTGGGCTCTACGAGACCGCATAGAGCGAGTGTACATCAGGTGCAGGCCAAGGGGCCAGCTAGGCACTCCAATGCTGGGCCCTAGTGGTAGGAGGAAGGACTGCAGGCGGACCCGTGGATTCTTGACGAGGAAACCCCGTGCAACCGAGCGCTCAATGTTAAAGCCCAGCTGCACTTCCGCATTTGGGCACCAAAATTTGGTGCCCAAATGCTGAATCAGCGGAAAAAATTCGGAAATAGACTGTACTTCCGGCAGCCTTCCGGGTGCTTCAAAACGCCACTGAGCAACTTCCACTGACATGAATAGTGGAGGGGGCGGAGCTTCGCGCCAGTTTAGTCTCTATCCTTTTAATACTCTATGGTGCAGGCTCGGTGGGGTATTTTGTCTCCTCGCAGCGGATTTCCGCATCACGTGTACATGTTTTTTTCCTTCTCCAGTGACATAAGTCCGCCTCCTCAGAAAACACTGCTTGAAACCCGATACACCCCCCCCCCCCATCCACCGGCCGGCTGAGTCGCTGACCCAACACACACATGCACGCACTTGTGCCTACATGTGAAAGTGAAAGGACCACAACAAGCCACTGGCTTTATTTCGTTGTGTGATATAAGCATAATAAAAGTAGGATATATAAATTAGGCCGGCTATATTGTGCACACCTCAAAAGCTATAGTTAATTTATCTCTGTGCATGCCTGAATGCACAGACTGCTATGAATGATGGTGACAAAAATGTATTTATTTATATGTGGACTGAACTGAATATGTAAGTCAGAGAGACTATACCTAATTCCTGTTATAGTGTCCGTTATTTGCAAAGACCGTCGGAGGAGGACTGCCTGTAAATTTGAAATACTCAAGTAAAGTACAAATACCTCAATAATTGTACCTAAGTACAGTACTTAAGTAAATGTACTTAGTTACTTTACAGTACACCACTGCACAAGTTTGATTGCTGTCAGACAAAAAAATATATTAATTTTTTTCCCATGAATGAACGCTATACTTCGCCTGCCAACATTGTCACGTATCTGACCTCCATCAGATGAATTCAAGGACTGCCTAATAATATGTGTCAATGTGACACAGAGGTTACATGCTATATATACTGTATGAATGATGAATGAACAGAGATGTGAAAAATAAGGAGGAAAAATGAATAATTTTAAAATAAAGTGGGGTCACACAAGTTAACTTCCTCTCTGTTGCTACGATGAGGCCAGCGATTCATTAGCCTGATCAACAACATGACTTGTGTCTATAGTAACTATTTACACAAATGTGGCCAATTTGATTGAGATTTCTTTGAATTTTTTACGTCATATGAAAGCAGGGAATCAAATTGACATATTGGTTGTTCAGTTTGACCCACCAGTTTTGGAGATATGGCAGTAATGTCTTGCAGAAAACAGCGAGTTGAGAAAACAGGCTTGAAAGGTTAACTTCTGTGGTCTCTAACATTACACCTAGCTACATGTTAAGCATTTATTTCATATTGACATGTCGATTTCAGCTCTGACACATATATCACTCATTATGTTTTGTTTACAGATGATTGAAAGGTAGCCAGCCTGTTGCACGATGGTATACAGACTGACCGCTTGGACTGATGGACATTATATGAAGAGGATAACAGGATCGGTGGGCACTAGGGACATCTGGACACCTTCATGGAAAGTTGGCTCGGAGTTTGGAGCTTGTAAATCTGCTATTTTCACTAGTTTGGAAGTTAAAATTGGTTTTATAGGAAGGGCGCAGGGCAGCTAAAATGAATATCAAATCTAAATACTGAATCAAGCAACTTAAAAACTGTCTGTGTGTTCACAAAAGCCTGAGACGATAAAATGACCCAAAATGTGTTTGAAAGTGAAATATCCCTTTAAGTCTATGGGATGGGTTCCTATGGATTCCCAACCTTGCACGTTTGGTGTGCATTCGTCACGTGTCCCGCGACCCCATGTGGGGACCCAACCCCACCTTTGGGAACCCCTGGTCTATGGGTCCACCAAACCCTAGTGTATGTGCAGGCTCACAACGCTTTGTGGTGGGAGCTTGTATATAGGGCCCAGTGGTTTTCAACCAGTGGTCCGGGGACCACCAGTGGTCCTTGAGAGGGTTCCCGGTGGTCCCCAGCTAAATGATGGAGAGTTCGTACCAAATGAACCCTTTACTTTTGAGAGTGTAAAATCAAACGAAACCCTGTTTGGTTAAATTTTTCGCTCTCAAGAGTTACATTATTGTTAAACATCTGCATTACCTAATTTACAAGAAGTCTACACAATTAGAGAATGTGAAATTATTCTTATTTTGATCGTTTTCCTGTTATCTCTCCTATAGTACAGCATCAATACAGCATGGAATTGTGGAAAAGAAAATCCAACAATAACAAAATATTGTTTCATTTTGGGTCTGAGAGGCTATATCTCATAAATGGTACGGTCCGTGGCTCAAATGGTGAATAAATAATGGGCCTTGATACAAGAAGCATTGAAAACCACTAGGCTATTGTTGATGTATTAGTCATGACATGCCAGACACACTGTATCGTATGATAGAGAGGTTTCTGTGGGGAACATTTAAACTGTCTATGCTCTGACCTGAGTGAGACAATGGACACTGCAGTCCATCAGTGGTGGAAAACGTACTCTCATTGTCTTTACTTAAGTGAAAGTATCAATACTGCAATGTAGAAACACTCCACAAATCTTTGAATAGCTCTGTAGTTCACTTCACATTCAAATATAATCAAAATCAAAGTAACTAGTAACTGTAGATCTTGGGATACTATAGTAGTATACTATAGTATACTACTATAAAGGCCTACTAAGTATACCTTAGTATACAGTACTAGTAGTAGTATACTATAGTATGTTGTCAAAAATATGTATTATTACTTTTTTGGGGGGAAACCATGACAGACAACGTAATATGACATCCACAAGCATTCCCTTTCAAATATGCTTCCTACATCTAAAGAAATAAAAAACAGGTGTGCTTCCTCTGGAAACTGCCCTTTGTTTAAGGCAGTGGTGGTGCTCTGCCTTGAAAATAACTTGAGGGCCGCAGCCTGATGAATCAAACATCCACATAATCTAACCTTATTCTGTATACTCATCATGCAACACACAGACAGGTATACACTTAAAGTTACGCATGCACACTCATGCACAGATTCACGCACCCACACATTCAACTGCACACAAGTGTATTTGTTGTTACTTGCGCAAGCATAGAACGCAAGTACTAGTTTCGCCCAGGACTCGTATGCACCGTCCCAGCAATTTTGATGCGTATGCACCGTCCCGGCAATTTTGATGCGTATGCACAGTCCCAGCAATTTTGATGCGTATGCACCGTCCCAGCAAATGACGTAATGACTACTTGTGCCTGATACGGCAGTGGTGCCAGATTACATACATGTATACATAGGAGCATTACCTTTAATCCTCCCGACACTAAAACATATCGTCATTACGTCACCACCATCGAAAACCATTGGTTTTATCAGGCACAACTAGTCATTACGTCATTTGCTGGGACGGTGCATACGCATCGAAAAAGCCTGGACCCAATGCCAGAGTGTAATTGGTTTTCGTTGGTGACATAATGACGATATGTTTTAGTGTTGGGAGGATTAAAGGTAATGCTCCTATGTATACATGTATGTAATGTGGCACCACTGCCGTATCAGGCACAATTAGTCATTATGTAATCTAAATCAATAACTGTATTTATTTTATAGATAGAAACTTGTACCATACTTAATAATAATACTTTTTTATATTCATAAAGTAGGTAGGTAGCAAATACTTAATCCTAATAATTCAACATTTCAAACGTTCCTTCACAGAGAAACTGAGATTTGACAGTTCGTAGCGGTCGAAAGTGCACTCGACCGAGTGCAGTTTTAGTTGTATCTGTTGTTTGTCATACCTTATGTTTGATTACTTTGTCTAACTTACTATTTGTTTATTATTGTATGGGTTTCTTTTCTCACCTGCGCTTATTTCTTTTCTCTTTTCATAAAGTTACCTTTTTGTACTGTTTATTGTGCGAATAAAATAAAACAAGCATGATTTTCATCTTTATTATATAGTCAAACCATGAAAAGTTACATAGTACTGTATGTCGATGTTACAGATAAGATCAGTTAAATCAGGTAACTCTTGGTTTTAGTGAATACATGTTTGATTATTAGATGAATATTCTCAGTTTGCAAGTTAATAGCCCTAGAATGTCTGTGATCATAGATTTAATGTATTCAAAATACACAGGCATATAGGTCCTATCCGCGCACGGTTAGCACTAGACTATGAAACATTTCAAAGATTCCTTTTCAGGCAAACATGTGATGTCAGATGAACCTAAATAAGTTTCAATGGGGTTGCTAGGTGTAATATGTATGTAGGACTAGTAGCATGCCAAAGTTTGTGCTATTGCCATAGAGAATGCATTGGGCGTTTAAGTTAAATAACTCAAACTACAAAACATTTCAAAGTAAAACGTTCCAGCATGTGTCTCCACAGTAAGCTGAATAATAAAAAGTGTGAATGGAGTTTCTAGGTGAAAGTGATTTTTGCCGTGCCAATGTCTGCCATTGAGCCCCATTGTAAATTTGAAAGCACTATATTTATAAAACTATGAAACATTTCAAATATTCCTTTTCAGGCAAACATGTCCACCGTAAGATGAACCTAAGTAGGCTAGAAAGGGGTTGCTAGGTGTAAGTATGTAGGCTTCTCTGTTGTTAGCAAAACATGCTAATGTTTCTCATCCTCCGCAACACCCATTCTCATACACCGCTATACTTTTAAGTATGTATGAGAGAGAACGTCATCATTTTGGACCATGGGCTATAGCCCATATCGTATGGCATAATATAGCACGCCGTTTTTCATCATTTTTGAGGATTTGAAAAAAATTAAAGAATTAAAAAAAACGATGGGTTATAGCCCATCGTTTTTTGAATTTTTGAAAAAAGAATATCCTCGTTTTTCATCATTTTTGACCATGGGCTATAGCCCATATCGTACGGCATACTATAGCACGCCGTTTTTCATCATTTTTGAGGATTTAATTTTTTTTAAAGAATTAAAAAAAACGATGGGTTATAGCCCATCGTTTTTTGAATTTTTGAAAAAATAATATCCTCGTTTTTCATCATTTTTGACCATGGGCTATAGCCCAAATCGTACGGCATACTATAGCACGCCGTTTTTCATCATTTTTGAGGATTTGAAAAAAATGAAAAAAATGTTATAGCCCATCGTTTTTTGATTTTTTGATAACATTTTTTTATCCTCGTTTTTCATCATTTTGGACCATGGCCTATAGCCCATATCGTACGGCATACTATAGCACGCAGTTTTTCATTTTTGAGGATTTGAAAAAAATTAAAGAATAAAAAAAAACGATGGGTTATAGCCCATCGTTTTTTGAATTTTTGAAAAAATAATATCCTCGTTTTTTGAATTTTTGACCATGGGCTATAGCCCAAATCGTACGGCATACTATAGCACGCCGTTTTTCATCATTTTTGAGGATTTGAAAAAAATGAAAAAAATGTTATAGCCCATCGTTTTTTGAATTTTTGAAATTCTTTTTCATCCTAGTTTTTCATCATTTTGGACCATGGGCTATAGCCCATATTGTACGGCATACTATGGCACGCCGTTTTTCATCATTTTTGAGGATTTGGAAAAAATGAAAAAAACGATGGGTTATAGCCCATAGTTTTTTGATTTTTTTTTTTATCCTCGTTTTTCATCATTTTTGACCATGGGCTATAGCCCATACCGTACGGCATACTATAGTTTTTTTTATAGGTTTTTCATCATTTTTGAGGTTTTGAAAAAAAATGGAAAAAAAACAAAACCGATGGGTTATAGCCCATCGTTTTTTTTATTTTTGAAAAAAAAAAAAATTTATCCTCGTTTTTCATTATTTTTTGACCATGGGCTATAGCCCATACCGTACGGCATACTATAGCACTTTTTTTTTTCTTTTTTTTTTTTAATCCTCGTTTTTCATCATTTTTGACCATCCCACTGAGCAATAGCCGGCTATTAGACGTGCGTCTAAAAATGGGATAAAAAATGTCTAAAAAACGTCTAAAAATAGACGTCTAAAACACGTCTATTTTTAGACGTTTTTTATCCCATTTTTAGACACTCGTCTAATAGCCCATATCGTACGGCATACTTGTAGCACGCCGTTTTTCAAAAAAATGAAAACGATGGGTTATAGCCCATGGTTTTTTGATTTTTTTAATTTTTCTTCAATCCTCGTTTTTCATTAATTTTGACCATGGGCTATAGCCCATACCGTACGGCATACTATAGCACGCCGTTTTTCATCATTTTTGAGGATTTGAAAAATAAAATAAAAATAAAATAAAACGATGGGTTATAGCCCATCGTTTTTTGATTAAAAAAAAAATTGAATCCTCGTTTTTCATCATTTTTGACCATCCCATTGAGCAATAACCGTAGACGTGGGTCTAAAAATGGGATAAAAAACGTCTAAAGATAGACGTCTAAAAAAACGTCGTTTTGACGGGTTTTTTTTCATCATTTTTGAGGATTTGAAAAGAATGTAAAAAAAAAAAAAAAGGGTTATAGCCCATCGTTTTTTTTTTTTTTTTTTTTTTTTTGGGGGGTTTTCATCATTTTTGACCATGGGCTATAGCACATACCGTACGGCATACTATAGAACGCCGTTTTTCATCATTTTTGAGGATTTGAAAAAAAAGAAGAAAAACAAAACGATGGGTTATAGCCCATCGTTTTTTGAATTTTTGTTTTTGAGGATTTGAAAAGAATGAAAACGAAAAGAAAAACGATGGGTTATAGCCCATCGTTTTTTGAATTTTAGAAAAAAAATAATTATCCTCGTTTTTCATCATTTTTGACCATGGGCTATAGCCCATACCGTACGGCATACTATAGAACGCCGTTTTTCATCATTTTTGAGGATTTGAAAAAAATGAAGAAAACAAAAAGATGGGTTTTTTAATCCTCGTTTTTCATAATTTTTGACCATCCCACTGAGCAATAGCCGTAGACGTGCTTCTAAAAATGGGATAAAAAACGTCTAAAAATAGACGTCTAAAAAACGTCAAAAAATAGACGTCTAAAACACGTCTATTTTTTGACGTTTTTTATCCCATTTATAGACGCTCGTCTAATAGCCCATATCGTACGGCATACTGTAGCACGCCGTTTTTCATCATTTTTGAGGATTTGAATAGAATGGAAAAAAAAGAAGATGGTTTATAGCCCATCGTTTTTTTTTTTTTTTTTATCCTGGTTTTTCATCATTTTTGACCATGTGCTATAGCCCATACCGTACGGCATACTATAGCACGCCGTTTTTCATCATTTTTGAGGATTTAAAAAAAAATCTATAAATGATGAAAAACCAGGATAGGAAAAAAAAAAAAAACGATGGGCTATAAACCATCTTCTTTTTTTTCCATTCTTTTCAAATCCTCAAAAATGATGAAAAACGGCGTGCAACAGTATGCCGTACGATATGGGCTATTAGACGAGCGTCTAAAAATGGGATAAAAAACGTCTAAAAATAGACGTGTTTTAGACGTCTATTTTTAGACGTTTTTTAGACGTCTATTTTTAGACGTTTTTTAGACGTCTATTTTTAGACGTTTTTTTATCCCATTTTTAGAAGCACGTCTACGGCTATTGCTCAGTGGGATGGTCAAAAATTATGAAAAACGAGGATTAAAAAACCCATCTTTTTTTTTTCTTCTTTTTTTTCAAAACCTCAAAAATGATGAAAAACGGCGTTCTACAGTATGCCGTACGGTATGGGCTATAGCCCATGGTCAAAAATGATGAAAAACGAGGATAATTCTTTTTTTTCTAAAATTCAAAAAACGATGGGCTATAACCCATCGTTTTTCTTTTTTTTTTCATTCTTTTCAAATCCTCAAAAACTAAAATTCAAAAAACGATGGGCTATAACCCATCGTTATTTTCATTTTTTTCATTTTTTTCAAATCCTCAAAAATGATGAAAAACGGCGTGCTATAGTATGCCGTACGGTATGGGCTTTAGCCCATGGTCAAAAATGATGAAAAACGAGGATATAAAAAGAAATCAAAAATTCAAAAAACGATGGGCTATAACCTATGTTTTTTTTTTTTTTTCATTTTATTCAAAACCTCAAAAATGATGAAAAACAGCGTGCTATAATATGCCGTATAGTATGGGCTATAGCCCATGGTCAAAAATGATGAAAAACGCGGTTACATTCTTTTTCAAATTTTCAAAAAACGATGGGCTATAACCCATGTTTATTTATTTTTTCATTTTTTTCAAAACCTCAAAAATGATGAAAAACGGCGTGCTATAATATGCCGTATAGCATGGGCTATAGCCCATGGTCAAAAATGATGAAAAACGAGGTTACATTTTTTTTTCAAATTTTCAAAAAACGATGGGCTATAACCCATGTTTTTTTTTTTTTTTTCAAAACCTCAAAAATTATGAAAAACGGCGTGCTATAATATGCCGTATAGCATGGGCTATAGCCCATGTTCAGAAATGATGAAAAACGAGGTTACATTTTTTTTTCAAATTTTCAAAAAACGATGGGCTATAACCCATGTTTATTTATTTTTTTCATTTTTTTCAAAACCTCAAAAATGATGAAAAACGGCGTGCAATAATATGCCGTATAGTATGGGCTATAGCCCATGGTCAGAAATGATGAAAAACAAGGTTAATTCTTTTTTTCAAATTTTCAAAAAACGATGGGCTATAACCCATGTTTTGTTTTTTTTCCATTTTTTTCAAAACCTCAAAAATGATGAAAGACAGCGTGCAATAATATGCCGTATAGTATGGGCTATAGCCCATGGTCAAAAATGATGAAAAACGAGGTTACATTTTTTTTTCAAATTTTCAAAAAACGATGGGATATAACCCATGTTTTTTTTTTTTCATTTTTTTCAAAACCTCAAAAATGATGAAAAACGGCGTGCTATAATATGCCGTATAGCATGGGCTATAGCCCATGTTCAGAAATGATGAAAAACGAGGTTACATTTTTTTTTTTTAAATTTTCAAAAAACGATGGGCTATAACCCATGTTTTTTTTTTTTTCATTTTTTTCAAAACCTCAAAAATGATGAAAAACGGCGTGCTACAATATGCCGTATAGCATGGGCTATAGCCCATGGTCAAAAATGATGAAAAACGCGGTTACATTTTTTTTTCAAATTTTCAAAAAACGATGGGCTATAACCCATGTTTATTTATTTTTTCATTTTTTTCAAAACCTCAAAAATGATGAAAAACGGCGTGCTATAATATGCCGTATAGCATGGGCTATAGCCCATGTTCAGAAATGATGAAAAACGAGGTTACATTTTTTTTTCAAATTTTCAAAAAACGATGGGCTATAACCCATGTTTATTTATTTTTTTCATTTTTTTCAAAACCTCAAAAATGATGAAAAACGGCGTGCAATAATATGCCGTATAGTATGGGCTATAGCCCATGGTCAGAAATGATGAAAAACAAGGTTAATTCTTTTTTTCAAATTTTCAAAAAACGATGGGCTATAACCCATGTTTGTTTTTTTTCCATTTTTTTCAAAACCTCAAAAATGATGAAAAACGGCGTGCAATAATATGCCGTATAGTATGGGCTATAGCCCATGGTCAGAAATGATGAAAAACAAGGTAATTTTTTTTTCTCAAATTTTCAAAAAACGATGGGCTATAACCCATGTTTTTTTTTGTTTTTTCATTTTTTTCAAAACTTCAAAAATGATGAAAAACGGCGTGCTATAATATGCCGTATAGCATGGGCTATAGCCCATGGTCAAAAATGATGAAAAACGAGGTTACATTTTTTTTTCAAATTTTCAAAAAACGATGGGCTATAACCCATGTTTGTTTTTTTTGTTTTTTTTTCAAAACCTCAAAAATGATGAAAAACGGCGTGCTATAATATGCCGTATAGCATGGGCTATAGCCCATGGTCAAAAATGATGAAAAACGAGGTTACATTTTTTTTTCAAATTTTCAAAAAACGATGGGCTATAACCCATGTTTGTTTTTTTTGTTTTTTTTTCAAAACCTCAAAAATGATGAAAAACGGCGTGCTATAATATGCCGTATAGCATGGGCTAGCCCATGGTCAAAAATGATGAAAGACGAGGTTACATTTTTTTTTTCAAATTTTCAAAAAACGATGGGCTATAACCCATGTTTTCTTTGTTTTTGTTTTTTTCAAAACCTCAAAAATGATGAAAAACAGCGTGCTATAATATGCCGTATAGTATGGGCTATAGCCCATGGTCAAAAATGATGAAAAACGCGGTTACATTTTTTTTCAAATTTTCAAAAAACGATGGGCTATAACCCATGTTAATATTTTTTTCATTTTTTTCAAAACCTCAAAAATGATGAAAAACAGCGTGCTATAATATGCCGTATAGTATGGGCTATAGCCCATGGTCAAAAATGATGAAAAACGCGGTTACATTTCTTTTCAAATTTTCAAAAAACGATGGGCTATAACCCATGTTAATATTTTTTTCATTTTTTTCAAAACCTCAAAAATGATGAAAAACGGCGTGCTATAATATGCCGTATAGCATGGGCTATAGCCCATGGTCAAAAATGATGAAAAACGCGTTTACATTTTTTTTTCAAATTTTCAAAAAACGATGGGCTATAACCCATGTTTTTATTTTTTTTCATTTTTTTCAAAACCTCAAAAATGATGAAAATGGCGTGCTATAATATGCCGTATAGCATGGGCTATAGCCCATGGTCAGAAATGATGAAAAACGAGGTTAATTTTCTTTTTCAAATTTTCAAAAAACGATGGGCTATAACCCATGTTTTTTTTTTTTTCATTTTTTTCAAAACCTCAAAAATGATGAAAAACGGCGTGCTATAATATGCCGTATAGCATGGGCTATAGCCCATGGTCAAAAATGATGAAAAACGCGGTTACACTTTTTTTTCAAATTTTCAAAAAACGATGGGCTATAACCCATGTTTGTTTTTTTTGTTTTGTTTTCAAAACCTCAAAAATGATGAAAAACGGCGTGCTATAATATGCCGTATAGCATGGGCTATAGCCCATGGTCAAAAATGATGAAAAACGCGGTTACATTTTTTTTTCAAATTTTCAAAAAACGATGGGCTATAACCCATGTTTATTTTTTTTTCCATTTTTTTCAAAACCTCAAAAATGATGAAAAACGGCATGCAATAATATGCCGTATAGTATGGGCTATAGCCCATGGTCAGAAATGATGAAAAACAAGGTAATTTTTTTTTCTCAAATTTTCAAAAAACGATGGGCTATAACCCATGTTTTTTTTTTTTTTTCATTTTTTTCAAAACTTCAAAAATGATGAAAAACAGCGTGCTATAATATGCCATATAGCATGGGCTATAGCCCATGGTCAAAAATGATGAAAGACGAGGTTACATTTTTTTTTTCAAATTTTCAAAAAACGATGGGCTATAACCCATGTTTTTTTTTTTTTTTAATTTTTTTCAAAACCTCAAAAATGATGAAAAACAGCGTGCTATAATATGCCGTATAGTATGGGCTATAGCCCATGGTCAAAAATGATGAAAAACGCGGTTACATTTTTTTTCAAATTTTCAAAAAACGATGGGCTATAACCCATGTTAATATTTTTTTCATTTTTTTCAAAACCTCAAAAATTATGAAAAACGGCGTGCTATAATATGCCGTATAGCATGGGCTATAGCCCATGGTCAAAAATGATGAAAAACGCGTTTACATTTTTTTTTCAAATTTTCAAAAAACGATGGGCTATAACCCATGTTTTAATTTTTTTTCATTTTTTTCAAAACCTCAAAAATGATGAAAATGGCGTGCTATAATATGCCGTATAGCATGGGCTATAGCCCATGGTCAGAAATGATGAAAAACGAGGTTAATTTTCTTTTTCAAATTTTCAAAAAACGATGGGCTATAACCCATGTTTTTTTTTTCTCATTTTTTTCAAAACCTCAAAAATGATGAAAAACGGCGTGCTATAATATGCCGTATAGCATGGGCTATAGCCCATGGTCAAAAATGATGAAAAACGCGGTTACACTTTTTTTTCAAATTTTCAAAAAACGATGGGCTATAACCCATGTTAATATTTTTTTCATTTTTTTCAAAACCTCAAAAATGATGAAAAACGGCGTGCTATAATATGCCGTATAGCATGGGCTATAGCCCATGGTCAAAAATGATGAAAAACGCGTTTACATTTTTTTTTCAAATTTTCAAAAAACGATGGGCTATAACCCATGTTTTTATTTTTTTTCATTTTTTTCAAAACCTCAAAAATGATGAAAATGGCGTGCTATAATATGCCGTATAGCATGGGCTATAGCCCATGGTCAGAAATGATGAAAAACGAGGTTAATTTTCTTTTTCAAATTTTCAAAAAACGATGGGCTATAACCCATGTTTTTTTTTTTTCATTTTTTTCAAAACCTCAAAAATGATGAAAAACGGCGTGCTATAATATGCCGTATAGCATGGTCTATAGCCCATGGTCAGAAATGATGAAAAACAAGGTTAATTCTTTTTTTCAAATTTTCAAAAAACGATGGGCTATAACCCATGTTTTGTTTTTTTTCCATTTTTTTCAAAACCTCAAAAATGATGAAAGACAGCGTGCAATAATATGCCGTATAGTATGGGCTATAGCCCATGGTCAAAAATGATGAAAAATGAGGTTACATTTTTTTTTCAAATTTTCAAAAAACGATGGGCTATAACCCATGTTTTTTTTTTTTTTTCATTTTTTTCAAAACCTCAAAAATGATGAAAAACGGCGTGCAATAATATGCCGTATAGTATGGGCTATAGCACATGGTCAGAAATGATGAAAAACGAGGTTAATTTTTTTTTTTCAAATTTTCAAAAAACGATGGGCTATAACCCATGTTTTTTTTTTTTTCATTTTTTTCAAAACCTCAAAAATGATGAAAAACGGCGTGCTATAATATGCCGTATAGCATGGGCTATAGCCCATGTTCAGAAATGATGAAAAACGAGGTTACATTTTTTTTTTCAAATTTTCAAAAAACGATGGGCTATAACCCATGTTTTTTTTTTTTTTTCATTTTTTTCAAAACCTCAAAAATGATGAAAAACGGCGTGCAATAATATGCCGTATAGTATGGGCTATAGCCCATGGTCAGAAATGATGAAAAACAAGGTTAATTCTTTTTTTCAAATTTTCAAAAAACGATGGGCTATAACCCATGTTTTGTTTTTTTTCCATTTTTTTCAAAACCTCAAAAATGATGAAAGACAGCGTGCAATAATATGCCGTATAGTATGGGCTATAGCCCATGGTCAGAAATGATGAAAAACGAGGTTAAATTTTTTTTTTCAAATTTTCAAAAAACGATGGGCTATAACCCATGTTTTTTTTTTTTTTTCATTTTTTTCAAAACCTCAAAAATGATGAAAAACGGCGTGCAATAATATGCCGTATAGTATGGGCTATAGCCCATGGTCAGAAATGATGAAAAACAAGGTTAATTCTTTTTTTCAAATTTTCAAAAAACGATGGGCTATAACCCATGTTTTGTTTTTTTTCCATTTTTTTCAAAACCTCAAAAATGATGAAAGACAGCGTGCAATAATATGCCGTATAGTATGGGCTATAGCCCATGGTCAAAAATGATGAAAAACGAGGTTACTTTTTTTTTTCAAATTTTCAAAAAACGATGGGCTATAACCCATGTTTTTTTTTTTTTTTCATTTTTTTCAAAACCTCAAAAATGATGAAAAACGGCGTGCAATAATATGCCGTATAGTATGGGCTATAGCACATGGTCAGAAATGATGAAAAACGAGGTTAATTTTTTTTTTTTAATTTTCAAAAAACGATGGGCTATAACCCATGTTTTTTTTTTTCATTTTTTTCAAAACCTCAAAAATGATGAAAAACAGCGTGCTATAATATGCCGTATAGCATGGGCTATAGCCCATGGTCAAAAATGATGAAAAAAGAGGTTACATTTTTTTTTCAAATTTTCAAAAAACCATGGGCTATAACCCATGTTTGTTTTTTTTTCATTTTTTTCAAAACCTCAAAAATGATGAAAAACGGCGTGCTATAATATGCCGTATAGCATGGGCTATAGCCCATGTTCAGAAATGATGAAAAACGAGGTTACATTTTTTTTTCAAATTTTCAAAAAACGATGGGCTATAACCCATGTTTTTTTTTTTTTTTCATTTTTTTCAAAACCTCAAAAATGATGAAAAACGGCGTGCAATAATATGCCGTATAGTATGGGCTATAGCCCATGGTCAGAAATGATGAAAAACAAGGTTAATTTTTTTTTCAAATTTTCAAAAAACGATGGGCTATAACCCATTTTTTTTTTTTTTTTCATTTTTTTCAAAACCTCAAAAATGATGAAAAACAGCGTGCTATAATATGCCGTATAGTATGGGCTATAGCCCATGGTCAAAAATGATGAAAAACGCGGTTACATTTTTTTTCAAATTTTCAAAAAACGATGGGCTATAACCCATGTTTTTTTTTTTTTTTCATTTTTTTCAAAACCTCAAAAATGATGAAAAACGGCGTGCAATAATATGCCGTATAGTATGGGCTATAGCACATGGTCAGAAATGATGAAAAACGAGGTTAATTTTTTTTTTCAAATTTTCAAAAAACGATGGGCTATAACCCATGTTTTTTTTTTTTCATTTTTTTCAAAACCTCAAAAATGATGAAAAACGGCGTGCAATAATATGCCGTATAGTATGGGCTATAGCACATGGTCAGAAATGATGAAAAACGAGGTTAATTTTTTTTTTAAATTTTCAAAAAACGATGGGCTATAACCCATGTTTTTTTTTTTTTTTCATTTTTTTCAAAACCTCAAAAATGATGAAAAACGGCGTGCAATAATATGCCGTATAGTATGGGCTATAGCACATGGTCAGAAATGATGAAAAACGAGGTTAATTTTTTTTTTCAAATTTTCAAAAAACGATGGGCTATAACCCATGTTTTTTTTTTTTCATTTTTTTTAAAACCTCAAAAATGATGAAAAACGGCGTGCAATAATATGCCGTATAGTATGGGCTATAGCACATGGTCAGAAATGATGAAAAACGAGGTACATTTTTTTTTTCAAATTTTCAAAAAACGATGGGCTATAACCCATGTTTTTTTTTTTTTCATTTTTTTCAAAACCTCAAAAATGATGAAAAACAGCGTGCTATAATATGCCGTATAGCATGGGCTATAGCCCATGGTCAAAAATGATGAAAAACGAGGTTACATTTTTTTTTCAAATTTTCAAAAAACCATGGGCTATAACCCATGTTTGTTTTTTTTTCATTTTTTTCAAAACCTCAAAAATGATGAAAAACGGCGTGCTATAATATGCCGTATAGCATGGGCTATAGCCCATGTTCAGAAATGATGAAAAACGAGGTTACATTTTTTTTTCAAATTTTCAAGAAACGATGGGCTATAACCCATGTTTTTTTTTTTTTCATTTTTTTCAAAACCTCAAAAATGATGAAAAACGGCGTGCAATAATATGCCGTATAGTATGGGCTATAGCCCATGGTCAGAAATGATGAAAAACAAGGTAAATTTTTTTTTTCAAATTTTCAAAAAGCGATGGGCTATAACCCATTTTTTTTTTTTTTTTTCATTTTTTTCAAAACCTCAAAAATGATAAAAAACAGCGTGCTATAATATGCCGTATAGTATGGGCTATAGCCCATGGTCAAAAATGATGAAAAACGCGGTTACATTTTTTTTCAAATTTTCAAAAAACGATGGGCTATAACCCATGTTTTTTTTTTTTTTTCATTTTTTTCAAAACCTCAAAAATGATGAAAAACGGCGTGCAATAATATGCCGTATAGTATGGGCTATAGCACATGGTCAGAAATGATGAAAAACGAGGTTAATTTTTTTTTTCAAATTTTCAAAAAACGATGGGCTATAACTAGGGATGCGCCGATCCGATACTCGTATCGGAGATCGGCGCCGATCCAGGCTAAAATTCTAGATCGGGAATCGGTGGCAATGGGCCGATCCATTATCCGATCCAGTCAGATGCCGCTCCGTTCTCCCGTTGGAACTTGAGACATGCTCCTTCCCAGTGCGCACACACAGTCAAACAGCCCCCTCGCTCCCTCAGCCCTCTCCCTCCTGATCCTCGAGGGAGAGGAGGGGCTCGGGCTGCGCTCGTTCTGTCACTTCTGTCCCGGGTGTCCCCCCGCTGTGTTCTTAACTTTTTTAGCAGGTCGCTCGTATTTCTTTATGTAAGATAAAGAATCCGATGAACACGGAGAGCCAAAGAGGACAGTTGCCAAAGCCTCCATTCAATTACATCCTACTTGTTGTTGCTATTCCTCATGTTAGCGATAGCTGCTAAAGCTATCAACAGTAGCCTACCTACACAACATTGCTAGGCTAGCAAGCTAACGTTGCAGCAAAGGGATCGTTGGTGTGTGTGTGTGTGTGTGTGTGTGTGCGTGCGTGCGTGCGGGGATTCCTAATATTAAAATAATAATAGTAGTTTGAGTATGCTGGCCCACAGTAGCTACAGAATGTGCGTAGGGAGAGAGAACATATGGGGCTAATGCTGGCAATGATGCATTGAATAATATCTGAATAGAACATTAACTAGAGTTATAAAAGGAATAGAAACCAAAATGATGTGGTTGACTATCGTCAGAAATAAATTAAATTGTGGTTGTGCTTTACAACTTTCCTTTTATGTGTAGGCCTAGCTGGTTTATAATCCATAGTTACTATGTATAATAATAATAATAATAATATACATAGTAACTATGGATTATAAACCTAAAATAATAATTATTATAATAATTATAGGCATAATATTATTATGCATAGTAACTATGGATTATAAACCAAAAATAATAATTATAGGCATAATAATAATAAAACCCCCTAGTGGCCAAAGACGTAATCTGCGTATTAAATCAATAAAAACTATGAAAGTGCATAATACTGCACAGCTTTTATTTGTACTTAGAATGTTAAACCCTCAGAAATCGCCGTGGTTGACCAATATTATTAATCCACGTGTTAATAATATATTATATTTTTATATATAATATAATATATATAATAATGTATTAAATACATTACATTATACATTAGACATAGGGTATCGGATCGGTACTCTGGATCGGCAGATACTGGACCCCCATGTATCGGAATCGGTATCGAATGCCAAAAAGCCGGATCGGTGCATCCCTAGCTATAACCCATGTTTTTTTTTTTTTCATTTTTTTCAAAACCTCAAAAATGATGAAAAACAGCGTGCTATAATATGCCGTATAGCATGGACTATAGCCCATGGTCAAAAATGATGAAAAACGAGGTTACATTTTTTTTTCAAATTTTCAAAAAACCATGGGCTATAACCCATGTTTGTTTTTTTTTCATTTTTTTCAAAACCTCAAAAATGATGAAAAACGGCGTGCTATAATATGCCGTATAGCATGGGCTATAGCCCATGTTCAGAAATGATGAAAAACGAGGTTACATTTTTTTTTCAAATTTTCAAAAAACGATGGGCTATAACCCATGTTTTTTTTTTTTTTTCATTTTTTTCAAAACCTCAAAAATGATGAAAAACGGCGTGCAATAATATGCCGTATAGTATGGGCTATAGCACATGGTCAGAAATGATGAAAAACGAGGTTAATTTTTTTTTTCAAATTTTCAAAAAACGATGGGCTATAACCCATGTTTTTTTTTTTTCCATTTTTTTCAAAACCTCAAAAATGATGAAAAACAGCGTGCTATAATATGCCGTATAGCATGGGCTATAGCCCATGGTCAAAAATGATGAAAAACGAGGTTACATTTTTTTTTCAAATTTTCAAAAAACCATGGGCTATAACCCATGTTTGTTTTTTTTTCATTTTTTTCAAAACCTCAAAAATGATGAAAAACGGCGTGCTATAATATGCCGTATAGCATGGGCTATAGCCCATGTTCAGAAATGATGAAAAACGAGGTTACATTTTTTTTTCAAATTTTCAAAAAACGATGGGCTATAACCCATGTTTTTTTTTTTTTCATTTTTTTCAAAACCTCAAAAATGATGAAAAACGGCGTGCAATAATATGACGTATAGTATGGGCTATAGCCCATGGTCAGAAATGATGAAAAACAAGGTTAATTTTTTTTTTCAAATTTTCAAAAAACGATGGGCTATAACCCTTTTTTTTTTTTTTTTTTCATTTTTTTCAAAACCTCAAAAATGATGAAAAACAGCGTGCTATAATATGCCGTATAGTATGGGCTATAGCCCATGGTCAAAAATGATGAAAAACGCGGTTACATTTTTTTTCAAATTTTCAAAAAACGATGGGCTATAACCCATGTTTTTTTTTTTTTTTCATTTTTTTCAAAACCTCAAAAATGATGAAAAACGGCGTGCAATAATATGCCGTATAGTATGGGCTATAGCCCATGGTCAGAAATGATGAAAAACAAGGTTAATTCTTTTTTTCAAATTTTCAAAAAACGATGGGCTATAACCCATGTTTTGTTTTTTTTCCATTTTTTTCAAAACCTCAAAAATGATGAAAGACAGCGTGCAATAATATGCCGTATAGTATGGGCTATAGCCCATGGTCAAAAATGATGAAAAACGAGGTTACATTTTTTTTTCAAATTTTCAAAAAACGATGGGCTATAACCCATGTTTTTTTTTTTTTTTCATTTTTTTCAAAACCTCAAAAATGATGAAAAACGGCGTGCTATAATATGCCGTATAGCATGGGCTATAGCCCATGTTCAGAAATGATGAAAAACGAGGTTACATTTTTTTTTCAAATTTTCAAAAAACGATGGGCTATAACCCATGTTTTTTTTTTTTTTTCATTTTTTTCAAAACCTCAAAAATGATGAAAAACGGCGTGCAATAATATGCCGTATAGTATGGGCTATAGCACATGGTCAGAAATGATGAAAAACGAGGTTAATTTTTTTTTTCAAATTTTCAAAAAACGATGGGCTATAACCCATGTTTTTTTTTTTCATTTTTTTCAAAACCTCAAAAATGATGAAAAACAGCGTGCTATAATATGCCGTATAGCATGGGCTATAGCCCATGGTCAAAAATGATGAAAAACGAGGTTACATTTTTTTTTCAAATTTTCAAAAAACCATGGGCTATAACCCATGTTTGTTTTTTTTTCATTTTTTTCAAAACCTCAAAAATGATGAAAAACGGCGTGCTATAATATGCCGTATAGCATGGGCTATAGCCCATGTTCAGAAATGATGAAAAACGAGGTTACATTTTTTTTTCAAATTTTCAAAAAACGATGGGCTATAACCCATGTTTTTTTTTTTTTCATTTTTTTCAAAACCTCAAAAATGATGAAAAACGGCGTGCAATAATATGACGTATAGTATGGGCTATAGCCCATGGTCAAAAATGATGAAAAACAAGGTTAATTTTTTTTTTCAAATTTTCAAAAAACGATGGGCTATAACCCATGTTTTTTTTTTTTTTTCATTTTTTTCAAAACCTCAAAAATGATGAAAAACGGCGTGCAATAATATGCCGTATAGTATGGGCTATAGCCCATGGTCAGAAATGATGAAAAACAAGGTTAATTCTTTTTTTCAAATTTTCAAAAAACGATGGGCTATAACCCATGTTTTGTTTTTTTTCCATTTTTTTCAAAACCTCAAAAATGATGAAAGACAGCGTGCAATAATATGCCGTATAGTATGGGCTATAGCCCATGGTCAAAAATGATGAAAAACGAGGTTACATTTTTTTTTCAAATTTTCAAAAAACGATGGGCTATAACCCATGTTTTTTTTTTTTTTTCATTTTTTTCAAAACCTCAAAAATGATGAAAAACGGCGTGCTATAATATGCCGTATAGCATGGGCTATAGCCCATGTTCAGAAATGATGAAAAACGAGGTTACATTTTTTTTTCAAATTTTCAAAAAACGATGGGCTATAACCCATTTTTTTTTTTTTTTTTCATTTTTTTCAAAACCTCAAAAATGATGAAAAACAGCGTGCTATAATATGCCGTATAGTATGGGCTATAGCCCATGGTCAAAAATGATGAAAAACGCGGTTACATTTTTTTTCAAATTTTCAAAAAACGATGGGCTATAACCCATGTTTTTTTTTTTTTTTTTTTTTCAAAACCTCAAAAATGATGAAAAACGGCGTGCAATAATATGCCATATAGTATGGGCTATAGCCCATGGTCAGAAATGATGAAAAACAAGGTAATTTTTTTTTTTCAAATTTTCTAAAAACGATGGGCTATAACCCATGTTTTTTTTTTTCTTCTTTTTTTTCAAAACCTCAAAAATGATGAAAAACAGCGTGCAATAATATGCCGTATAGTATGGGCTATAGCCCATGGTCAGAAATGATGAAAAACAAGGTTAATTCTTTTTTTCAAATTTTCAAAAAACGATGGGCTATAACCCATGTTTTGTTTTTTTTCCATTTTTTTCAAAACCTCAAAAATGATGAAAAACGGCGTGCAATAATATGCCGTATAGTATGGGCTATAGCACATGGTCAGAAATGATGAAAAACGAGGTTAATTTTTTTTTTCAAATTTTCAAAAAACGATGGGCTATAACCCATGTTTTTTTTTTTTTCATTTTTTTCAAAACCTCAAAAATGATGAAAAACAGCGTGCTATAATATGCCGTATAGCATGGGCTATAGCCCATGGTCAAAAATGATGAAAAACGAGGTTACATTTTTTTTTCAAATTTTCAAAAAACGATGGGCTATAACCCATGTTTTTTTTTTTTCATTTTTTTCAAAACCTCAAAAATGATGAAAAACAGCGTGCTATAATATGCCGTATAGTATGGGCTATAGCCCATGGTCAAAAATGATGAAAAACGCGGTTACATTTTTTTTCAATTTTTCAAAAAACGATGGGCTATAACCCATGTTTTTTTTTTTATAATTTTTTTCAAAACCTCAAAAATGATGAAAAACGGCGTGCTATAATATGCCGTATAGCATGGGCTATAGCCCATGGTCAAAAATGATGAAAAACGCGGTTACATTTTTTTTTCAATTTTTCAAAAAACGATGGGCTATAACCCATGTTTATTTATTTTTTCATTTTTTTCAAAACCTCAAAAATGATGAAAAACGGCGTGCAATAATATGCCGTATAGTATGGGCTATAGCCCATGGTCAGAAATGATGAAAAACAAGGTAAATTCTTTTTTTTCAAATTTTCAAAAAACGATGGGCTATAACCCATGTTTTTGTTTTTTTTTCATTTTTTTCAAAACCTCAAAAATGATGAAAAACGGCGTGCAATAATATGCCGTATAGTATGGGCTATAGCCCATGGTCAGAAATGATGAAAAACAAGGTTAATTCTTTTTTTCAAATTTTCAAAAAACGATGGGCTATAACCCATGTTTTGTTTTTTTTCCATTTTTTTCAAAACCTCAAAAATGATGAAAGACAGCGTGCAATAATATGCCGTATAGTATGGGCTATAGCCCATGGTCAAAAATGATGAAAAACGAGGTTACATTTTTTTTTCAAATTTTCAAAAAACGATGGGCTATAACCCATGTTTTTTTTTTTTTTTCATTTTTTTCAAAACCTCAAAAATGATGAAAAACGGCGTGCTATAATATGCCGTATAGCATGGGCTATAGCCCATGTTCAGAAATGATGAAAAACGAGGTTACATTTTTTTTTCAAATTTTCAAAAAACGATGGGCTATAACCCTTTTTTTTTTTTTTTTTTCATTTTTTTCAAAACCTCAAAAATGATGAAAAACAGCGTGCTATAATATGCCGTATAGTATGGGCTATAGCCCATGGTCAGAAATGATGAAAAACGAGGTTATTTTTTTTTTTCAAATTTTCAAAAAACGATGGGCTATAACCCATGTTTTTTTTTTCTTCATTTTTTTCAAAACCTCAAAAATGATGAAAAACAGCGTGCTATAATATGCCGTATAGCATGGGCTATAGCCCATGGTCAAAAATGATGAAAAACGAGGTTACATTTTTTTTTCAAATTTTCAAAAAACGATGGGCTATAACCCATGTTTTTTTTTTTTTTCATTTTTTTCAAAACCTCAAAAATGATGAAAAACAGCGTGCTATAATATGCCGTATAGTATGGGCTATAGCCCATGGTCAAAAATGATGAAAAACGCGGTTACATTTTTTTTTAAATTTTCAAAAAACGATGGGCTATAACCCATGTTTTTTTTTTTATAATTTTTTTCAAAACCTCAAAAATGATGAAAAACGGCGTGCTATAATATGCCGTATAGCATGGGCTATAGCCCATGGTCAAAAATGATGAAAAACGCGGTTACATTTTTTTTTCAATTTTTCAAAAAACGATGGGCTATAACCCATGTTTATTTATTTTTTCATTTTTTTCAAAACCTCAAAAATGATGAAAAACGGCGTGCAATAATATGCCGTATAGTATGGGCTATAGCCCATGGTCAGAAATGATGAAAAACAAGGTAAATTCTTTTTTTTCAAATTTTCTAAAAACGATGGGCTATAACCCATGTTTTTTTTTTTCTTCATTTTTTTCAAAACCTCAAAAATGATGAAAAACAGCGTGCTATAATATGCCGTATAGTATGGGCTATAGCCCATGGTCAGAAATGATGAAAAACAAGGTAATTTTTTTTTCTCAAATTTTCAAAAAACGATGGGCTATAACCCATGTTTTTTTTTTTTTTTCATTTTTTTCAAAACTTCAAAAATGATGAAAAACAGCGTGCTATAATATGCCGTATAGCATGGGCTATAGCCCATGGTCAAAAATGATGAAAGACGAGGTTACATTTTTTTTTTCAAATTTTCAAAAAACGATGGGCTATAACCCATCTTTTTTTTTTTTTTAATTTTTTTCAAAACCTCAAAAATGATGAAAAACAGCGTGCAATAATATGCCGTATAGTATGGGCTATAGCCCATGGTCAGAAATGATGAAAAACAAGGTAATTTTTTTTTTTCAAATTTTCTAAAAACGATGGGCTATAACCCATGTTTTTTTTTTTCTTCTTTTTTTCAAAACCTCAAAAATGATGAAAAACAGCGTGCAATAATATGCCGTATAGTATGGGCTATAGCCCATGGTCAGAAATGATGAAAAACAAGGTTAATTCTTTTTTTCAAATTTTCAAAAAACGATGGGCTATAACCCATGTTTTGTTTTTTTTCCATTTTTTTCAAAACCTCAAAAATGATGAAAGACAGCGTGCAATAATATGCCGTATAGTATGGGCTATAGCCCATGGTCAAAAATGATGAAAAACGAGGTTACATTTTTTTTTCAAATTTTCAAAAAACGATGGGCTATAACCCATGTTTTTTTTTTTTTTTCATTTTTTTCAAAACCTCAAAAATGATGAAAAACGGCGTGCAATAATATGCCGTATAGTATGGGCTATAGCACATGGTCAGAAATGATGAAAAACGAGGTTAATTTTTTTTTTCAAATTTTCAAAAAACGATGGGCTATAACCCATGTTTTTTTTTTTTTCATTTTTTTCAAAACCTCAAAAATGATGAAAAACAGCGTGCTATAATATGCCGTATAGCATGGGCTATAGCCCATGGTCAAAAATGATGAAAAACGAGGTTACATTTTTTTTTCAAATTTTCTAAAAACGATGGGCTATAACCCATGTTTTTTTTTTTTTTCTTTTTTTTCAAAACCTCAAAAATGATGAAAAACAGCGTGCTATAATATGCCGTATAGTATGGGCTATAGCCCATGGTCACAAATGATGAAAAACGCGGTTACATTTTTTTTCAATTTTTCAAAAAACGATGGGCTATAACCCATGTTTTTTTTTTTATAATTTTTTTCAAAACCTCAAAAATGATGAAAAACGGCGTGCTATAATATGCCGTATAGCATGGGCTATAGCCCATGGTCAAAAATGATGAAAAACGCGGTTACATTTTTTTTTCAATTTTTCAAAAAACGATGGGCTATAACCCATGTTTATTTATTTTTTCATTTTTTTCAAAACCTCAAAAATGATGAAAAACGGCGTGCAATAATATGCCGTATAGTATGGGCTATAGCCCATGGTCAGAAATGATGAAAAACAAGGTAAATTCTTTTTTTTCAAATTTTCTAAAAACGATGGGCTATAACCCATGTTTTTTTTTTTCTTCATTTTTTTCAAAACCTCAAAAATGATGAAAAACAGCGTGCTATAATATGCCGTATAGTATGGGCTATAGCCCATGGTCAGAAATGATGAAAAACAAGGTAATTTTTTTTTCTCAAATTTTCAAAAAACGATGGGCTATAACCCATGTGTTTTTTTTTTTTTCATTTTTTTCAAAACTTCAAAAATGATGAAAAACAGCGTGCTATAATATGCCGTATAGCATGGGCTATAGCCCATGGTCAAAAATGATGAAAGACGAGGTTACATTTTTTTTTTCAAATTTTCAAAAAACGATGGGCTATAACCCATCTTTTTTTTTTTTTTAATTTTTTTCAAAACCTCAAAAATGATGAAAAACAGCGTGCTATAATATGCCGTATAGTATGGGCTATAGCCCATGGTCAAAAATGTAGAAAAACGCGGTTACATTTTTTTTCAAATTTTCAAAAAACGATGGGCTATAACCCATGTTAATATTTTTTTCATTTTTTTAAAAACCTCAAAAATGATGAAAAACGGCGTGCTATAATATGCCGTATAGCATGGGCTATAGCCCATGGTCAAAAATGATGAAAAACGCGTTTACATTTTTTTTTCAAATTTTCAAAAAACGATGGGCTATAACCCATGTTTTTATTTTTTTTCATTTTTTTCAAAACCTCAAAAATGATGAAAATGGCGTGCTATAATATGCCGTATAGCATGGGCTATAGCCCATGGTCAGAAATGATGAAAAACGAGGTTAATTTTCTTTTTCAAATTTTCAAAAAACGATGGGCTATAACCCATGTTTTTTTTTTCTTCATTTTTTTCAAAACCTCAAAAATGATGAAAAACGGCGTGCTATAATATGCCGTATAGCATGGGCTATAGCCCATGGTCAAAAATGATGAAAAACGCGGTTACACTTTTTTTTCAAATTTTCAAAAAACGATGGGCTATAACCCATGTTAATATTTTTTTCATTTTTTTCAAAACCTCAAAAATGATGAAAAACGGCGTGCTATAATATGCCGTATAGCATGGGCTATAGCCCATGGTCAAAAATGATGAAAAACGAGGTTACATTTTTTTTTCAAATTTTCAAAAAACGATGGGCTATAACCCATGTTTGTTTTTTTTGTTTTTTTTTCAAAACCTCAAAAATGATGAAAAACGGCGTGCTATAATATGCCGTATAGCATGGGCTATAGCCCATGGTCAAAAATGATGAAAAACGCGGTTACATTTTTTTTTCAAATTTTCAAAAAACGATGGGCTATAACCCATGTTTATTTTTTTTTCCATTTTTTTCAAAACCTCAAAAATGATGAAAAACGGCGTGCAATAATATGCCGTATAGTATGGGCTATAGCCCATGGTCAGAAATGATGAAAAACAAGGTAATTTTTTTTTCTCAAATTTTCAAAAAACGATGGGCTATAACCCATGTTTTTTTTTTTTTTTCATTTTTTTCAAAACTTCAAAAATGATGAAAAACAGCGTGCTATAATATGCCGTATAGCATGGGCTATAGCCCATGGTCAAAAATGATGAAAGACGAGGTTACATTTTTTTTTTCAAATTTTCAAAAAACGATGGGCTATAACCCATCTTTTTTTTTTTTTAATTTTTTTCAAAACCTCAAAAATGATGAAAAACAGCGTGCAATAATATGCCGTATAGTATGGGCTATAGCCCATGGTCAGAAATGATGAAAAACAAGGTAATTTTTTTTTTTCAAATTTTCTAAAAACGATGGGCTATAACCCATGTTTTTTTTTTTCTTCTTTTTTTCAAAACCTCAAAAATGATGAAAAACAGCGTGCAATAATATGCCGTATAGTATGGGCTATAGCCCATGGTCAGAAATGATGAAAAACAAGGTTAATTCTTTTTTTCAAATTTTCAAAAAACGATGGGCTATAACCCATGTTTTGTTTTTTTTCCATTTTTTTCAAAACCTCAAAAATGATGAAAGACAGCGTGCAATAATATGCCGTATAGTATGGGCTATAGCCCATGGTCAAAAATGATGAAAAACGAGGTTACATTTTTTTTTCAAATTTTCAAAAAACGATGGGCTATAACCCATGTTTTTTTTTTTTTTTCATTTTTTTCAAAACCTCAAAAATGATGAAAAACGGCGTGCAATAATATGCCGTATAGTATGGGCTATAGCACATGGTCAGAAATGATGAAAAACGAGGTTAATTTTTTTTTTCAAATTTTCAAAAAACGATGGGCTATAACCCATGTTTTTTTTTTTTTCATTTTTTTCAAAACCTCAAAAATGATGAAAAACAGCGTGCTATAATATGCCGTATAGCATGGGCTATAGCCCATGGTCAAAAATGATGAAAAACGAGGTTACATTTTTTTTTCAAATTTTCAAAAAACGATGGGCTATAACCCATGTTTTTTTTTTTTTTCATTTTTTTCAAAACCTCAAAAATGATGAAAAACAGCGTGCTATAATATGCCGTATAGTATGGGCTATAGCCCATGGTCAAAAATGATGAAAAACGCGGTTACATTTTTTTTCAATTTTTCAAAAAACGATGGGCTATAACCCATGTTTTTTTTTTTATAATTTTTTTCAAAACCTCAAAAATGATGAAAAACGGCGTGCTATAATATGCCGTATAGCATGGGCTATAGCCCATGGTCAAAAATGATGAAAAACGCGGTTACATTTTTCTTTCAATTTTTCAAAAAACGATGGGCTATAACCCATGTTTATTTATTTTTTCATTTTTTTCAAAACCTCAAAAATGATGAAAAACGGCGTGCAATAATATGCCGTATAGTATGGGCTATAGCCCATGGTCAGAAATGATGAAAAACAAGGTAAATTCTTTTTTTTCAAATTTTCTAAAAACGATGGGCTATAACCCATGTTTTTTTTTTTCTTCATTTTTTTCAAAACCTCAAAAATGATGAAAAACAGCGTGCTATAATATGCCGTATAGTATGGGCTATAGCCCATGGTCAGAAATGATGAAAAACAAGGTAATTTTTTTTTCTCAAATTTTCAAAAAACGATGGGCTATAACCCATGTTTTTTTTTTTTTTTCATTTTTTTCAAAACTTCAAAAATGATGAAAAACAGCGTGCTATAATATGCCGTATAGCATGGGCTATAGCCCATGGTCAAAAATGATGAAAGACGAGGTTACATTTTTTTTTTCAAATTTTCAAAAAACGATGGGCTATAACCCATCTTTTTTTTTTTTTAAATTTTTTTCAAAACCTCAAAAATGATGAAAAACAGCGTGCTATAATATGCCGTATAGTATGGGCTATAGCCCATGGTCAAAAATGATGAAAAACGCGGTTACATTTTTTTTCAAATTTTCAAAAAACGATGGGCTATAACCCATGTTAATATTTTTTTCATTTTTTTAAAAACCTCAAAAATGATGAAAAACGGCGTGCTATAATATGCCGTATAGCATGGGCTATAGCCCATGGTCAAAAATGATGAAAAACGCGTTTACATTTTTTTTTCAAATTTTCAAAAAACGATGGGCTATAACCCATGTTTTTATTTTTTTTCATTTTTTTCAAAACCTCAAAAATGATGAAAATGGCGTGCTATAATATGCCGTATAGCATGGGCTATAGCCCATGGTCAGAAATGATGAAAAACGAGGTTAATTTTCTTTTTCAAATTTTCAAAAAACGATGGGCTATAACCCATGTTTTTTTTTTCTTCATTTTTTTCAAAACCTCAAAAATGATGAAAAACGGCGTGCTATAATATGCCGTATAGCATGGGCTATAGCCCATGGTCAAAAATGATGAAAAACGCGGTTACACTTTTTTTTCAAATTTTCAAAAAACGATGGGCTATAACCCATGTTAATATTTTTTTCATTTTTTTCAAAACCTCAAAAATGATGAAAAACGGCGTGCTATAATATGCCGTATAGCATGGGCTATAGCCCATGGTCAAAAATGATGAAAAACGAGGTTACATTTTTTTTTCAAATTTTCAAAAAACGATGGGCTATAACCCATGTTTGTTTTTTTTGTTTTTTTTTCAAAACCTCAAAAATGATGAAAAACGGCGTGCTATAATATGCCGTATAGCATGGGCTATAGCCCATGGTCAAAAATGATGAAAAACGCGGTTACATTTTTTTTTCAAATTTTCAAAAAACGATGGGCTATAACCCATGTTTATTTTTTTTCCATTTTTTTCAAAACCTCAAAAATGATGAAAAACGGCGTGCAATAATATGCCGTATAGTATGGGCTATAGCCCATGGTCAGAAATGATGAAAAACAAGGTAATTTTTTTTTCTCAAATTTTCAAAAAACGATGGGCTATAACCCATGTTTTTGTTTTTTTTTCATTTTTTTCAAAACTTCAAAAATGATGAAAAACAGCGTGCTATAATATGCCGTATAGCATGGGCTATAACCCATGGTCAAAAATGATGAAAGACGAGGTTACTTTTTTTTTTCCAAATTTTCAAAAAACGATGGGCTATAACCCATGTTTTTTTTTTTTTTTTTTTTTTTTAAACCTCAAAAATGATGAAAAACAGCGTGCTATAATATGCCGTATAGTATGGGCTATAGCCCATGGTCTAAAATGATGAAAAACGCGGTTAATTTTTTTTTCAAATTTTCAAAAAACGATGGGCTATAACCCATGTTAATATTTTTTTCATTTTTTTCAAAACCTCAAAAATGTAGAAAAACGGCGTGCTATAATATGCCGTATAGCATGGGCTATAGCCCATGGTCAAAAATGATGAAAAACGCGTTTACATTTTTTTTTCAAATTTTCAAAAAACGATGGGCTATAACCCATGTTTTTATTTTTTTTTCATTTTTTTCAAAACCTCAAAAATGATGAAAATGGCGTGCTATAATATGCCGTATAGCATGGGCTATGGCTGGTCAGAAATGATGAAAAACGAGGTTAATTTTCTTTTTCAAATTTTCAAAAAACGATGGGCTATAACCCATGTTTTTTTTTTTGTTTTTTTTTCAAAACCTCAAAAATGATGAAAAACGGCGTGCTATAATATGCCGTATAGCATGGGCTATAGCCCATGGTCAAAAATGATGAAAAACGCGGTTACACTTTTTTTTCAAATTTTCAAAAAACGATGGGCTATAACCCATGTTAATATTTTTTTCATTTTTTTCAAAACCTCAAAAATGATGAAAAACGGCGTGCTATAATATGCCGTATAGCATGGGCTATAGCCCATGGTCAAAAATGATGAAAAACGCGTTTACACTTTTTTTTCAAATTTTCAAAAAACGATGGGCTATAACCCATGTTAATATTTTTTTCATTTTTTTCAAAACCTCAAAAATGATGAAAAACGGCGTGCTATAATATGCCGTATAGCATGGGCTATAGCCCATGGTCAAAAATGATGAAAAACGAGGTTACATTTTTTTTTCAAATTTTCAAAAAACGATGGGCTATAACCCATGTTTGTTTTTTTTGTTTTTTTTTCAAAACCTCAAAAATGATGAAAAACGGCGTGCTATAATATGCCGTATAGCATGGGCTATAGCCCATGGTCAAAAATGATGAAAAACGCGGTTACATTTTTTTTTCAAATTTTCAAAAAACGATGGGCTATAACCCATGTTTATTTTTTTTTCCATTTTTTTCAAAACCTCAAAAATGATGAAAAACGGCGTGCAATAATATGCCGTATAGTATGGGCTATAGCCCATGGTCAGAAATGATGAAAAACAAGGTAATTTTTTTTTCTCAAATTTTCAAAAAACGATGGGCTATAACCCATGTTTTTGTTTTTTTTTCATTTTTTTCAAAACTTCAAAAATGATGAAAAACAGCGTGCTATAATATGCCGTATAGCATGGGCTATAACCCATGGTCAAAAATGATGAAAGACGAGGTTACTTTTTTTTTTCCAAATTTTCAAAAAACGATGGGCTATAACCCATGTTTTTTTTTTTTTTTTTTTTTTTTTTAAACCTCAAAAATGATGAAAAACAGCGTGCTATAATATGCCGTATAGTATGGGCTATAGCCCATGGTCTAAAATGATGAAAAACGCGGTTAATTTTTTTTTCAAATTTTCAAAAAACGATGGGCTATAACCCATGTTAATATTTTTTTCATTTTTTTCAAAACCTCAAAAATGTAGAAAAACGGCGTGCTATAATATGCCGTATAGCATGGGCTATAGCCCATGGTCAAAAATGATGAAAAACGCGTTTACATTTTTTTTTCAAATTTTCAAAAAACGATGGGCTATAACCCATGTTTTTATTTTTTTTTCATTTTTTTCAAAACCTCAAAAATGATGAAAATGGCGTGCTATAATATGCCGTATAGCATGGGCTATGGCTGGTCAGAAATGATGAAAAACGAGGTTAATTTTCTTTTTCAAATTTTCAAAAAACGATGGGCTATAACCCATGTTTTTTTTTTTGTTTTTTTTTCAAAACCTCAAAAATGATGAAAAACGGCGTGCTATAATATGCCGTATAGCATGGGCTATAGCCCATGGTCAAAAATGATGAAAAACGCGGTTACACTTTTTTTTCAAATTTTCAAAAAACGATGGGCTATAACCCATGTTAATATTTTTTTCATTTTTTTCAAAACCTCAAAAATGATGAAAAACGGCGTGCTATAATATGCCGTATAGCATGGGCTATAGCCCATGGTCAAAAATGATGAAAAACGCGTTTACACTTTTTTTTCAAATTTTCAAAAAACGATGGGCTATAACCCATGTTAATATTTTTTTCATTTTTTTCAAAACCTCAAAAATGATGAAAAACGGCGTGCTATAATATGCCGTATAGCATGGGCTATAGCCCATGGTCAAAAATGATGAAAAACGAGGTTACATTTTTTTTTCAAATTTTCAAAAAACGATGGGCTATAACCCATGTTTGTTTTTTTTGTTTTTTTTTCAAAACCTCAAAAATGATGAAAAACGGCGTGCTATAATATGCCGTATAGCATGGGCTATAGCCCATGGTCAAAAATGATGAAAAACGCGGTTACATTTTTTTTTCAAATTTTCAAAAAACGATGGGCTATAACCCATGTTTATTTTTTTTTCCATTTTTTTCAAAACCTCAAAAATGATGAAAAACGGCGTGCAATAATATGCCGTATAGTATGGGCTATAGCCCATGGTCAGAAATGATGAAAAACAAGGTAATTTTTTTTTCTCAAATTTTCAAAAAACGATGGGCTATAACCCATGTTTTTGTTTTTTTTTCATTTTTTTCAAAACTTCAAAAATGATGAAAAACAGCGTGCTATAATATGCCGTATAGCATGGGCTATAACCCATGGTCAAAAATGATGAAAGACGAGGTTACTTTTTTTTTTTCAAATTTTCAAAAAACGATGGGCTATAACCCATGTTTTTTTTTTTTTTTTTTTTTTTTTAAACCTCAAAAATGATGAAAAACAGCGTGCTATAATATGCCGTATAGTATGGGCTATAGCCCATGGTCTAAAATGATGAAAAACGCGGTTAATTTTTTTTTCAAATTTTCAAAAAACGATGGGCTATAACCCATGTTAATATTTTTTTCATTTTTTTCAAAACCTCAAAAATGTAGAAAAACGGCGTGCTATAATATGCCGTATAGCATGGGCTATAGCCCATGGTCAAAAATGATGAAAAACGCGTTTACATTTTTTTTTCAAATTTTCAAAAAACGATGGGCTATAACCCATGTTTTTATTTTTTTTCATTTTTTTCAAAACCTCAAAAATGATGAAAATGGCGTGCTATAATATGCCGTATAGCATGGGCTATGGCTGGTCAGAAATGATGAAAAACGAGGTTAATTTTCTTTTTCAAATTTTCAAAAAACGATGGGCTATAACCCATGTTTTTTTTTTTGTTTTTTTTTCAAAACCTCAAAAATGATGAAAAACGGCGTGCTATAATATGCCGTATAGCATGGGCTATAGCCCATGGTCAAAAATGATGAAAAACGCGGTTACACTTTTTTTTTCAAATTTTCAAAAAACGATGGGCTATAACCCATGTTAATATTTTTTTCATTTTTTTCAAAACCTCAAAAATGATGAAAAACGGCGTGCTATAATATGCCGTATAGCATGGGCTATAGCCCATGGTCAAAAATGATGAAAAACGCGTTTACATTTTTTTTTCAAATTTTCAAAAAACGATGGGCTATAACCCATGTTTTTTTTTTTTTTCATTTTTTTCAAAACCTCAAAAATGATGAAAATGGCGTGCTATAATATGCCGTATAGCATGGTCTATAGCCCATGTTCAGAAATGATGAAAAACGCGGTTAATTTTTTTTTCAAATTTTCAAAAAACGATGGGCTATAACCCATGTTAATATTTTTTTCATTTTTTTCAAAACCTCAAAAATGTAGAAAAACGGCGTGCTATAATATGCCGTATAGCATGGGCTATAGCCCAAGGTCAAAAATGATGAAAAACGCGTTTACATTTTTTTTTCAAATTTTCAAAAAACGATGGGCTATAACCCATGTTTTTATTTTTTTTCATTTTTTTCAAAACCTCAAAAATGATGAAAATGGCATGCTATAATATGCCGTACAGCATGGGCTATGGCTGGTCAGAAATGATGAAAAACGAGGTTAATTTTCTTTTTCAAATTTTCAAAAAACGATGGGCTATAACCCATGTTTTTTTTTTTGTTTTTTTTTCAAAACCTCAAAAATGATGAAAAACGGCGTGCTATAATATGCCGTATAGCATGGGCTATAGCCCATGGTCAAAAATGATGAAAAACGCGGTTACACTTTTTTTTCAAATTTTCAAAAAACGATGGGCTATAACCCATGTTAATATTTTTTTCATTTTTTTCAAAACCTCAAAAATGATGAAAAACGGCGTGCTATAATATGCCGTATAGCATGGGCTATAGCCCATGGTCAAAAATGATGAAAAACGCGTTTACATTTTTTTTTCAAATTTTCAAAAAACGATGGGCTATAACCCATGTTTTTTTTTTTTTTCATTTTTTTCAAAACCTCAAAAATGATGAAAATGGCGTGCTATAATATGCCGTATAGCATGGTCTATAGCCCATGTTCAGAAATGATGAAAAACGCGGTTAATTTTTTTTTCAAATTTTCAAAAAACGATGGGCTATAACCCATGTTAATATTTTTTTCATTTTTTTCAAAACCTCAAAAATGTAGAAAAACGGCGTGCTATAATATGCCGTATAGCATGGGCTATAGCCCAAGGTCAAAAATGATGAAAAACGCGTTTACATTTTTTTTTCAAATTTTCAAAAAACGATGGGCTATAACCCATGTTTTTATTTTTTTTCATTTTTTTCAAAACCTCAAAAATGATGAAAATGGCATGCTATAATATGCCGTACAGCATGGGCTATGGCTGGTCAGAAATGATGAAAAACGAGGTTAATTTTCTTTTTCAAATTTTCAAAAAACGATGGGCTATAACCCATGTTTTTTTTTTTGTTTTTTTTTCAAAACCTCAAAAATGATGAAAAACGGCGTGCTATAATATGCCGTATAGCATGGGCTATAGCCCATGGTCAAAAATGATGAAAAACGCGGTTACACTTTTTTTTCAAATTTTCAAAAAACGATGGGCTATAACCCATGTTAATATTTTTTTCATTTTTTTCAAAACCTCAAAAATGATGAAAAACGGCGTGCTATAATATGCCGTATAGCATGGGCTATAGCCCATGGTCAAAAATGATGAAAAACGCGTTTACATTTTTTTTTCAAATTTTCAAAAAACGATGGGCTATAACCCATGTTTTTTTTTTTTTTCATTTTTTTCAAAACCTCAAAAATGATGAAAATGGCGTGCTATAATATGCCGTATAGCATGGTCTATAGCCCATGTTCAGAAATGATGAAAAACGAGGTTATTTTTTTTTTCAAAAATTCAAAAAACGATGGGCTATAACCCATGTTTTTTTTTTTTTTTTTTTTTTTTCAAAACCTCAAAAATGATGATAAACAGCGTGCTATAATATGCCGTATAGTATGGGCTATAGCCCATGGTCAAAAATGATGAAAAACGAGGTTACATTTTTTTTTCAAATTTTCAAAAAACGATGGGCTATAACCCATGTTTTTTTTTTTTTTTTTTTTTTCAAAACCTCAAAAATTATGAAAAACGGCGTGCTATAATATGCCGTATAGCATGGGCTATAGCCCATGTTCAGAAATGATGAAAAACGAGGTTACATTTTTTTTTTCAAATTTTCAAAAAACGATGGGCTATAACCCATGTTTTTTTTTTTTTTTCATTTTTTTCAAAGCCTCAAAAATGATGAAAAACGGCGTGCAATAATATGCCGTATAGTATGGGCTATAGCCCATGGTCAGAAATGATGAAAAACAAGGTTAATTCTTTTTTTCAAATTTTCAAAAAACGATGGGCTATAACCCATGTTTTGTTTTTTTTCCATTTTTTTCAAAACCTCAAAAATGATGAAAGACAGCGTGCAATAATATGCCGTATAGTATGGGCTATAGCCCATGGTAAAAAATGATGAAAAACGAGGTTACATTTTTTTTTCAAATTTTCAAAAAACGATGGGCTATAACCCATGTTTTTTTTTTTTTTTCATTTTTTTCAAAACCTCAAAAATGATGAAAAACGGCGTGCAATAATATGCCGTATAGTATGGGCTATAGCACATGGTCAGAAATGATGAAAAACGAGGTTAATTTTTTTTTTCAAATTTTCAAAAAACGATGGGCTATAACCCATGTTTTTTTTTTTTTCATTTTTTTCAAAACCTCAAAAATGATGAAAAACAGCGTGCTATAATATGCCATATAGCATGGGCTATAGCCCATGGTCAAAAATGATGAAAAACGAGGTTACATTTTTTTTTCAAATTTTCAAAAAACGATGGGCTATAACCCATGTTTTTTTTTTTTTTCATTTTTTTCAAAACCTCAAAAATGATGAAAAACAGCGTGCTATAATATGCCGTATAGTATGGGCTATAGCCCATGGTCAAAAATGATGAAAAACGCGGTTACATTTTTTTTCAATTTTTCAAAAAACGATGGGCTATAACCCATGTTTTTTTTTTTTTTAATTTTTTCAAAACCTCAAAAATGATGAAAAACGGCGTGCTATAATATGCCGTATAGCATGGGCTATAGCCCATGGTCAAAAATGATGAAAAACGCGGTTACATTTTTTTTTCAATTTTTCAAAAAACGATGGGCTATAACCCATGTTTATTTATTTTTTCATTTTTTTCAAAACCTCAAAAATGATGAAAAACGGCGTGCAATAATATGCCGTATAGTATGGGCTATAGCCCATGGTCAGAAATGATGAAAAACAAGGTAATTTTTTTTTTTCAAATTTTCTAAAAACGATGGGCTATAACCCATGTTTTTTTTTTTCTTCATTTTTTTCAAAACCTCAAAAATGATGAAAAACAGCGTGCTATAATATGCCGTATAGCATGGGCTATAGCCCATGGTCAAAAATGATGAAAAACGAGGTTACATTTTTTTTTTCAAATTTTCAAAAAACGATGGGCTATAACCCATGTTTTTTTTTTTTTTTTTTTTTTTCAAAACCTCAAAAATGATGAAAAACGGCGTGCTATAATATGCCGTATAGCATGGGCTATAGCCCATGGTCAAAAATGATGAAAAACGCGGTTACATTTTTTTTTCAAATTTTCAAAAAACGATGGGCTATAACCCATGTTTATTTATTTTTTCATTTTTTTCAAAACCTCAAAAATGATGAAAAACGGCGTGCAATAATATGCCGTATAGTATGGGCTATAGCCCATGGTCAGAAATGATGAAAAACAAGGTAAATTTTTTTTTTCAAATTTTCTAAAAACGATGGGCTATAACCCATGTTTTTTTTTTTCTTCATTTTTTTCAAAACCTCAAAAATGATGAAAAACAGCGTGCTATAATATGCCGTATAGTATGGGCTATAGCCCATGGTCAAAAATGATGAAAAACGCGGTTACATTTTTTTTAAAATTTTCAAAAAACGATGGGCTATAACGCATGTTTATTTTTTTTAAATTTTTTTCAAAACCTCAAAAATGATGAAAAACGGCGTGCTATAATATGCCGTATAGCATGGGCTATAGCCCATGGTCAAAAATGATGAAAAACGCGGTTACATTTTTTTTTTCAAATTTTCAAAAAACGATGGGCTATAACCCATGTTTTTATTTTTTTTCATTTTTTTCAAAACCTCAAAAATGATGAAAATGGCGTGCTATAATATGCCGTATAGCATGGGCTATAGCCCATTGTCAAAAATGATGAAAAACGAGGTTAATTTTTTTTTTCAAATTTTCAAAAAACGATGGGCTATAACCCATGTTTATTTATTTTTTCATTTTTTTCAAAACCTCAAAAATGATGAAAAACGGCGTGCAATAATATGCCGTATAGTATGGGCTATAGCCCATGGTCAGAAATGATGAAAAACAAGGTAATTTTTTTTTTTCAAATTTTCTAAAAACGATGGGCTATAACCCATGTTTTTTTTTTTCTTCATTTTTTTCAAAACCTCAAAAATGATGAAAAACAGCGTGCTATAATATGCCGTATAGCATGGGCTATAGCCCATGGTCAAAAATGATGAAAAACGAGGTTACATTTTTTTTTTCAAATTTTCAAAAAACGATGGGCTATAACCCATGTTTTTTTTTTTTTTTTTTTTTTCAAAACCTCAAAAATGATGAAAAACGGCGTGCTATAATATGCCGTATAGCATGGGCTATAGCCCATGGTCAAAAATGATGAAAAACGCGGTTACATTTTTTTTTCAAATTTTCAAAAAACGATGGGCTATAACCCATGTTTATTTATTTTTTCATTTTTTTCAAAACCTCAAAAATGATGAAAAACGGCGTGCAATAATATGCCGTATAGTATGGGCTATAGCCCATGGTCAGAAATGATGAAAAACAAGGTAAATTTTTTTTTTCAAATTTTCTAAAAACGATGGGCTATAACCCATGTTTTTTTTTTTCTTCATTTTTTTCAAAACCTCAAAAATGATGAAAAACAGCGTGCTATAATATGCCGTATAGTATGGGCTATAGCCCATGGTCAAAAATGATGAAAAACGCGGTTACATTTTTTTTTAAATTTTCAAAAAACGATGGGCTATAACGCATGTTTATTTTTTTAAAATTTTTTTCAAAACCTCAAAAATGATGAAAAACGGCGTGCTATAATATGCCGTATAGCATGGGCTATAGCCCATGGTCAAAAATGATGAAAAACGCGGTTACATTTTTTTTTTCAAATTTTCAAAAAACGATGGGCTATAACCCATGTTTTTATTTTTTTTCATTTTTTTCAAAACCTCAAAAATGATGAAAATGGCGTGCTATAATATGCCGTATAGCATGGGCTATAGCCCATTGTCAAAAATTATGAAAAACGAGGTTAATTTTTTTTTTCAAATTTTCAAAAAACGATGGGCTATAACCCATGTTTTTTTTTTTTTCATTTTTTTCAAAAACTCAAAAATGATGAAAAACGGCGTGCTATAATATGCCGTATAGCATGGGCTATAGCCCATGTTCAGAAATGATGAAAAACGATGTTACATTTTTTTTTCAAATTTTCAAAAAACGATGGGCTATAACCCATGTTTTTGTTTTTTTTTCATTTTTTTCAAAACCTCAAAAATGATGAAAAACGGCGTGCAATAATATGCCGTATAGTATGGGCTATAGCCCATGGTCAGAAATGATGAAAAACGAGGTTAATTTTTTTTTTCAAATTTTCAAAAAACGATGGGCTATAACCCATGTTTTTTTTTTTTCATTTTTTTCAAAACCTCAAAAATGATGAAAAACGGCGTGCTATAATATGCCGTATAGCATGGTCTATAGCCCATGTTCAGAAATGATGAAAAACGAGGTTATTTTTTTTTTCAGAAATTCAAAAAACGATGGGCTATAACCCATGTTTTTTTTTTTTTTCATTTTTTTCAAAACCTCAAAAATGATGAAAAACAGCGTGCTATAATATGCCGTATAGTATGGGCTATAGCCCATGGTCAAAAATGATGAAAAACGCGGTTACATTTTTTTTCAAATTTTCAAAAAACGATGGGCTATAACCCATGTTTTTTTTTCTTTCAAAACCTCAAAAATGATCGTTTTTTTTTCTTTCATTTTTTTCAAATCCTCAAAAATGATGAAAAACGGCGTGCTATAGTATGCCGTACAGTATGGGCTATTAGACGAGCGTCTAAAAATGGGATAAAAACGTCTAAAAATAGTCGTCTAAAACACGTCTAAAAATAGACGTGTTTTAGACGTCTATTTTTTGACGTTATTTATCCCATTTTGACCATGGGCTATAGCCCATACCGTACGGCATACTATAGCACGCCGTTTTTCATCATTTTTGAGGATTTGAAAAAAAATTCAAAATTCAAAAAATGATGGGCTATAACCCATCGTTTTTTTTCTTCATTTTTTTCAAATGCTCAAAAATGATGAAAAACGGCGTGCTATAGTATGCCGTAAAGTATGGGCTATTAGACGAGCGTCTAAAAATGGGATAAAAACGTCTAAAAATAGACGTCTAAAACACGTCTAAAAATAGACGTGTTTTAGACGTCTATTTTTAGACGTTTTTTATCCCATTTTTGACCATGGGCTATAGCCCATACTGTACGGCATACTATAGCAAGCCGTTTTTCATCATTTTTGAGGATTTGAAAAAATCTAAAAAATCTAAAAACGATGGGCTATAACCCATCGTTTTTTTTTCAATTTTTTTCAAATCCTCAAAAATGATGAAAAACGGCGTGCTATAGTATGCCGTACAGTATGGGCTATTAGACGAGCGTCTAAAAATGGGATAAAAACGTCTAAAAATAGACGTCTAAAACACATCTAAAAATAGACGTGTTTTAGACGTTTATTTTTAGACGTTTTTCATCCTATTTTTGACCATGGGCAATAGCCCATACCGTACGGCATACTATAGCATGCAGTTTTTCATCATTTTTGAGGATTTGAAAAAAAAATCTAAAATTCAAAAAACGATGGGCTATAACCCATGTTTTTTTTTTTTTCATTTTTTTCAAAACCTCAAAAATGATGAAAGACAGCGTGCAATAATATGCCGTATAGCAGGGGTCTGCAACCTTTTTGAAACAAAGTGCCATGTTTTTAGTTTCTGGATAGTCAGTGTGTCACTTTAATGACCACAATTCCAACATGTTTTTATTGGCCATGAATATAACCTTTTCCCTTGTTAAATAATATAATCACATTGTTATATTGATCATTAGACTCAGAGCATAGGCCTCCTATCTCCCTCCCCCAGTCAGAGTTCAGAGTTTTAATGAATGTAGAATGATGTGCAATTGTGCAGGATGTATAATTTACATACAAATATGAGTGAATTAATTTATTTGACTACATTTTTTAAATGTTTTTTTTGTTATGCCAGTGTGCCAGTGATCACCCTCCTTTGTGCCAAGGTTGGCACCAGTGCCAAAGGTTGCCTACCCCTGCCGTATAGTATGGGCTATAGCCCATGGTCAAAAATGATGAAAAACGAGGTTACATTTTTTTTTTCAAATTTTCAAAAAACGATGGGCTATAACCCATGTTGTTTTTTTTTCATTTTTTTCAAAACCTCAAAAATGATGAAAAACGGCGTGCTATAATATGCCGTATAGCATGGGCTATAGCCCATGTTCAGAAATGATGAAAAACGAGGTTACATTTGTTTTTAAAATTTTCAAAAAACGATGGGCTATAACCCATGTTTTTTTTTTTTTTCAAAACCTCAAAAATGATGAAAAACGGCGTGCAATAATATGCCGTATAGTATGGGCTATAGCCCATGGTCAGAAATGATGAAAAACGAGGTTAATTATTTTTTTCAAATTTTCAAAAAACGATGGGCTATAGGCTAACCCATGTTTTTTTTTTTTCTTTTTTTTCAAAACCTCAAAAATGATGAAAAACGGCGTGCTATAATATGCCGTATAGCATGGTCTATAGCCCATGTTCAGAAATGATGAAAAACGAGGTTATTTTTTTTTTCAAAAATTCAAAAAACGATGGGCTATAACCCATGTTTTTTTTTTTTTCCATTTTTTTTAAACCTCAAAAATGATGAAAAACAGCGTGCTATAATATGCCGTATAGTATGGGCTATAGCCCATGGTCAAAAATGATGAAAAACGCGGTTACATTTTTTTTTAAATTTTCTAAAAACGATGGGCTATAACCCATGTTTTTTTTTTTTTCATTTTTTTCAAAACCTCAAAAATGATGAAAAACAGCGTGCTATAATGTGCCGTATAGCATGGGCTATAGCCCATGGTCAAAAATGATGAAAAACGAGGTTACATTTTATTTTTCAAATTTTCAAAAAACGATGGGCTATAACCCATGTTTTTTTTTTTTTTTTTTTTTTTTCAAAACCTCAAAAATGATGAAAAACAGCGTGCTATAATATGCCGTATAGTATGGGCTATAGCCCATGGTCAAAAATGATGAAAAACGCGGTTACATTTTTTTTCAAATTTTCAAAAAACGATGGGCTATAACCCATGTTTTTTTTTTTTCCATTTTTTTCAAAACCTCAAAAATGATGAAAAACGGCGTGCTATAATATGCCGTATAGCATGGTCTATAGCCCATGTTCAGAAATGATGAAAAACAAGGTTATTTTTTATTTCAAAAATTCAAAAAACGATGGGCTATAACCCATGTTTTTTTTTTTTTCCTTTTTTTTTTAACCTCAAAAATGATGAAAAACAGCGTGCTATAATATGCCGTATAGTATGGGCTATAGCCCATGGTCAAAAATGATGAAAAACGCGGTTACATTTTTTTTCAAATTTTCAAAAAACGATGGGCTATAACCCATGTTTTTTTTTTTTCCATTTTTTTCAAAACCTCAAAAATGATGAAAAACGGCGTGCTATAATATGCCGTATAGCATGGTCTATAGCCCATGTTCAGAAATGATGAAAAACAAGGTTATTTTTTATTTCAAAAATTCAAAAAACGATGGGCTATAACCCATGTTTTTTTTTTTTTTCATTTTTTTCAAAACCTCAAAAATGATGAAAAACAGCGTGCTATAATATGTCGTATAGTATGGGCTATAGCCCATGGTCAAAAATGATGAAAAACGCGGTTACATTTTTTTTCAAATTTTCAAAAAACGATGGGCTATAACCCATGTTTATTTTTTAATTTTTTTTTTCAAAACCTCAAAAATGATGAAAAACGGCGTGCTATAATATGCCGTATAGCATGGGCTATAGCCCATGGTCAAAAATGATGAAAAACGCGGTTACATTTTTTTTTTCAAATTTTCAAAAAACGATGGGCTATAACCCATGTTTTTATTTTTTTTCATTTTTTTCAAAACCTCAAAAATGATGAAAATGGCGTGCTATAATATGCCGTATAGCATGGGCTATAGCCCATTGTCAAAAATGATGAAAAACGAGGTTAATTCTTTTTTTCAAATTTTCAAAAAACGATGGGCTATAACCCATGTTTTTTTTTTTTTAAATTTTTTTCAAAACCTCAAAAATGATGAAAAACGGCGTGCTATAATATGCCGTATAGCATGGGCTGCCCATGGTCAAAAATGATGAAAAACGCGGTTACATTTTTTTTTCAAATTTTCAAAAAACGATGGGCTATAACCCATGTTTATTTTTTTTTCATTTTTTTCAAAACCTCAAAAATGATGAAAAACGGCGTGCTATAATATGCCGTATAGCATGGGCTATAGCCCATGGTCAAAAATGATGAAAAACGAGGTTACATTTTTTTTCAAATTTTCAAAAAACGATGGGCTATAACCCATGTTTTTTTTTTTTTCATTTTTTTCAAAACCTCAAAAATGATGAAAAACATCGTGCTATAATATGCCGTATAGTATGGGCTATAGCCCATGGTCAAAAATGATGAAAAACGCGGTTACATTTTTTTTCAAATTTTCAAAAAACGATGGGCTATAACCCATGTTTTTTTTTTTTTCATTTTTTTCAAATCCTCAAAAATGATGAAAAACGGCGTGCTATAATATGCCGTATAGCATGGGCTATAGCCCATGGTCAAAAAACGCGGTTAATTTTTTTTTTCAAATTTTCAAAAAACGATGGGCTATAACCCATGTTCATTTTTTTTTCATTTTTTTCAAAACCTCAAAAATGATGAAAAACGGCGTGCTATAGTATGCCGTACAGTATGGGCTATTAGACGAGCGTCTAAAAATAGGATAAAAACGTCTAAAAATAGTCGTCTAAAACACGTCTAAAAATAGACGTGTTTTAGACGTCTATTTTTTGACGTTATTTATCCCATTTTGACCATGGGCTATAGCCCATACCGTACGGCATACTATAGCACGCCGTTTTTCATCATTTTTGAGGATTTGAAAAAAAATAAAAAATTCAAAAAATGATGGGCTATAACCCATCGTTTTTTTTCTTCATTTTTTTCAAATGCTCAAAAATGATGAAAAACGGCGTGCTATAGTATGCCGTAAAGTATGGGCTATTAGACGAGCGTCTAAAAATGGGATAAAAACGTCTAAAAATAGACGTCTAAAACACGTCTAAAAATAGACGTGTTTTAGACGTCTATTTTTAGACGTTTTTTATCCCATTTTTGACCATGGGCTATAGCCCATACTGTACGGCATACTATAGCAAGCCGTTTTTCATCATTTTTGAGGATTTGAAAAAATCTAAAAAATCTAAAAACGATGGGCTATAACCCATCGTTTTTTTTTTCAATTTTTTTCAAATCCTCAAAAATGATGAAAAACGGCGTGCTATAGTATGCCGTACAGTATGGGCTATTAGACGAGCGTCTAAAAATGGGATAAAAACGTCTAAAAATAGACGTCTAAAACACGTCTAAAAATAGACGTGTTTTAGACGTTTATTTTTAGACGTTTTTCATCCTATTTTTGACCATGGGCAATAGCCCATACCGTACGGCATACTATAGCATGCAGTTTTTCATCATTTTTGAGGATTTGAAAAAAAAATCTAAAATTCAAAAAACGATGGGCTATAACCCATGTTTTTTTTTTTTTCATTTTTTTCAAAACCTCAAAAATGATGAAAGACAGCGTGCAATAATATGCCGTATAGTATGGGCTATAGCCCATGGTCAAAAATGATGAAAAACGAGGTTACATTTTTTTTTTTCAAATTTTCAAAAAACGATGGGCTATAACCCATGTTGTTTTTTTTTTCATTTTTTTCAAAACCTCAAAAATGATGAAAAACGGCGTGCTATAATATGCCGTATAGCATGGGCTATAGCCCATGTTCAGAAATGATGAAAAACGAGGTTACATTTGTTTTTCAAATTTTCAAAAAACGATGGGCTATAACCCATGTTTTTTTTTTTTTTTCAAACCTCAAAAATGATGAAAAACGGCGTGCAATAATATGCCGTATAGTATGGGCTATAGCCCATGGTCAGAAATGATGAAAAACGAGGTTAATTTTTTTTTTCAAATTTTCAAAAAACGATGGGCTATAACCCATGTTTTTTTTTCTTTTTTTCAAAACCTCAAAAATGATGAAAAACAGCGTGCTATAATATGCCGTATAGCATGGGCTATAGCCCATGGTCAAAAATGATGAAAAACGAGGTTACATTTTTTTTTCAAATTTTCAAAAAACGATGGGCTCTCTAACCCATGTTTGTTTTTTTTTCATTTTTTTCAAAACCACAAAAATGATGAAAAACGGCGTGCTATAATATGCCGTATAGCATGGGCTATAGCCCATGGTCAAAAATGATGAAAAACGCGGTTACATTTTTTTTTCAAATTTTCAAAAAACGATGGGCTATAACCCATGTTTATTTATTTTTTTCATTTTTTTCAAAACCTCAAAAATGATGAAAAACGGCGTGCTATAATATGCCGTATAGTATGGGCTATAGCCCATGGTCAGAAATGATGAAAAACGAGGTTAATTCTTTTTTTCAAATTTTCAAAAAACGATGGGCTATAACCCATGTTTTTTTTTTCCCATTTTTTTCAAAACCTCAAAAATGATGAAAAACGGCGTGCTATAATATGCCGTAGGTATAGCATGGTCTATAGCCCATGTTCAGAAATGATGAAAAACGAGGTTATTTTTTTTTTCAAAAATTCAAAAAACGATGGGCTATAACCCATGTTTTGTTTTTTTTTCATTTTTTTTAAACCTCAAAAATGATGAAAAACAGCGTGCTATAATATGCCGTATAGTATGGGCTATAGCCCATGGTCAAAAATGATGAAAAACGCGGTTACATTTTTTTTCAAATTTTCAAAAAACGATGGGCTATATGTGTGATAATGATGCGTGCTATAATATGCCGTATAGCATGGGCTATAGCCCATGTTCAGAAATGATGAAAAACGATGTTACATTTTTTTTTCAAATTTTCAAAAAACGATGGGCTATAACCCATGTTTTTTTTTTTTTTTCATTTTTTTCAAAACCTCAAAAATGATGAAAAACGGCGTGCAATAATATGCCGTATAGTATGGGCTATAGCCCATGGTCAAAAATGATGAAAAACGCGGTTACATTTTTTTTTTTCAAATTTTCAAAAAACGATGGGCTATAACCCATGTTTTTTTTTTTTTTCATTTTTTTCAAAACCTCAAAAATGATGAAAAACAGCGTGCTATAATATGCCGTATAGCATGGGCTATAGCCCATGGTCAAAAATGATGAAAAACGAGGTTACATTTTTTTTTTTTTTTTTCAAAAAACGATGGGCTATAACCCATGTTTTTTTTTTTGTTTTTTTTCAAAACCTCAAAAATGATGAAAAACGGCGTGCTATAATATGCCGTATAGCATGGTCTATAGCCCATGTTCAGAAATGATGAAAAACGAGTTTTTTTTTTTTTTAATTCAAAAAACGATGGGCTATAACCCATGTTTTTTTTTTTTTTCATTTTTTTCAAAACCTCAAAAATGATGAAAAACAGCGTGCTATAATATGCCGTATAGTATGGGCTATAGCCCATGGTCAAAAATGATGAAAAACGCGGTTAATTTTTTTTTTCAAATTTTCAAAAAACGATGGGCTATAACCCATGTTTTGTTTTTTTTTCATTTTTTTCAAAACCTCAAAAATGATGAAAAACGGCGTGCAATAATATGCCGTATAGTATGGGCTATAGCCCATGGTCAGAAATGATGAAAAACGAGGTTAATTATTTTTTTCAAATTTTCAAAAAACGATGGGCTATAACCCATGTTTTTTTTTTTTCATTTTTTTCAAAACCTCAAAAATGATGAAAAACGGCGTGCTATAATATGCCGTATAGCATGGTCTATAGCCCATGTTCAGAAATGATGAAAAACGAGGTTATTTTTTTTTCAAAAATTCAAAAAACGATGGGCTATAACCCATGGTTTTTTTTTTTTTCATTTTTTTTAAACCTCAAAAATGATGAAAAACAGCGTGCTATAATATGCCGTATAGTATGGGCTATAGCCCATGGTCAAAAATGATGAAAAACGCGGTTACATTTTTTTTCAAATTTTCTAAAAACGATGGGCTATAACCCATGTTTTTTTTTTTTTTTCATTTTTTTCAAAACCTCAAAAATGATGAAAAACAGCGTGCTATAATATGCCGTATAGTATGGGCTATAGCCCATGGTCAAAAATGATGAAAAACGCGGTTACATTTTTTTTTTTCAAATTTTCAAAAAACGATGGGCTATAACCCATGTTTATTTTTTTTTTCATTTTTTTCAAAACCTCAAAAATTATGAAAAACAGCGTGCTATAATATGCCGTATAGCATGGGCTATAGCCCATGGTCAAAAATGATGAAAAACGAGGTTAATTATTTTTTTCAAATTTTCAAAAAACGATGGGCTATAACCCATGTTTTTTTTTTTTCATTTTTTTCAAAACCTCAAAAATGATGAAAAACGGCGTGCTATAATATGCCGTATAGCATGGTCTATAGCCCATGTTCAGAAATGATGAAAAACGAGGTTATTTTTTTTTTCAAAAATTCAAAAAACGATGGGCTATAACCCATGTTTTTTTTTTTTCATTTTTTTCAAAACCTCAAAAATGATGAAAAACGGCGTGCTATAATATGCCGTATAGCATGGTCTATAGCCCATGTTCAGAAATGATGAAAAACGCGGTTACATTTTTTTTCAAATTTTCTAAAAACGATGGGCTATAACCCATGTTTTTTTTTTTTTCCATTTTTTTCAAAACCTCAAAAATGATGAAAAACAGCGTGCTATAATGTGCCGTATAGCATGGGCTATAGCCCATGGTCAAAAATGATGAAAAACGAGGTTACATTTTATTTTTCAAATTTTCAAAAAACGATGGGCTATAACCCATGTTTTTTTTTTTTTTTCATTTTTTTCAAAACCTCAAAAATGATGAAAAACAGCGTGCTATAATATGCCGTATAGTATGGGCTATAGCCCATGGTCAAAAATGATGAAAAACGCGGTTACATTTTTTTTTTTCAAATTTTCAAAAAACGATGGGCTATAAACCATGTTTATTTTTTTTTCCATTTTTTTCAAAACCTCAAAAATGATGAAAAACAGCGTGCTATAATATGCCGTATAGTATGGGCTATAGCCCATGGTCAAAAATGATGAAAAACGCGGTTACATTTTTTTTCAAATTTTCAAAAAACGATGGGCTATATGTGTGATAATGATGCGTGCTATAATATGCCGTATAGCATGGGCTATAGCCCATGTTCAGAAATGATGAAAAACGATGTTACATTTTTTTTTCAAATTTTCAAAAAACGATGGGCTATAACCCATGTTTTTTTTTTTTTTTCATTTTTTTCAAAACCTCAAAAATGATGAAAAACGGCGTGCAATAATATGCCGTATAGTATGGGCTATAGCCCATGGTCAAAAATGATGAAAAACGCGGTTACATTTTTTTTTTTCAAATTTTCAAAAAACGATGGGCTATAACCCATGTTTATTTTTTTTTCCATTTTTTTCAAAACCTCAAAAATGATGAAAAACAGCGTGCTATAATATGCCGTATAGCATGGGCTATAGCCCATGGTCAAAAATGATGAAAAACGAGGTTACATTATTTTTATTTTTTTTCAAAAAACGATGGGCTATAACCCATGTTTTTTTTTTGTTTTTTTTCAAAACCTCAAAAATGATGAAAAACGGCGTGCTATAATATGCCGTATAGCATGGTCTATAGCCCATGTTCAGAAATGATGAAAAACGAGTTTCTTTTTTTTTTTAATTCAAAAAACGATGGGCTATAACCCATGTTTTTTTTTTTTTTCATTTTTTTCAAAACCTCAAAAATGATGAAAAACTGCGTGCTATAATATGCCGTATAGTATGGGCTATAGCCCATGGTCAAAAATGATGAAAAACGCGGTTAAATTTTTTTTTCAAATTTTCAAAAAACGATGGGCTATAACCCATGTTTTGTTTTTTTTTCATTTTTTTCAAAACCTCAAAAATGATGAAAAACGGCGTGCAATAATATGCCGTATAGTATGGGCTATAGCCCATGGTCAGAAATGATGAAAAACGAGGTTAATTATTTTTTTCAAATTTTCAAAAAACGATGGGCTATAACCCATGTTTTTTTTTTTTCATTTTTTTCAAAACCTCAAAAATGATGAAAAACGGCGTGCTATAATATGCCGTATAGCATGGTCTATAGCCCATGTTCAGAAATGATGAAAAACGAGGTTATTTTTTTTTTCAAAAATTCAAAAAACGATGGGCTATAACCCATGGTTTTTTTTTTTTCATTTTTTTTAAACCTCAAAAATGATGAAAAACAGCGTGCTATAATATGCCGTATAGTATGGGCTATAGCCCATGGTCAAAAATGATGAAAAACGCGGTTACATTTTTTTTCAAATTTTCTAAAAACGATGGGCTATAACCCATGTTTTTTTTTTTTTTTCATTTTTTTCAAAACCTCAAAAATGATGAAAAACAGCGTGCTATAATATGCCGTATAGTATGGGCTATAGCCCATGGTCAAAAATGATGAAAAACGCGGTTACATTTTTTTTTTTCAAATTTTCAAAAAACGATGGGCTATAACCCATGTTTATTTTTTTTTTCATTTTTTTCAAAACCTCAAAAATGATGAAAAACAGCGTGCTATAATATGCCGTATAGCATGGGCTATAGCCCATGGTCAAAAATGATGAAAAACGAGGTTAATTATTTTTTTCAAATTTTCAAAAAACGATGGGCTATAACCCATGTTTTTTTTTTTTCATTTTTTTCAAAACCTCAAAAATGATGAAAAACGGCGTGCTATAATATGCCGTATAGCATGGTCTATAGCCCATGTTCAGAAATGATGAAAAACGAGGTTATTTTTTTTTTCAAAAATTCAAAAAACGATGGGCTATAACCCATGTTTTTTTTTTTTTTCATTTTTTTTCAAACCTCAAAAATGATGAAAAACAGCGTGCTATAATATGCCGTATAGTATGGGCTATAGCCCATGGTCAAAAATGATGAAAAACGCGGTTACATTTTTTTTCAAATTTTCTAAAAACGATGGGCTATAACCCATGTTTTTTTTTTTTTTCATTTTTTTCAAAACCTCAAAAATGATGAAAAACAGCGTGCTATAATGTGCCGTATAGCATGGGCTATAGCCCATGGTCAAAAATGATGAAAAACGAGGTTACATTTTATTTTTCAAATTTTCAAAAAACGATGGGCTATAACCCATGTTTTTTTTTTTTTTTCATTTTTTTCAAAACCTCAAAAATGATGAAAAACAGCGTGCTATAATATGCCGTATAGTATGGGCTATAGCCCATGGTCAAAAATGATGAAAAACGCGGTTACATTTTTTTTTTTCAAATTTTCAAAAAACGATGGGCTATAAACCATGTTTATTTTTTTTTCCATTTTTTTCAAAACCTCAAAAATGATGAAAAACGGCGTGCTATAATATGCCGTATAGCATGGTCTATAGCCCATGTTCAGAAATGATGAAAAATGTTTTTTTTTTTTTTTTTAATTCAAAAAACGATGGGCTATAACCCATGTTTTTTTTTTTTTTCATTTTTTTTAAACCTCAAAAATGATGAAAAACAGCGTGCTATAATATGCCGTATAGTATGGGCTATAGCCCATGGTCAAAAATGATGAAAAACGCGGTTACATTTTTTTTTAAATTTTCTAAAAACGATGGGCTATAACCCATGTTTTTTTTTTTTTTCATTTTTTTCAAAACCTCAAAAATGATGAAAAACAGCGTGCTATAATGTGCCGTATAGCATGGGCTATAGCCCATGGTCAAAAATGATGAAAAACGAGGTTACATTTTATTTTTCAAATTTTCAAAAAACGATGGGCTATAACCCATGTTTTTTTTTTTTTTCATTTTTTTCAAAACCTCAAAAATGATGAAAAACAGCGTGCTATAATATGCCGTATAGTATGGGCTATAGCCCATGGTCAAAAATGATGAAAAACGCGGTTACATTTTTTTTTTTCAAATTTTCAAAAAACGATGGGCTATAACCCATGTTTATTATTTTTTTCATTTTTTTCAAAACCTCAAAAATGATGAAAAACAGCGTGCTATAATATGCCGTATAGCATGGGCTATAGCCCATGGTCAAAAATGATGAAAAACGAGGTTAATTATTTTTTTCAAATTTTCAAAAAACGATGGGCTATAACCCATGTTTTTTTTTTTTCATTTTTTTCAAAACCTCAAAAATGATGAAAAACGGCGTGCTATAATATGCCGTATAGCATGGTCTATAGCCCATGTTCAGAAATGATGAAAAACGAGGTTATTTTTTTTTTCAAAAATTCAAAAAACGATGGGCTATAACCCATGTTTTTTTTTTTTTTCATTTTTTTTAAACCTCAAAAATGATGAAAAACAGCGTGCTATAATATGCCGTATAGTATGGGCTATAGCCCATGGTCAAAAATGATGAAAAACGCGGTTACATTTTTTTTCAAATTTTCTAAAAACGATGGGCTATAACCCATGTTTTTTTTTTTTTTCATTTTTTTCAAAACCTCAAAAATGATGAAAAACAGCGTGCTATAATGTGCCGTATAGCATGGGCTATAGCCCATGGTCAAAAATGATGAAAAACGAGGTTACATTTTTTTTTTCAAATTTTCAAAAAACGATGGGCTATAACCCATGTTTTTTTTTTTTTTTCATTTTTTTCAAAACCTCAAAAATGATGAAAAACAGCGTGCTATAATATGCCGTATAGTATGGGCTATAGCCCATGGTCAAAAATGATGAAAAACGCGGTTACATTTTTTTTTTTCAAATTTTCAAAAAACGATGGGCTATAACCCATGTTTATTTTTTTTTTCATTTTTTTCAAAACCTCAAAAATGATGAAAAACAGCGTGCTATAATATGCCGTATAGCATGGGCTATAGCCCATGGTCAAAAATGATGAAAAACGAGGTTACATTTTTTTTTTTTTTTTTTCAAAAAACGATGGGCTATAACCCATGTTTTTTTTTTTTTTTTTTTTTTTAAACCTCAAAAATGATGAAAAACGGCGTGCTATAATATGCCGTATAGCATGGTCTATAGCCCATGTTCAGAAATGATGAAAAATGGGTTTTTTTTAATTCAAAAAACGATGGGCTATAACCCATGTTTTTTTTTTTTTTCATTTTTTTCAAAACCTCAAAAATGATGAAAAACAGCGTGCTATAATATGCCGTATAGTATGGGCTATAGCCCATGGTCAAAAATGATGAAAAACGCGGTTACATTTTTTTTTTTCAAATTTTCAAAAAACGATGGGCTATAAACCATGTTTATTTTTTTTTCCATTTTTTTCAAAACCTCAAAAATGATGAAAAACAGCGTGCTATAATATGCCGTATAGTATGGGCTATAGCCCATGGTCAAAAATGATGAAAAACGCGGTTACATTTTTTTTCAAATTTTCAAAAAACGATGGGCTATATGTGTGATAATGATGCGTGCTATAATATGCCGTATAGCATGGGCTATAGCCCATGTTCAGAAATGATGAAAAACGATGTTACATTTTTTTTTCAAATTTTCAAAAAACGATGGGCTATAACCCATGTTTTTTTTTTTTTTTCATTTTTTTCAAAACCTCAAAAATGATGAAAAACGGCGTGCAATAATATGCCGTATAGTATGGGCTATAGCCCATGGTCAAAAATGATGAAAAACGCGGTTACATTTTTTTTTTTCAAATTTTCAAAAAACGATGGGCTATAACCCATGTTTATTTTTTTTTCCATTTTTTTCAAAACCTCAAAAATGATGAAAAACAGCGTGCTATAATATGCCGTATAGCATGGGCTATAGCCCATGGTCAAAAATGATGAAAAACGAGGTTACATTATTTTTATTTTTTTTCAAAAAACGATGGGCTATAACCCATGTTTTTTTTTTGTTTTTTTTCAAAACCTCAAAAATGATGAAAAACGGCGTGCTATAATATGCCGTATAGCATGGTCTATAGCCCATGTTCAGAAATGATGAAAAACGAGTTTCTTTTTTTTTTTAATTCAAAAAACGATGGGCTATAACCCATGTTTTTTTTTTTTTTCATTTTTTTCAAAACCTCAAAAATGATGAAAAACAGCGTGCTATAATATGCCGTATAGTATGGGCTATAGCCCATGGTCAAAAATGATGAAAAACGCGGTTAATTTTTTTTTTCAAATTTTCAAAAAACGATGGGCTATAACCCATGTTTTGTTTTTTTTTCATTTTTTTCAAAACCTCAAAAATGATGAAAAACGGCGTGCAATAATATGCCGTATAGTATGGGCTATAGCCCATGGTCAGAAATGATGAAAAACGAGGTTAATTATTTTTTTCAAATTTTCAAAAAACGATGGGCTATAACCCATGTTTTTTTTTTTTCATTTATTTCAAAACCTCAAAAATGATGAAAAACGGCGTGCTATAATATGCCGTATAGCATGGTCTATAGCCCATGTTCAGAAATGATGAAAAACGAGGTTATTTTTTTTTTCAAAAATTCAAAAAACGATGGGCTATAACCCATGGTTTTTTTTTTTTCATTTTTTTTAAACCTCAAAAATGATGAAAAACAGCGTGCTATAATATGCCGTATAGTATGGGCTATAGCCCATGGTCAAAAATGATGAAAAACGCGGTTACATTTTTTTTCAAATTTTCTAAAAACGATGGGCTATAACCCATGTTTTTTTTTTTTTTTCATTTTTTTCAAAACCTCAAAAATGATGAAAAACAGCGTGCTATAATATGCCGTATAGTATGGGCTATAGCCCATGGTCAAAAATGATGAAAAACGCGGTTACATTTTTTTTTTTCAAATTTTCAAAAAACGATGGGCTATAACCCATGTTTATTTTTTTTTTCATTTTTTTCAAAACCTCAAAAATGATGAAAAACAGCGTGCTATAATATGCCGTATAGCATGGGCTATAGCCCATGGTCAAAAATGATGAAAAACGAGGTTAATTATTTTTTTCAAATTTTCAAAAAACGATGGGCTATAACCCATGTTTTTTTTTTTCATTTTTTTCAAAACCTCAAAAATGATGAAAAACGGCGTGCTATAATATGCCGTATAGCATGGTCTATAGCCCATGTTCAGAAATGATGAAAAACGAGGTTATTTTTTTTTTCAAAAATTCAAAAAACGATGGGCTATAACCCATGTTTTTTTTTTTTTTCATTTTTTTTCAAACCTCAAAAATGATGAAAAACAGCGTGCTATAATATGCCGTATAGTATGGGCTATAGCCCATGGTCAAAAATGATGAAAAACGCGGTTACATTTTTTTTCAAATTTTCTAAAAACGATGGGCTATAACCCATGTTTTTTTTTTTTTTCATTTTTTTCAAAACCTCAAAAATGATGAAAAACAGCGTGCTATAATGTGCCGTATAGCATGGGCTATAGCCCATGGTCAAAAATGATGAAAAACGAGGTTACATTTTATTTTTCAAATTTTCAAAAAACGATGGGCTATAACCCATGTTTTTTTTTTTTTTTCATTTTTTTCAAAACCTCAAAAATGATGAAAAACAGCGTGCTATAATATGCCGTATAGTATGGGCTATAGCCCATGGTCAAAAATGATGAAAAACGCGGTTACATTTTTTTTTTTCAAATTTTCAAAAAACGATGGGCTATAAACCATGTTTATTTTTTTTTCCATTTTTTTCAAAACCTCAAAAATGATGAAAAACAGCGTGCTATAATATGCCGTATAGCATGGGCTATAGCCCATGGTCAAAAATGATGAAAAACGAGGTTACATTTTTTTCTTTTTTTTTTTCAAAAAACGATGGGCTATAACCCATGTTTTTTTTTTTTTTTTTTTTCAAAACCTCAAAAATGATGAAAAACGGCGTGCTATAATATGCCGTATAGCATGGTCTATAGCCCATGTTCAGAAATGATGAAATTTTTTTTTTTTTTTTTTTAATTCAAAAAACGATGGGCTATAACCCATGTTTTTTTTTTTTTTCATTTTTTTTAAACCTCAAAAATGATGAAAAACAGCGTGCTATAATATGCCGTATAGTATGGGCTATAGCCCATGGTCAAAAATGATGAAAAACGCGGTTACATTTTTTTTTAAATTTTCTAAAAACGATGGGCTATAACCCATGTTTTTTTTTTTTTTCATTTTTTTCAAAACCTCAAAAATGATGAAAAACAGCGTGCTATAATGTGCCGTATAGCATGGGCTATAGCCCATGGTCAAAAATGATGAAAAACGAGGTTACATTTTATTTTTCAAATTTTCAAAAAACGATGGGCTATAACCCATGTTTTTTTTTTTTTTCATTTTTTTCAAAACCTCAAAAATGATGAAAAACAGCGTGCTATAATATGCCGTATAGTATGGGCTATAGCCCATGGTCAAAAATGATGAAAAACGCGGTTACATTTTTTTTTTTCAAATTTTCAAAAAACGATGGGCTATAACCCATGTTTATTATTTTTTTCATTTTTTTCAAAACCTCAAAAATGATGAAAAACAGCGTGCTATAATATGCCGTATAGCATGGGCTATAGCCCATGGTCAAAAATGATGAAAAACGAGGTTAATTATTTTTTTCAAATTTTCAAAAAACGATGGGCTATAACCCATGTTTTTTTTTTTTCATTTTTTTCAAAACCTCAAAAATGATGAAAAACGGCGTGCTATAATATGCCGTATAGCATGGTCTATAGCCCATGTTCAGAAATGATGAAAAACGAGGTTATTTTTTTTTTCAAAAATTCAAAAAACGATGGGCTATAACCCATGTTTTTTTTTTTTTTCATTTTTTTTAAACCTCAAAAATGATGAAAAACAGCGTGCTATAATATGCCGTATAGTATGGGCTATAGCCCATGGTCAAAAATGATGAAAAACGCGGTTACATTTTTTTTCAAATTTTCTAAAAACGATGGGCTATAACCCATGTTTTTTTTTTTTTTCATTTTTTTCAAAACCTCAAAAATGATGAAAAACAGCGTGCTATAATGTGCCGTATAGCATGGGCTATAGCCCATGGTCAAAAATGATGAAAAACGAGGTTACATTTTTTTTTTCAAATTTTCAAAAAACGATGGGCTATAACCCATGTTTTTTTTTTTTTTTCATTTTTTTCAAAACCTCAAAAATGATGAAAAACAGCGTGCTATAATATGCCGTATAGTATGGGCTATAGCCCATGGTCAAAAATGATGAAAAACGAGGTTACATTTTTTTTTTTTTTTTTTCAAAAAACGATGGGCTATAACCCATGTTTTTTTTTTTTTTTTTTTTTTTAAACCTCAAAAATGATGAAAAACGGCGTGCTATAATATGCCGTATAGCATGGTCTATAGCCCATGTTCAGAAATGATGAAAAATGGGTTTTTTTTAATTCAAAAAACGATGGGCTATAACCCATGTTTTTTTTTTTTTTCATTTTTTTCAAAACCTCAAAAATGATGAAAAACAGCGTGCTATAATATGCCGTATAGTATGGGCTATAGCCCATGGTCAAAAATGATGAAAAACGCGGTTACATTTTTTTTTCAAATTTTCAAAAAACGATGGGCTATAACCCATGTTTTGTTTTTTTTTCATTTTTTTCAAAACCTCAAAAATGATGAAAAACGGCGTGCAATAATATGCCGTATAGTATGGGCTATAGCCCATGGTCAGAAATGATGAAAAACGAGGTTAATTATTTTTTTCAAATTTTCAAAAAACGATGGGCTATAACCCATGTTTTTTTTTTTTCATTTTTTTCAAAACCTCAAAAATGATGAAAAACGGCGTGCTATAATATGCCGTATAGCATGGTCTATAGCCCATGTTCAGAAATGATGAAAAACGAGGTTATTATTTTTTTTTTTAATTCAAAAAACGATGGGCTATAACCCATGTTTATTTTTTATTTCATTTTTTTTCAAACCTCAAAAATGATGAAAAACAGCGTGCTATAATATGCCGTATAGTATGGGCTATAGCCCATGGTCAAAAATGATGAAAAACGCGGTTACATTTTTTTTCAAATTTTCTAAAAACGATGGGCTATAACCCATGTTTTTTTTTTTTTTCATTTTTTTTCAAACCTCAAAAATGATGAAAAACAGCGTGCTATAATATGCCGTATAGTATGGGCTATAGCCCATGGTCAAAAATGATGAAAAACGCGGTTACATTTTTTTTCAAATTTTCTAAAAACGATGGGCTATAACCCATGTTTTTTTTTTTTTTCATTTTTTTCAAAACCTCAAAAATGATGAAAAACAGCGTGCTATAATGTGCCGTATAGCATGGGCTATAGCCCATGGTCAAAAATGATGAAAAACGAGGTTACATTTTATTTTTCAAATTTTCAAAAAACGATGGGCTATAACCCATGTTTTTTTTTTTTTTTCATTTTTTTCAAAACCTCAAAAATGATGAAAAACAGCGTGCTATAATATGCCGTATAGTATGGGCTATAGCCCATGGTCAAAAATGATGAAAAACGCGGTTACATTTTTTTTTTTCAAATTTTCAAAAAACGATGGGCTATAAACCATGTTTATTTTTTTTTCCATTTTTTTCAAAACCTCAAAAATGATGAAAAACAGCGTGCTATAATATGCCGTATAGCATGGGCTATAGCCCATGGTCAAAAATGATGAAAAACGCGGTTACATTTTTTTTTAAATTTTCTAAAAACGATGGGCTATAACCCATGTTTTTTTTTTTTTTCATTTTTTTCAAAACCTCAAAAATGATGAAAAACAGCGTGCTATAATGTGCCGTATAGCATGGGCTATAGCCCATGGTCAAAAATGATGAAAAACGAGGTTACATTTTATTTTTCAAATTTTCAAAAAACGATGGGCTATAACCCATGTTTTTTTTTTTTTTCATTTTTTTCAAAACCTCAAAAATGATGAAAAACAGCGTGCTATAATATGCCGTATAGTATGGGCTATAGCCCATGGTCAAAAATGATGAAAAACACGGTTACATTTTTTTTTTCAAATTTTCAAAAAACGATGGGCTATAACCCATGTTTATTATTTTTTTCATTTTTTTCAAAACCTCAAAAATGATGAAAAACAGCGTGCTATAATATGCCGTATAGCATGGGCTATAGCCCATGGTCAAAAATGATGAAAAACGAGGTTAATTATTTTTTTCAAATTTTCAAAAAACGATGGGCTATAACCCATGTTTTTTTTTTTTCATTTTTTTCAAAACCTCAAAAATGATGAAAAACGGCGTGCTATAATATGCCGTATAGCATGGTCTATAGCCCATGTTCAGAAATGATGAAAAACGAGGTTATTTTTTTTTTCAAAAATTCAAAAAACGATGGGCTATAACCCATGTTTTTTTTTTTTTTCATTTTTTTTAAACCTCAAAAATGATGAAAAACAGCGTGCTATAATATGCCGTATAGTATGGGCTATAGCCCATGGTCAAAAATGATGAAAAACGCGGTTACATTTTTTTTCAAATTTTCTAAAAACGATGGGCTATAACCCATGTTTTTTTTTTTTTTCATTTTTTTCAAAACCTCAAAAATGATGAAAAACAGCGTGCTATAATGTGCCGTATAGCATGGGCTATAGCCCATGGTCAAAAATGATGAAAAACGAGGTTACATTTTTTTTTTCAAATTTTCAAAAAACGATGGGCTATAACCCATGTTTTTTTTTTTTTTTCATTTTTTTCAAAACCTCAAAAATGATGAAAAACAGCGTGCTATAATATGCCGTATAGTATGGGCTATAGCCCATGGTCAAAAATTATGAAAAACGCGGTTACATTTTTTTTTTTCAAATTTTCAAAAAACGATGGGCTATAACCCATGTTTATTTTTTTTTTCATTTTTTTCAAAACCTCAAAAATGATGAAAAACAGCGTGCTATAATATGCCGTATAGCATGGGCTATAGCCCATGGTCAAAAATGATGAAAAACGAGGTTACATTTTTTTTTTTTTTTTTTCAAAAAACGATGGGCTATAACCCATGTTTTTTTTTTTTTTTTTTTTTCAAAACCTCAAAAATGATGAAAAACGGCGTGCTATAATATGCCGTATAGCATGGTCTATAGCCCATGTTCAGAAATGATGAAAAATGGGTTTTTTTTTTTTTTTAATTCAAAAAACGATGGGCTATAACCCATGTTTTTTTTTTTTTTCATTTTTTTCAAAACCTCAAAAATGATGAAAAACAGCGTGCTATAATATGCCGTATAGTATGGGCTATAGCCCATGGTCAAAAATGATGAAAAACGCGGTTACATTTTTTTTTCAAATTTTCAAAAAACGATGGGCTATAACCCATGTTTTGTTTTTTTTTCATTTTTTTCAAAACCTCAAAAATGATGAAAAACGGCGTGCAATAATATGCCGTATAGTATGGGCTATAGCCCATGGTCAGAAATGATGAAAAACGAGGTTAATTATTTTTTTCAAATTTTCAAAAAACGATGGGCTATAACCCATGTTTTTTTTTTTTCATTTTTTTCAAAACCTCAAAAATGATGAAAAACGGCGTGCTATAATATGCCGTATAGCATGGTCTATAGCCCATGTTCAGAAATGATGAAAAACGAGGTTATTTTTTTTTTTTTAAATTCAAAAAACGATGGGCTATAACCCATGTTTATTTTTTATTTTTAATTTTCAAAACCTCAAAAATGATGAAAAACGGCGTGCTATAATATGCCGTATAGCATGGGCTATAGCCCATGGTCAAAAATGATGAAAAACGCGGTTACATTTTTTTTTTCAAATTTTCAAAAAACGATGGGCTATAACCCATGTTTTTATTTTTTTTCATTTTTTTCAAAACCTCAAAAATGATGAAAATGGCGTGCTATAATATGCCGTATAGCATGGGCTATAGCCCATTGTCAAAAATGATGAAAAACGAGGTTAATTTTTTTTTTCAAATTTTCAAAAAACGATGGGCTATAACCCATGTTTTTATTTTTTTCATTTTTTTCAAAACCTCAAAAATGATGAAAAACGGTGTGCTATAATATGCCGTATAGCATGGGCTATAGCCCATGGTCAAAAATTATGAAAAACGAGGTTACATTTTCTTTTCAAATTTTCAAAAAACGATGGGCTATAACCCATGTTTATTTTTTTTTCATTTTTTTCAAAACCTCAAAAATGATGAAAAACGGCGTGCTATAATATGCCGTATAGTATGGGCTATAGCCCATGGTCAGAAATGATGAAAAACGAGGTTAATTCTTTTTTTCAAATTTTCAAAAAACGATGGGCTATAACCCATGTTTTTTTTCCCATTTTTTTCAAAACCTCAAAAATGATGAAAAACGGCGTGCTATAATATGCCGTAGGTATAGCATGGTCTATAGCCCATGTTCAGAAATGATGAAAAACGAGGTTATTTTTTTTTTCAAAAATTCAAAAAACGATGGGCTATAACCCATGTTTTGTTTTTTTTTCATTTTTTTTAAACCTCAAAAATGATGAAAAACAGCGTGCTATAATATGCCGTATAGTATGGGCTATAGCCCATGGTCAAAAATGATGAAAAACGCGGTTACATTTTTTTTCAAATTTTCAAAAAACGATGGGCTATATGTGTGATAATGATGCGTGCTATAATATGCCGTATAGCATGGGCTATAGCCCATGTTCAGAAATGATGAAAAACGATGTTACATTTTTTTTTCAAATTTTCAAAAAACGATGGGCTATAACCCATGTTTTTTTTTTTTTTTCATTTTTTTCAAAACCTCAAAAATGATGAAAAACGGCGTGCAATAATATGCCGTATAGTATGGGCTATAGCCCATGGTCAAAAATGATGAAAAACGCGGTTACATTTTTTTTTTTCAAATTTTCAAAAAACGATGGGCTATAACCCATGTTTATTTTATTTTTCATTTTTTTCAAAACCTCAAAAATGATGAAAAACAGCGTGCTATAATATGCCGTATAGCATGGGCATAGCCCATGGTCAAAAATGATGAAAAACGAGGTTACATTTTTTTTTTTTTTTTTTCAAAAAACGATGGGCTACAACCCATGTTTTTTTTTTTTTTTTTTTTTCAAAACCTCAAAAATTATGAAAAACGGCGTGCTATAATATGCCGTATAGCATGGTCTATAGCCCATGTTCAGAAATGATGAAAAACGAGTTTTTTTTTTTTTTTTTTCAAAAAACGATGGGCTATAACCCATGTTTTTTTTTTTTTTCATTTTTTTCAAAACCTCAAAAATGATGAAAAACAGCGTGCTATAATATGCCGTATAGTATGGGCTATAGCCCATGGTCAAAAATGATGAAAAACGCGGTTACATTTTTTTTTCAAATTTTCAAAAAACGATGGGCTATAACCCATGTTTTGTTTTTTTTTCATTTTTTTCAAAACCTCAAAAATTATGAAAAACGGCGTGCAATAATATGCCGTATAGTATGGGCTATAGCCCATGGTCAGAAATGATGAAAAACGAGGTTAATTATTTTTTTCAAATTTTCAAAAAACGATGGGCTATAACCCATGTTTTTTTTTTTTCATTTTTTTCAAAACCTCAAAAATGATGAAAAACGGCGTGCTATAATATGCCGTATAGCATGGTCTATAGCCCATGTTCAGAAATGATGAAAAACGAGGTTATTTTTTTTTTCAAAAATTCAAAAAACGATGGGCTATAACCCATGTTTTTTTTTTTTTTTTTTTTTTTAAACCTCAAAAATGATGAAAAACAGCGTGCTATAATATGCCGTATAGTATGGGCTATAGCCCATGGTCAAAAATGATGAAAAACGCGGTTACATTTTTTTTCAAATTTTCAAAAAACGATGGGCTATAACCCATGTTTTTTTTTTTTTCATTTTTTTCAAATCCTCAAAAATGATGAAAAACGGCGTGCTATAATATGCCGTAAAGTATGGGCTATTAGACGAGCGTCTAAAAATGGGATAAAAACGTCTAAAAATAGACGTCTAAAACACGTCTATTGTTAGACGTGTTTTAGACGTCTATTTTTAGACGTTTTTTATCCCATTTTTGACCATGGGCTATAGCCCATACTGTACGGCATACTATAGCAAGCCGTTTTTCATCATTTTCATCATCTAAAAACGTCTAAAAATAGACGTCTAAAAAACGTCTAAAAATAGACGTCTAAAACACGTCTATTTTTGATATATTTTTTTTTTGCGGCTTACGCCTTTTTATTGTTTTTTTTGAAGGGACAGACAGTAGGCTGACAGGAAACGGGAGAGAGATGGGGGAAGACATGCAGTAAAGGCCGTGTCGGGCTCGGGAGTCGAACCCGCGGCACACTGCGACTGGATTACCAGTCGGGTGCCCAGACGGTTACGCCACCGCCTGGGTTTTTCATCATTTTTGAGGATTTGAAAAGAATGGAAAAAAAAGAACGATGGGTTATAGCCCATCGTTTTTTTTATTTTTTTATTTTTTTTTAATCCTGGTTTTTCATCATTTTGGACCATGGGCTATATCCCATATCATACGCATACGGCATACTATAGCACACCGTTTTTCATCATTTTTGAGGATTTGAAAAAAAAAAAAAAAAAAAAACGATGGGTTATAGCCCATCGTTTTTAGATTTTTAGATAATTTTTATTCCTCGTTTTTCATCATTTTTGAACCATCCCACTGAGCAATAGCCGTAGACGTGCGTCTAAAAATGGGATAAAAAACGTCTAAAAATAGACGTCTAAAAACGTCTAAAAATAGACGTCTAAAAAACGTCAAAAAATAGACGTCTAAAACACGTCTATTTTTAGACGTGTTTTAGACGGGTTTTTTTAGACGTTTTTTTCCCATTTTTAGACACTCGTCTAATAGCCCATATCGCACGGCATACTGTAGCACGCCGTTTTTCATCATTTTTGAGGATTTGAAAAGAATGGAAAAAAAAGAACGATGGGTTATAGCCCATTTTTTATTTTATTTTTAATCCTGGTTTTTCATCATTTTTGACCATGGGCTATATCCCATACCGTACGGCATACTATAGAACGCCGTTTTTCATCATTTTTGAGGATTTGAAAAAAATCATTTTTGAGGATTTTTAAAAATTTCAAAAAACGATGGGTTATAGCCCATGGTTTTTTTTATTTTTGTTTTTGAGGATTTGAAAAGAATGAAAAAAAAAAACTGATGGGTTATAGCCCATCGTTTTTTGAATTTTAGAAAAAAAAAATATCCTCGTTTTTCATAATTTTTGACCATGGGCTAAAGCCCATACCGTACGGCATACTATAGCACGCCGTTTTTCATCATTTTTGAGGATTAAAAAAAAAATCAATTCATCCTAGTTTTTCATCATTTTGACCATGGGCTATAGCCCATACCGTACGGCATACTATAGAACGCCGTTTTTCATCATTTTTTAGGATTTGAAAAAAAAAAAACGATGGGTTATAGCCCATCGTTTTTAGATCTTTTTTTTTTTTCTTTTTTAATCCTCGTTTTTCATCATTTTTGACCATCCCACTGAGCAATAGCCGGCTATTAGACGTGCGTCTAAAAATTGGATAAAAAAACGTGTAAAAATAGACGTCTAAAAAACGTCTAAAAATTGACTATTTTTAGACGTTTTTTATCCCATTTTTAGACGCTCGTCTAATAGCCCATATCGTACGGCATACTATAGCACGCCGTTTTTCATCATTTTTGAGGATTTGAAAAAAATGAAAAAATGAAAAAAACGATGGGTTATAGCCCATCGTTTTTTGAATTTATGAAAAAGAAATATCCTCGTTTTTCATCATTTTTGACCATGGGCTATAGCCCATATCGTACGGCATACTATAGCACGCCGTTTTTCATCATTTTTGAAAAAGAAATTAAAAAATGAAAAAAACGATGCGATAATTTTCTCGTAAGAATTATACAATGGAGGTCAATGGGCAGCTTGACTGTATTTGTGTCACTTAAAAGGCTGTAGTTCACATTCTGTATGTCTCTGTGCTTTGGTGGTCCCATACATTGTCTATGGGAGGTGCGTGCGTGCTCTTGCGAGAGCTGTGTAAAGGCCAGCCAATTGCACAAATAGCAGACCTACAAGCTCACAAGGTATCGCAGGGCAACTCATTGAGATCTTGTAACTTTAATGTCAAGCCCTGTAATTAAGCCCTTATATGTCTCAGCTGTGGAAGTAAAAAGAGTTCTACTACTTGCCAGCACTATGACTGGGAGATTTCAATGGTCCTGAATGGGGGAAACTATGCCCGAACAAATTGCTCTATCGCAAAAAGTAAAAGTCGAATGCAAATATATTTTTCGCTGTGAGTGGCCTGAGATATTGAGGTACACCATGTGCGATTGTGGTGTTGGTACAATCGAAAATGTGGTTATAAGAGAGAGTTAAGAATTGTCATCGCAATAATTTCCTCGTAAGAATTATACAATGTAGGTCAATGAGCAGCTTGACTGTATTTGTGTCACTTAAAAGGTCGTAGTTCACATTCTGTATGTCTCTGTGCTTTGGTGGTCACATTGTGTGGCTACAAAATGACCAAAGAACATGCGTGTAAAATTAATATTTTGGCCGGGACGACAATTTGTTTGGTACATTTTCAAGGAAAGAATTTCAGTTTCCATACTCTAGTCAAAGAAGCCCCGCACTCTAAGTTGGCACTAATTAGGCGAAACCGCCTGCGATTGAACTGCGATTTCGGAAAAAACGTTTAACGTATTCGAATACGGTTTGAACCACGAAAAGGTCCAGAGTCGTGTGAGCTTTCTAAAGTTTAAATCACGTTTCTACGAGGCTTTCTATGAGGCTGCAAAAGTGAGGTTGATTTAGAGATAAATCCCATACATTGTCAATGGGAGGAAAAAACTATAAATAAAGTTAGATATTTTAAAAAGTATAAACTTTTTCAAAACAACTTTTTCACCAATGAAAGTTCAAAGATAGATGAACATTATAAAGTTTGAATGAAGTTTCAAAGTGAAAGTATGACGGAGTAATAAGAGCTCAAAAAAGTTAACTGTGAAAAATGGGACCTTTCTTCCATTGACTCTCATTATAAAGAATGTAAAAAAAAGTTAAAAAAGTTAAAATGTATAAAAAGTACAACACTTTGTAAAAAATCAAATGCAAGCATAAATAACTGCAAAGAGCTGAACAGTTTGAAGTTTGAACTAAATTTCTAGCATAAAGTATGTGGAAGTAGTTAGGTGCCAAAAAAACGGCGGAATAAATAAATAAATATAAACTGGCTGTATCAATACAACCACATCAATTTGTGGGCTGTGGCGAGCCCACAAATATAAACTGACAATAACTAGTGTGTGCTAATAACTCAGAAACTATAAAACATTTCAAAGTAAAACGTTCCAGCATGTGTCTCCACAGTAAGCTGAATAATAAAAAGTGTGAATGGAGTTTCTAGGTCAAAGTGATTTTTGACGTGCCAATGTTTGCCATTGAGCCCCATTGTAAATTTGAAAGCACTATATTTATAAAACTACGACACATTTCAAAGATTCCTTTTCAGGCAAACATGCAGTGGCGGCCTTATATATGTTTCAATCGTTTCAATTGAAACGGGCCTCGAGTCTCCAGGGGCCTCCCCCTTTTTTTTTTTTTTTTTTTGAAAAAATAAATAGTAGTAGTAGTAATAAGTATAGTGTGTTGTTTTGTTGTAATTGTTCCCACTTCCCAGTGTGTGCACTCACTGCACTAGCAGCGCTGACAGTTGCGATTGCTTCATTGTATAGCCAATGCTGCATTCCAGTTATACCTTAAAGTAAAAAAATGTTTAATCAAGCAAGCTGCTTTTGTGTATTTTCTACTTGGCTGTGTATGCTGTTCATGCTTTGAAGTCCGATAACACACACTGACAAAAAAAAAAAAAAAAAAAACGGTTAAAATTTTTAAAGTTTTTAATTTTAATTATTAATTATTAAATTATGACGTCATGAACGGGGCCTCCCGATCCTTAAGGCCGCCCCTGCAAACATGTCCACCGTAAGATGAACCTAAGTAGGCTAGAATGGGGTTGCTAGGTGTAAGTATGTAGGACTAGTAGCATGTTAAAGTTTGTGCTATTGCCATAGAGAATGCATTGGGCATTTAAGTTAAATAACTCAGAAACTATAAAACATTTCAAAGTAAAAAGTTCCAGCATGTGTCTCCACAGTAAGCTGAATAATAAAAAGTGTGAATGGAGTTTCTAGGTGAAAGTACTTTTTTTGACGTGCCAATATCTGCCATTGAGCCCCATTGTAAATGTCTCAAATTTGAAGGCACTATATTTCTAGATTCCTTTTCAGGCAAACATGTCCACCGTAAGATGAACCTAAATAGGTTTGAATGGGGTGTCTATAGGTGTAAGTATGTAGGACTAGTAGTATGACAAAGTAAAAATGTAATGCAAGATTTATTACTTTATTACAACAGGGCAAGCCTTAATGCCAAGTCCTGCATTCATTGTTAACTGTTAAATGTAATTTAATAATTTGTTAACTGATTAATGATTAATTCTTAACATCCTTAATTCAGGTAAGACTAGAGTAGTTATATAGATACGGTAGGTTTCCTTGTATTGCTATTCTTCACAAATGAGTTAGGTAAGCAGTGTTGGGGGGGGGGGGCAGTTTTTGTCCTCCATAGTTGTTTTGAGCTAGTAGTGCAAAATCAGTAGGCATTTAAACCCACTATGAAATCCAGAAGTTTAAGTCACACTGGGGGCGACTGTGGCTCATGAGGTAGAGCAGGTCGTCCAATGATCCATGGGTCGGCGGTTCGAATCCCAGCTCCTCCTGTCTACATGTCGAAGTGTCCTTGGGCAAGACACTGAACCCCAAATTGCTCCCGATGTGCTGGTTGGTACCTTGCATGGCTTCCGCCGCAATCGGTGTATGAATGTGTGTGTGAATGGGTGAATGTAATGCACAATCTATGTAAAGCGCCTTGGATAAAGGCGCTATATAAATGCACCATTTATACTGTGTAACATTTATTTTTATAGTCTTTATCATTTTTGAGACACTCATAACAACAGTGTGTTCATGTAGAACGGTTATTGTGGAAAAACATACCAATGAAAGATTAGATTAAAAGCAACTTTTGTTTAATTGAAAAGGTTACACGCCTTATGCCTATAAACCTTAAACAAAGCACTCAGAGTTATGAAACTCACCAGGGACACGTTTGAGAATGAATTGAAAACATTTAGTTTTTATTCCTTTTTCTTTTGTTTTTAATCCTTTTTTTGCACTTTGTAGTGTGGCGTCAGTTGCTAAAAAAAAGTTGGGGAGAGGAGAGGGAGGAATTTATGCCATCTCTGTAGCCAGTCCAGAAGTTAAAAATCACATTTCATGCCGGGTTTCACCACCTTTTCAATCCCGCTCCTCCACTGAAGAAAAACAGTCTTTATTCACACATCATCCCTCATTCTCCGATACTCTGTTAAAACCCTATCTCTCTCTCTCTCTCTCTCTACTGCGAGAGTGAGATCTAGCCAACACCAACTCGGAAAGCCCTATATACTTAGTCGACGGGAGTTCCCCTGGGCTGTATGCTCGGGCCCTCCTTTTTTCGCTACAGCGCTTAAATTATCATCGGCGAAAATAGACGATGGAATTTGTTCATCAGCTATTTTCCGCCAAATGTTGCCCCCCCACCCAGACTAGGGGTTCTTAAAAAATGCATTAGAACTACTTTTGTAGTGGGGGGAGGGGGGATGTGATGAGCATGGGTGTGACGTTTAGAGGGTGGGTGTGAGGTGGGGGAGCGTTATTCTGGTTAGGACTCCAACTAGAAGGGGTCCTCGGAGACTCGCGAAAAGACTCCTTAGTGGTGCTGAGGGGGTCCCCAGGCCAGAGGGGTGGCCCCTGTGGTTAGCCTGGGTGGAGGTGATGGGCGATCCTCCTCCCCCAGGAGAGGCTCAGTTTCCGGCGGGGTGGAAGGACAGCTGCTGGCTGGGGTGAGCCTGCACCTGGAGAGCTGCAAGAATACACAACAAACACAACGTTATACTGAGGGCTGTGGGGAAGAAAACTTCAATTCAAATCGCGATTCAAAATCCCAATCCCAATTTCCCCCAAAATAAATTGAAAAAGGGGGGTTGTTGGTTAAAGTTACAGGTGATTACCGGTATATCATATATTTTTTGTTTCCTACATAATAATAATGGTTTACATTTTTATATTGCTTTTCTATACACTACGTGCCTACTCAAAGCACTTTCAACGGTCCATTAATCCATACATTGGGATTCATACATACATTTATTATGAATATTATGAATTATTAAAAAAAATAAACTCAAAGATTTCCCCCCCAAATGAGTTAATGAATATGGTAAAAAAAAAAAAAATCTAAGAAATGCCATTAATTAGAAAACAAATGTTTAATATGTAGTGAAAATAGCTGAGCTTGTAGACCTACTATTTTCACTAGTTTGGGTCCCAGGGAGACATTTCTTTTCTTTCCCCATTTGTGTATAGAGCGTCGCAGTCCCTCCCCCTTTCACAACAACGAGTGGCCCAGGAAATTAATCTCAATGCATTTTCCTCATAGACATTTCAGAAAGTATTTATTTAAAGACCTTTTACGCCGCGGACAAAGCCAACTCTTGTCGTGACAAATCATGAAAACAAACAAAAAAATTCGGGCCAAACACGACAAGAGTTGGCTTCGTACGAAGCTTAAAAGGTCTTTAAATAAATACTTTCTGAAATGTCTATGAGGAAAATGCATTGAGATTCATTTCCTGGGCCACTCGTTGTTCTGAAAGGGGGAGGGACTGCGACGCTCTATAGAGCTAAAAAGTTTGGGATCCACTGGTTTAAGTCATGTTTTAAGTTAACAGCTGCTATGCATTGAGTGAGTGATAGTCAACAAGCACTTCCAAACTCCAGCATTTAGGGAAAAAAACATCTGCACAGAATTTCTTGACAGGGAGTAGCTCATAAAATGTCTACAGTGGATTTTTATTAAACAAACACTTTGCAGATAGAAAGAGGATAATTCAAGCTTTCCCTACAGCTGCAATGATGGTAAGTTTGACATTATTTAATACAATTAGAGGACTTTCCTGTTTGGATGAATGGGCTGTCTATGGGAAGTTTCACCTAGTTAGCACCTTGCTGGCAAGATGGCAGCCGTGTGCATATCGTCAATAGCAAGCTGAGGCCCAATCCCAATCCACTCCCTTGCTGACTCAATGAGCCCTCAATGACTTTGCTGCGCGTTCATGTGAAGTCTGCGAGGGCTTGAGGGATGTCCCATTTGAAATCGGTAAGTCAGTGAGGGCTCAGCCCCGCCCCTTTATGTGCCCTTTGCCAAAGTCAGCATCGATGCTGACTTTGGCTGACTTTAGCAAAGAAATTACCCACAGTTCATAGCATTACCAGGGGAATGAGGGGGATTCTCCGTATGTCAATCATTTAAGTATGCAAACTAGTTATGTATCGCGGTTAGAATGTCAACAAACACAATAGTGCTTTCTCACTGTTCTCAAAAGGAGACGGAATAGAAGGATATAGGCTATATATTTAATAACAATAATAATAATGGGGGAAACATGTTGAGAAATGACTAATGAGCAAAGTAAAAGAATATGGAAATTAAATGTATAATGAATATTATTATATATGAATATTACAACCCATATCACACAGGAAAGTGTATTTATGAAACTAATAATAAAACTAGAACTGCACTCTGTCGAGTGCATACTTGCTTGTTGCACACTAGTAGGCCATAAATGGCCAACTAGTGCGCAAGCAGAGCGCGCATGTAATGTTTTCGCCCGCTGTAAACTGCCAAATCTCAGTATCTCTGTGAAGGAATGTTTGAAATGATTAATGTTTAGATGTAATTATTTGCTACCTACTATACATGTAAACATTTAGTATTAAGTATGATTCTAGTTTCTATCTATATAAGAAATACTGTTTTATCGTTGTAGATATATTCTGGATCCCTTTTTTTTTTCAGAGAAAAATAAATCACTTATATGTGTTGAAAAAAAAAGGTATATAAACTGAATTAAAATATGTTATACAGTATACTTTTTCTGTAAACGGTGGAATCTCAATATCTCTGTGAAGGAACATTTGAAATGTGTAATTATTAGGTGTAACTATTTACTACCTATCTAATTTATGTATGTAAACGCCTATAAAAAAAAGTATATAAACTGAATTAAAAATTTAAATTTAAATTTAAATCTATTTAATGTTAGACTATAGTGATATTAATACTAAATCATGGTCAGAGTAATATGTGTCTCTAACTTCAATTTCTATAATAATACTTTCACATTTTGTTAAAATATACATGATCTAAAATATTTCCGTAATCTGTAGTTGGATTTGTATTTAATTGTTTAAAGCCTAATTTTGACATGTAGGTCTTTATACTTCTTTCTATCTTAGTATTATGGTCTTCATTGAAATCTCCTATTATCAAAATTGCAGAAGTCGGAGATGATATATACTGTACCATGTATTCGAGAAATGTGTTTAATTTTGAAAGCTCTGTTTTAGGTGATCTGTACATAAGAATGATATATAGATTTTTATCTTTTACATGTATACATATACATGTTCTACTTTCTCTAATATCCTGCTTTCAGTTGGAATTTCTTCAATGGAAATATCTTCTTTTATAGCAAACATAACTCCCCCACCTATATCTTTTTCTCTATATCTTTTCCTCATCCGCAGAAAAACATCAAATCTGTGCCCGTATTGCTGGATCAATGATGACGAAATGACCATATTTCTTACGTCATCATTTAGAGCTAGTCATACACGTATTTCTTACGTCATCATTTAGAGCTAGTCATACATCAAATCTGTACCCATATTGCTGGACCAATGATGACGAAATGACCATATTTCTTACATACACACCACGTACTCTAGTCCCAGCAGATCAGGCACAATTTGGTAAATTATTTTTTTATTGATTATGTATATAGTATACGTATGACTAGCTCTAAATGATGACGTAAGAAATATATATAGTATATATATAGTATACTGTATAAAGTGTGTAGTTGTAAGTTGATTAGCGGTATTCTGTGGTCACTTTGGTCCAAAAACCGTGACAGCCGTTCCGCCATTTCAGGACCCCCCCAGAAAAACATCAAATCTGTGCCCGTATTGCTGGACCAATGATGACGAAATGACCATATTTCTTACGTCATCATTTAGAGCTAGTCATACACGTATTTCTTACGTCATCATTTAGAGCTAGTCATACATCAAATCTGTGCCCGTATTGCTGGACCAATGATGACAAAATGACCATATTTCTTACATACACACCACGTACTCTGGTCCCAGCAGATCAGGCACAATTTGGTAAATTATTTTTTATTGATTATGTATATAGTATACGTATGACTAGCTCTAAATGATGACGTAAGAAATATATATAGTATATATATAGTATATAGGCATATACTATATATGTATACATATATACTCTATACTCTATACTGTATAAAGTGTGTAGTTGTAAGTTGATTAGCGGTATTCTGTGGTCACTTTGGTCCAAAAACCGTGACAGCCGTTCCGCCATTTCAGGACCCCCCCAGAAAAACATCAAATCTGTGCCCGTATTGCTGGACCAATGATGACGAAATGACCATATTTCTTACGTCATCATTTAGAGCTAGTCATACACGTATGTGTATGACTAGCTCTAAATGATGACGTAAGAAATACGTGTATGACTAGCTCTAAATGATGACGTAAGAAATATGGTCATTTCGTCATCATTGGTCCAGCAATACGGGCACAGATTTGATGTTTTTCTGGGGGGGTCCTGAAATGGCGGAACGGCTGTCACGACAAATGGACCAGGCCGATCACATTACTTGCGCGCTCTGCTTGCGCAAGTAATTAACATCTTGACTTAAATACTAAAATAGACCTGATAGACATGTATAAATAGGCCAAGCATGTAGGTAGGCACTGGCTGTGAATAAGGACAGTTTTTATAAAGTGATGCAAAGTGTCATGAATGGCGGACGCTGATATGGTTCCTTCTTCGCATTTGAGTAAATGGTGCGCTGCGACTGGCCAGTCGTTGTGATTGACAGCCTACACCTAAACCTAACCCTAACCTTAACCTCAGTAAAACTATACCTAAACCTAACCCTAACCCTAACCTCAGTAAAACTATACCTAAACCTAACCTTAACCTCAGTAAAACTATACCTAAACCTAACCTCAGTAAAGCATACCTAAACCTAACCTCAGTAAAACTAACGCAGTGGCTGGGGGGCGTTTAAAAGAACCCGAATGCGAAGAAGATACCATACTGTATTAGCATCGCGGACTCATCTTCAAAGTGCTGTCCCATTTCTTTCACAACAATTTGGAGCCCTTGCAGCCTCTCACCCTCAAGCACTTACAGCTGACGTCATTAAAGTCAATGACGGTCCAGGGCTCAGGGCTTGAGGGAGGCAATTGGGATTGGGCCCGAGTCTATCATCGATGTGCAAGCTAGTCCTCTAGTCTAGCTGGTTTTCTCATTGGCTGATGTATGTGCGCACCGCAAATATGTCCGGCGGAAACGGAGGACTCAGAACACAATAGATCCGCCTTTCCATTCTGGTTCCTACCTAAACTAAACCGAAACCGACACAGAGGCAGTTATAGCGGACCCCCGCAGATAATAATAATAATGCACCTTGTAATTCATTGATTTAATCAATTATTGTTTTACTTTCACAGCCCATGCGTTTTTGGTCTATAGACAAAAGACTATAAACACAAAATACATTTTCAGGTGGTTTTGCCAATTTCAGCCAATCAGAGAGAGAACCCATTTATTAACCCATATTATTATTTTGTTTTTGTTTCCCAATTGTTCTTATTTGACCACAGTTCCTTCTCCTGATTGGATAAAATTGGTATCCTGACTTTAAAGGTTATTTTCTGTTACTGAACAAATACTCTATACTCTATCTATAGCCTATATAGGCCTATTGCTCTTGCCAGTGTATTGTCCAAGGTCCTTACAATTTACAATTTACAATTTAGGCATTTAGCAGACGCTCTTAATCCAGAGCGACTTACATTTAAGCAAGAACAAAAGCATGGGAATACATCACATAAAAGCATTTATCAATATCATGAAACATGCGTAAGCTAAGAAAGTAACAGTGGAATATCTATATAATGAAACTATACATACACTATACATATAAACTATACATATTTACTACTATGCTATACATATGTACTATAACGTGCTATGACTATATACAATACAATTATAGTGCTGTCTACATAACATGCTATAAGTCTGTGTCAAATGCTATCTAAGCCAACATAAATGCTATCTAAGGGGTTAGGGTAAGTGCTATGGGCCATGATGGAGTCTGAAAAGGTGGGTTTTCAGGCTACGGCGGAAGATTGGGAGTGATGCTGCAGTTCTGACTGCAATGGGAAGTGCATTCCACAGTTTTGGAGCCAGAAGGGAGAAGAGTTTGGGACGTGTGGAGCGTTGTCCCGGCGTTTTTAGTGAGGGTACTTCCAGTTTCCCTGCGTTGGCTGATCTGAGTGCGCGGGAGGGTTTGTAGGGTTCAATCATACTTGTAAGATATGGGGGAGCCATACCTTTGGTTGCTTTGAATGCCAGCATCAGAGTTTTGTCCTTGAAAGGATCCTATTAGTTCGTTTAGGCTCCTTTTTTAATACCACTGACAATCAGTTTGGGTTTAAGGCTAAACATGGTACTGACCTCTGCATTTATGCCTTAAAGGAAGTGGTTGATAACTACAAAAGCCATAATTCATCTGTTATAGTTGGTTTTATTGATGCGTCCCGTGCCTTTGACAGGGTCTGTCATCAGAAGCTGTTCCTAAAACTGAGGGAAAGGGGGGTGCCTGACAGCATCATAAGAATCCTGGCATACTGGTATGCTAACCAGAGCATGCAGGTTAGATGGGGAAGTGGGGTCTCGGCTCCTTTTACTGTAGGTAATGGGGTCCGGCAGGGGTGGTTACTCTCCCCAGCCCTATTTAATCTTTATATGAATGATCTCTCTGTTCAGCTGAATAACTGTAACACAGGGTGTATGATTGGAAACTCCCTGGTAAACAATCTGATGTACGCTGATGACTTGGCAATACTCTCTCCCAGTAGTGCTGGCTTTCAACAGCTGCTAAATGTATGCTCTGAATATGGGGTAGCGTATGATATTAAATACAATGCCAAAAAGAGCGTAGTAATGTTCTGCAGGACGAAAGGGGATAAAGACCTCTCCTTTCCCTCCTTTTATTTATCTGATCAGGTGTTATCCATTTGCAGTAAAGCCAAGTATCTGGGACATGTGATAACTGACCAACTGTCTGATGATGAGGATCTGTATAGGCAGCGCCGTATACTGTATGCTCAGGCAAACATGCTGGGGAGGAAATTCCGCTCATGTTCACCTGAGGTTAAAGTTAATCTTTTTAGAGCATACTGTACTCCCCTCTATACCGCCCCCTTGTGGGTTAAATTTAAGAAAGCAAGTATGTATAAACTGCAGGTTGCCTATAATGATTGCATGCGTATATTATTGAACAAACCAAGGTGGAGCAGTGCAAGTGAGTTATTCTGTAGTGTGGGAGTTTACACCTTTCATGCCTTACTGAGACACTTGATGTATACATTTATGTGTCGGCTCAATGAGTCTAAAAACTGCATAATTATGCTGCTATGTAACCCCAGCTTCAGTAGTACCAGGTACCGGTCTGCTTTTTGAAAGCACTGGTATGAATGTTTATTGTAAAAATGATGTTTTTTTGGGTTAGGGGTGTTGCTTCTCTGTATGTACTGTTTTATGTTGTCTGTTGTTATTGGACCCTGAGTCTGAACAAATAAAGTTGATTGATTGATTGATTGATTGATTGATATAGCAATGAATATAGTAATGAACTAGACAAAGTGCCAATCTGCACAGGTCTCCACCAGGGCAGGTCAGGTTGTGGCCTCATGGTGGCGCTATAACAGGCTGTTGAGGAAGATTTGGGCCGGAGGTTCGTGTTGGAGGGATGCAGGTACAAAGTTTTTCCATGTGCGCATACATAAGTTGTATACAGATCGATGCAGTTATAGCAAAAAACAGGAATTGGCCTGTTATAGCGCCACCGTGAGGCTGATTTTGAGGAAGAAATTGTGGCATGTCGTCCTCGGCCTAGTGAAAATGTGCGAAAATTTAACGGAAATTGCACACTGTGTTTGTGATTTGTGGCCTTTTTTCGAAATGAGCTTTTTTTTCGTGTGAGCTTTGGAAGCCAATCTTAGCCAATCAGGATGGAAGATGGGAAATGGTGCCGCTCCGTGTTGATCACATGACTATGGAGATAGTGTATAGCGATTTGCGTGAAATTTGGATAAAATGTGAAGGAGTAATAATAGAAAATGTGTTTTACATATGTGGGCCTCCTGGTGGCGCTATAAAGAGCAGATGTGAAGAATTCCAGGCAAAGGTTTTTCCTTGGCCTCTAGGGAGTTGGCATAGTTATCCACAGATCCGTGCAGTTAGAGGTAAAAACACTTTTCGGCCAGTTATAGCGCCACCTTGAGTCTGAGTTGAAATTGTTCATGTGGCATTTCGTCCTCGGCCTAGTGGGAATGTGGGTGCACAATTTCAGGGAAATGACGCGATGTGTTCATGATTTGCAGCATTTTGTTTGAAACTGAGCACTCCTGTGAACTTTGGAAGCCAATCTTAACCAATCAGGATGGAGTGTGAGAAATCTGAAAGACCGGTTTCGTTGAATGGCTCTAGAGAGACTGTGTACCAATTTGCGTGATGTTTGGACAAAATCTGTAGGTGTACTGTGCAAAAACTTGTTTCGCACAAAGCGGCCTCCTGGTGGCGCTATAACAGGCCGTTCTGGAAAGTTTGGGGCAGAGGTTCATCGTTGGCATCCAGGGAGTGTGTGTGCAAAATTTGGCATCGAGCGGGTTAACGGTGGCCGAGATTAGCTGCTCACGGACACACGGACGGACGGACGGACGGACACACACACGGACAGACACACGGACGGACGGAGTGCAAAACATACTCTCCCCACATGCCTTCGGCCTGGTGGAGACAATAATCAGAATATAGAGAGCTACAGTAACACTTATTTGAACACAGATCACCAGATGTGTGTACCTTGTGGGTGTCCTATGTAGTAGTGTTGGTGTGTGCCCTGCTGTGGCGGGGGGCCGTGCTGAGGCGCGTTGGCGCCGCCCTGCTGGGGGGCGGCGGCATAGTGGAGCATGACTTGAGGAGGTGGGGGCCCGGCAGAGTGGTGGTGGGGGCCTGACATTCCCCCCGCTACGTGAGCCTAGAGGGAGGAGGAGACACACACACACTCTCTTCATATGCTTTTATCTGCCGTGCAACATTATATATAAAACTAGACTATAACTAAGACATTGCATTGACTAAACTATGATTTATTCAAAAGACTATGACTAAAAAAACAAATCAAAATGTGCTGTCAAAGTTAACACTGCTGTTATTAATGATGTACCTGTGTGAGCTGGCTGATGGTGGGGAATCCATGAGCCATGTGCTGGTGTGCCTGCAGGCTGTAGCTCTGCATGGGGTAGGAGGCCTGGGGGGAGCTATGGCCCGGGGGGAGGCTGGGAGGAGTGGAGGAGTGGTACATGGACTGGGGCTGTGGGCCCCCCTGACCCGACTGTAGGGGAATAAGGACATGTTTAGGACAGACTGCCGACTACCTTTTTTCACTGACGAAAACGACATAAAAACTACATAAAAAGTAAGCCATGATGGCTAAAAATTATGACAATTTCATCAACAGATAAAAGATAGACTAAAATGTTAGGGCGGGACTAGAGGAAAAGAGATTGTTTTATGCATGTGGCTCTTGGGTTGTTGCACTCTTAAAAAAGCAGATCTACAAGCACTAGTTGTCTACTGCTTGTAGATCGTCTACTGCTACTGATCGTCTATTTTCAGGATGCAAGTATTAGAAGTATTAGACTGGAACTCACCTATGCTTTTTATGGCATAGGCAGCTCCCGGCAGATCAGAAACTAGGCGCAGCTGCTGGACATGAGACTAATTAATTAGAGAGAGAGGAGTGTGTGTGTGTGTGTGTGTGTGTGTGTGCATGTGTGCATCAACTTAACAAAGGTGCAGACGATCAGAAATCAGCAGAGAGTGAGCGACGTTTGCGCTACTGTATGCCGAATTGAAGTGGACTCGGGGCAGACTTTTTTTTTCTCCCTGGAAATAAAAACGTCTGGGTTTCCGAGGCTAAGTATAAGATCTGCCATAAATGCCATTACACCATCAGGGCCCACAAGAAAAAAAAGGGAAAAAAAAGAAAAAGTTGACAAAAAACATAATCAGTTGACGAAAACGTTCAACTCAAGTTAACCACAGGAGTAGTTCACTCAAGGTGTAGTTCAGCCACATTTTTGTCGCATTCTTAATCCATTTAGACCTGAGGACGCGTCTGTGTCACCTCATAGCTTTTAACCACTTTAAACAAAATGTTAAACTTTAGTTGTTGAAAAATAGAACATCTACAAGCTCATAGCGTGCTATGAGCTTGTAGATCTGCTATTTTTTTTAAGTCGTGAAAACGTGTGCAAATCTTTGAATATATACGGTACTCTTTCACAGCAAACCTTTTTAACTCAAATATTTGCTTCTGGGGGGTCCCTGGAAAAACAGATTTACAGATGGGGGTCGACGGCCATAACCATATGTTCTTTCAGAAAAATGTCATGATTTTAGAAGACATTGGTAGAATCTGGTCTCGGGTCTAATTTGACTGCCGTTCATCAAATTATTGGCTTAGTAATGTAACAAAAATCTCCATTTATACCCCATGAAGCCTTGAATAAATACAGTATTTATTCAAGGCTTCATGGGGTGTGTAATTGATAGAAAATAAGTTGTTTTTTTGGGGATGGAATACTCCTCTAAGACTTAGTTAAATGTACCAGAATTGTCGCAAAACTACTGTATTGTAGCGTATCCTTTCCAATCGATGCTACTGTATCAAAATGCTGTGTCTAGAGTCTAGACCAGTGGTTCCCAAACGGGACCCAAACTAGTTTTAATTTAGCCTTAAACTAATCTTTTGAAACATATATATTGTTTCAAAAATGGGTCCCAACCCACTATTTGGGAACCAGTGCCCTAGAACACATTTTTATGGTTTCCTTTATTTTTTGTTTCCTTCATCTTATTTTTAATTATTATTTCAAAACATTCCCAAATTTGTTTTCAATGCTTGTTTTCAAAACAAATAAAATTATTTATGTTTTTGTAATTTCATGAAGAAATCAAGAAGACATTGCCTCTACACACCTGTGCGTGTCCAGGACTGGGAGCTGTGTGCTGGGGTTGGGGCTGGCTGCCTGTGGGCGTGCTGGAGGGCTGAGGGTGGTGCATGGACCCCCCCGTGTGGTGGGAGAAGGCCTGGGGGGCTGGGAGACCACCGAGAGAGAGGAAGAGAGGAGTAGAGTTAGAACACAGTGCTATGATGGGCCTCTCTGGTGGGACTGTGAGGGTACTAATAAGCAATTTAAGCCTGATTTAAGCGGTTGTTTCACCCCGCTCGAAAATTTCCACACCAAATTCTATCATCTGTAGCTCTCAGGAAATACCTTTTCAACACGATACTGCGAAAAGTGTTTTATCCACTGCAGTTGGACAGGGATGTCCTGACACAGAACATCTTCTCGGAGCTAATAGCTGAGGGTGAGGTTCTAAACTGGGCTAGGGTTGAAGTTGAACTACTGTTGCTTACCATACATGGCCTGTTGTGGGCCTTGAGGCCCCTCGGTTTGGCCGGGGTATGGGGGTCCGGGGTGCCCCATGCCCTGAGGGGACGTCAGCATCCTGGCTCCTCCCTGCAGCATGGAGTACATGGGCTGCAAGCCACAACACAGAAGACAACGTTCAAAATCACAAATGTAATGTTACCCAATGTTGATTTCATTTGACTAAAACTAAAATGTTCGTCGACTACCTTTTATTCACTGACAAAAACTAAACAAAAACTAAATAAACTAGGCTATGATGACTAAAACTATGTCTAATTATTCGGACAATTTGACAAACACTATAGACTAAAATGTCAGGGAGGGACGAGTGGAGAAGGGAGCCAGTCATTTTATGTTTGGTTGTGCTCGCGTGCCGATCTACAAGATCTTGTAGATCGGGACAAACATTTCGGCTGTCAGTGTTTGTCCCTGTTCAAAAATGAAATAAATGTTTTGAACTGAAGTCTTAATTGGTGCGTGCGACCCACTACCGTTATTTATTTAAAACAATATGACTAAATCTAAATAAAAAATGTATTCAGAAGACGACGACTAAAAAAGAAATCAAAATGCCCCCTGGGTGGACCCACCTGTCCGTGGTAGTGTGGAGGCATGGCCTGGAGGACCTGTCCGTACTGCAGGTAGGACTGGTAGGGCGAGGCCACCAGCGGAGCGCCCGCCGCCGAGGCCGCCACCTGCATCATGTTGGCCTGCGTCTGGGAGGCGTGGTGGTCCGCGGCGCGAGGGCCCACCACTGGACCTACAGCAGGGGGAGGGGGGGGAGTGATGACCGTCAAATCAGTGCCAAGATTTAACCCGTTTAGGACGGAATCCCCCCTTTTGGGGTTTTTACCCTTCAAGACGGGGGTTCTTGTTGCTTGTATAGCAGCATAAATATTTGAAGTTTCATAAAACTTATTTATAAGGTGTTTTTAGAATTGGCCTCAGTCCTAAAAGGGTTAAAAAAATTGCCTCGAATATGATTAATACGATTATGTAAAAAAAAAAAGGATGTGGCGTATCTACAAGCTTGTAGATAGTCTGTTTTCGCTATTTTTGTATGCCAAAACTGTGCAACAAAGTATGATACAGTGCTAAGTGAAGTTACTTGAAGTGTTTGATCAGACTAATTCATTTAGTCGATTATAAAATCAAATAAATTTTACTCTCCCCGCCCCGCCTGCTTTCTGTTTATCGTCCCAGCCTCACTGCCTAGCCCTAGTCAATTCAATTCAAGTCAATTCAATTGGGTTTTTGCACATTGTGTGTGCTTGTATTAATATACTTGCAAGGCTCAAATTCATTTTATAATTAGGAAAAGATCCAGAATTCCAGATTGGGGGTTAGAGAAGTTAGGGTTAGAGTTCAATTTGGTACAAAAAGTTAAACTCTAGTTTAGGATTATTTCGACGTTAGCTTCAGGGATTTGAAACTGCGTTAACCGTGATCTACACAGCGAGTGATCTACTCGCTGGGGTGTCATGCACCGAAAAAAGACTGCTGATCTACAAGCCCACAGCGCATCACAGCACAATACGTTGCAGGTTTGTAGATCAGCAATCTTTTGACATTAGGCGTATGGCTAAAAATGGCAAAAACTAAATGGCAAAAAATGTTGGTGTGTGTGTGTCTGTGTGTGTGCGTGCGTGCGCGCGTGTGTGTGTGTGTGTGTACCTTTAGCTCTGGGGTATTTGCTCTGGGCGACAGTAGACATGTACTGGTACATCTGAGGAGCCTGGGAAACAGCCTGATAATGACACCAAAGTCAACAACTGCATGCACAATCCATCACTCACACATTACAGTACAGTACATGTCACCACCATCCAAAACATTTAAACTTCAATATTTTATAGTTTTCCTGAAAAAATAAATTAATAAAACAGTCTGTATGGTAACGTGTTATATTGGTTCTTACCCCAAATTTTTATTTTACTATTACTTTTTGGAGAATATGAGATATTCCGCATACATACATACACACACACAAACACGCGCACGCACTCGCACAATTATTTTTAGTCGACGGAATAAACACTGGCAGTCTGCGCACCTGGACGGGGTGTCCGTGGATGGAGTTGGGAAACACGTAGGACAAGTAGGGTCCAGGCGGGCTGCTGTAGATGGCCCCCGGCCCCACGCCAGGCTGACCACCCCCCTGTGGGGGTCCTGGAGGAGGAGGAGCTAGCACCAGGGACGGGCTGGGTGGGGTGGGCCGTGGGGGGGTGGGCGTCGGAGCAGGCTTCTGCTGCAAAAACAAACACACAAAGTGTTATAAAGACATGTTGTACTTGTGGGGAGAAAAAGGCTAAGACAAAAACAAAAGGAAAGGAGAAAAAACATAAAAATGAGATGTGCATGCGTGCGTGCAAGAGAGAAAGTGAGAGAGAGACACTGACCAAGACAGTGGGGGCTTTGATGGGAAGGAATTCTTTGGCGTTGGGATTTAATGTTGAGTTCTTCACCTGCCTGTAAGTATGAAAACAGTTGTAAAGGTTATAGGTTATAATAATAATAATAATACATTAACACATTCAGACTGTATGACGTGTGGGAACGTCATAACTAATCCAACCGACGGATCCAAAGGACGTGTGTACACGTCCTAGCGCATTTTCAGAAAAATATTCTGAATTATTTTATTTTTATTTTTAGTTGGCCTCTCCTTCTGCACCATACTACTTGTTCTTTCACACATGTGCGTTGTCGTTCACTTCCCTGTTTACCGTTCACAAAGAAAGACTCGGCGAGCGTTATCTAGGGAGCTCTCCGTGGTTTTGACCAGGTGGATATACTACGCTCTTTATTTCTGACTTCAACATGCCTCTCGTTTAAAATATGAAGCGAGCGATCATCAGCGACCTTTATCGGAATCTTAGCGAGGTAAGCAAGCAAAAATAACGGAACGGAAGGGGGGGGGCCTTCCCGGCACCCCAAGCTTCTATTTCGACAGAAATCCGCTGATTGTGTTAAGATACATAAACACATAAATGATACATCATACTTGTAGAGCATTTTTTTCACCATACTTTGTAAAGCACAAAAATAAATAAATAAAAGTTTACAAAGACTTAAAACGATTAAAAACAGAAGAGTTGTAAGGGAAAGGGTGCCCTGGATTAGGTGGGGAAGGCATGTCTGAAGTGGATTTAAAAGAATATGTATTTACATCAAACATCATATCTCACGATGTGTGAGATTGTGTGGATTATTTGTTTGGCGAGGAGATTTGGGGCCCTATTTTCGTCAGTGCTAAACCCCTTATCCTTTACTTCTTTGCCTTTAATACTATTTTGAAAAACATATTAAAATTGTTCAACTAGCTAGATCGGCTATTTTAACTATTTAAAAGCGTTTTTCAAAATAGTAAAAAATGCAAAGAAGTTTAGGGGTAAGGGGTTTAGGGGTTATTTTGTTCTGGGGGGTCCCTGGAACCATGATATGGCCGTCCACAGCCAAATATATATAGTTTTTGTAATACAGCACCACAATCATTTAAACCACTTCATCCATTTATATGTTGAATATAAAAAAATAGCAGATTTCTGAAAAATGTATATCAAAGATGTCTGGGCATTTTTTTATAATCCTGAATTTCTTTGTAACACCTCTCTTCTGGGGGGGGGGGGGGTCCCCTGGCACAAACCCTTTTCAGATGGGGGTTCTGCGGTCAATACACAATTTGGGTGGTCGTTGACATGAACAAGTGTGAGAAACAGTGACTTACACCACGGCCACTGGTGAGTTGTTGGTGCGCTCCACGCTGTCTGGCCGGGGGTCCACGGTAGCGAGGGTCCCGGAGCTGGGCTGAGGCGTCCCGGCGGATTGCCTGTCTGGTCCCGCAGACTGGGGGACACCTGGTATCCATAGTTTTGGACATTGGTCAGTAAAGCTTGTAAAGACTCAAAACATTTCTAAAATAGTGAAAATAGCCGATCGAACGCACAACGGTACATGCTTGTGGATCAGATCTTTTCACTACTATCGCACGACACCGTTGTGCTAGAAATTACAAAATGAAAAAGACAATAATTAAAACACATGCTTCTGGCCCAGGCCGTAGCGTAACGGTCTGGGCACCGGACTGGTGATCCAGTCGCGGTGTGCCGCGGGTTCGACTCCCGGACCCGACACGGCCTTTACCGCATGTCATCCCCCCATCTCTCTCCCGTTTCCTGTCAGCCTACTTTCTATCCCTTAAAAAATCAATAAAGGCGTAAGCCGCAAAAAAATATCTTAAAAAAAAAAAAAAAAAAAACACATGCTTCTTGATTCTTCGATTAATCCAAAAAGTAATCAACAGAATAACCGCCAAGAAATATATATATACAAAATAAGTCTCTGCAGCGACAATATATAAATATAAATATAAATACATTAATCCATAATGTATACTTGTAAAGAATCTATGGTTGCACCTGGTGTGGGGGTGGGAGGAGTGAGCGTAGCGGTAGAGCAAGACACTGCCTCGGGAATTTGCTGATCCTGGGCGGGTCTGGAGTCCACCATCTGGGGGGCAACGCCCGCTGGCGAAGACGATTCTAAACTGGCAAGGTTTGCAGTTGAGGAAGAGCTGGAGCTGGGCTGGAGCTGAGAGGGAGAGAGAGAGAGAGATATCAGTAACTATGATATTGTTGCTGTCGGGTAGAAATGTTTTTATTATTATTTATTTTTTCAGGCCGCAACCACCCGCCAAAATAATCATAATTATTTGAACTGAGGACCCCCCCCCCACCCCACCCTGACAAGCACTTGGAATTGCATTTCGTTCGACTCAGTTCCACAGATATGATTGTGAAAATAGCCAAACTACAAGCTCACAAGCTTATAGAGCGTCGCAGTCCCTCCCCCTTTCAGAAAAACGAGTGGCCCAGGAAATGAAAACCCAATGCATTCTCCCATAGGCATTTCTTATTTAATTTATTTAAAGACCTTTTAAGCGCCGTACGAAGCCAACTCTTGTCGTGACAAATCATGACAACACACACAATTTTTCGGGCCAAACAAATAATTACAAAGAAGAAAAACAACAACAAAAAGTGTTGTAACCTGCCGTTTCTTTCTACTTTCTAATTCTTTGTTTAGCCCGAAGAATAGGCCCTGCGGTAAGCCCCGCCCGCTCGCTCAGCTGCCTCGATACCGTTGTTAAGCAGGACAAACATCAGCGAACCTCCATTGAGGACCGTGTTATGTCGGCGTTTTTCCGAAGAGGAATAGAAGCATTCATATCAACAACATTCATACTATAATAACGCCATGGTGAAACGTTGCTGTTGGGCGTCCTGCAACAGTGCTTCATAGGCACCCAGAACGTTTGGGGCATTTATTTTTATTCCTTTCCCGTGGGTGCGCACAATGTTTACATTCTAGAGGAGGAAGCGGCGGTGGCGTCACTCGTTCACCCTCCCTGCTACTATCATACTAGTATTAACGTCAACCTTTACTAAACAATGGTTAAATCAATCGTCTAATAAACAACAAACAATTTACCTTGGAGCAAATGGTGTGCTTTGTAACTTTCTAGTTGCTTGTGTTGGACGGCAGCCACATAACTGTCTTCAACCACAGGCTCCAGTCACGTCCCCTCCCACTGCGGTTCAGAAAAAAAAGAACGCTGCTTACCCCCTTCTGCATGCAAAAAGTGAAGGTCCGCTAATGGTCTAAACTATTTTATTTGCCGTTCCTAAATTAAAAATAGTTTAGACCATTAGCGGACCTTCACTTTTTGGATACAATGTGCAGAAAATGGTAAGCAGCGTTCTTTTTCTGAACCGCAGTGGGAGGGAACGTGACTGGAGGCTGGAGACCAACACAAGCAACTGAGCGTGGAGATTAGAAAGTTACAAAGCACACCATTTGCTCCAAGGTAAGTTGTTAGTTGTTTATTAGACGATTGATTTAAACATTGTTTAGTAAAAGTTGACGTTAATAGTATGATTTAGTAGCAGGGAGGGTGAATGAGTGACCGCCGCGTCCTCCACCTCCAGAATGTAAACATTGACATGTGCATGATGTGCGCACCCACAGGGAAAGGAATAAAAAGAAATGCCCCAAACTTTCTGGGTACTTATTAAGCACTGTTGCAGGACGCCCAACAGCAACGTTTCACCATGGCGTTATTATAGTATGAATGTTGTTGATATGAATGCTTCTATTCCTCTTCGGAAAAACGCCGACATAACACGGTCCTCAATGGAGGTTTGCTGATGTTTGTCCTGCTTAACAACGGTATCGAGGCAGCTGAGCGAGCGGGCGGGGCTTACCGCAGGGCCTATTGTGTGTGTTGTCATGATTTGTCACGACAAGAGTTGGCTTCGTACGGCGCTTTAAAGGTCTTTAAATAAATTAAATAAGAAATGCATTGGGTTTTCATTTCCTGGGCCACTCGTTTTTCTGAAAGGGGGAGGGACTGCGACGCTCTATAGATCAGCTTTCTTAAAATAATATTTGACAATTTGGCTAATTTGGTATTTTAAAGGCCTCAAAATTAAATTGTAACATTAGAAATGTGCAGATACCCTGTATACACTTATTTATGTTGGTTGTTTACTGTTGAGTGAGAAAACAATAGTGCACATTAAGCTAATCCTCTGGGGACCCCCCACAATAAACATTATTGTCTCCACCAGGCCGAAGGCATGGGGGGAGAGTATGTTTTGCACTCCGTCCGTCCGTCCGTGTGTCCGTCCGTGTGTCCGTGAGCAGCTAATCTCGGCCACCGTTAACCCGGTCGATGCCAAATTTGGCACACACACTCCCTGGATGCCAACGATGAACCTCTGCCCCAAACTTTCCAGAACGGCCTGTTATAGCGCCACCAGGAGGCCGCTTTGTGCAAAACAAGTTTTTGCACAGTACACCTACAGATTTTGTCCAAACATCACGCAAATTGGTACACAGTCTCTCTAGAGCCATTCAACGAAACCGGTCTTTCAGATTTCTCAGACTCCATCCTGATTGGTTAAGATTGGCTTCCAAAGTTCATAGGAGTGCTCAGTTTCAAACAAAATGCTGCAAATCATGAACACATCGCGTGATTTCCGTGAAATTGTGCACCCACATTCCCACTAGGCCGAGGACGAAATGCCACATGAACAATTTCAACTCAGCCTCAAGGTGGCGCTATAACTGGCCGAAAAGTGTTTTTACCTCTAACTGCACGGATCTGTGGATAACTTTGTATGCCAACTCCCTAGAGGCCAAGGAAAAACCTTTGCCTGGAATTTTTCACATCTGCTCTTTATAGCGCCACCAGGAGGCCGACATATGTAAAACACATTTTCTATTATTACTAAATTTCACGCAAATCGGTACACATGTGATCAAGACAGGTTTGTTTGATTTCTCATATTCCATCCTGATTGGCCACGATTGGCTCCTACAGTTTTCAGGAGTAGCCCGCTTTGTACAAATCGCCACAACTCCTCAACGCAGCGTCCGATTGCGATGAAACTGTGCACGCATATTCCCACTAGGCTGAGGAAGAAATCCTGGTGGAGACCTGTGCCCAGAAGGGCACTTTTTCTAGTTTGAACTGAGGACCCCCCCACCCCCGCAACTTGGCAAGAATTGTAGGCATTACATGTACATTTAGTTTGACTCGGTTCCACAGACAAATGTTGTGGAAATACTAGCAGAACTACTTGAAGCTCTCGCACTGCGAGGCATTGTGTGCACTTGTAGAGCATCTATTTCCACAATGTTTGCCTCTTTCTTACGTTATATTTAACAATTTGGTCAATTTGGTCCACGTTAAGCAAGTAATCCCCCCCCAGCCATTCTCGCGGCTGTTCCAGCAACAACGTTGGGTTCAGAGGTCACAAGATGTGTCAGTAATCTGATGACATGCTGCTCATCTCACCCTGAACTCTTTGCCAAATTTCCGTAGCTCCTCCAACTGTGTCCTCTGCTGCACTGAGGGAGCTGAGAGAGAGAGAGAGAGAGAGAGAGAGAGAGAGAGAGAGAGAGAGAGAGAGAGAGAGAGAGAGAGAGAGAGAGAGAGAGAGAGAGAGAGAGAGAGAGAGAGAGAGAGAGACAGAGAGACAGAGACAGAGACAGAGACAGAGACAGAGAGACAGAGACAGAGACAGAGACAGAGATAAAGTTGCAAATTAGGGCTGCACAAGCCCATTATGACTTGAGGCTGATTCTTAAAAAAATGTTGCTATAATATCAGTGTTGCTCAAAAGTATGTATTTGGCCACCGGACCCCCATCTCAAAATATTATGTTCAAGGGACTCGCCCAGAAGCAAAGATTTGAGTTAACCCATTCTGGGCGTTTTGGGGTTCTGTACAGTATGTACAGTATTCAAAAAATATTATTGTTTTTCAGGAAACTTAGGTCAGTATTTAGAAGGCGTTTTTAGAATCGGCCTCAGTCCAAAATGGGTTAAAAATGTTCACCTTAAAATATATACATTCAAATTTTTTTTACATGTTTACGCTTTTTGAAAAATAGCAGATCTACAAGCTCATAGCTTATTGAATATTGAATATATGCTATTTTTGAATAGCCAATTCATTAAACATTAAACATTATACTGTATATAAATATAGCATTTTTCACAATCATGTACTCGCGAAACCTGACGATTCAAACATGGAATTTCTTTCCGCTGTTGCAAAGGGTCGATAGCCAGAACATCGTACAACCCATCTCCCCATCCAACATTCGGAGGTGCCGTGCAGACAGAGAAGTTTTTAGGTGAATCCACCAAAGGTTTTAAATAATCATATTGCCGTTTCGTCCACACAAAGCTGGCATGTTGGGTGACCGAATACACTCATTTTTGAAACCGGGTCCCAGAGTGAACAAATCTGAAGATGCAACCCTTGCGTCTCCATGTATACAACAAATATGCATCTTTCCTGAGGGTGCATATCTTTGGTCCGACATCCTAACAGTCCGACACGCAATGGTCCGACACCCTACCCCCAAACTCTAAGCTAACCCTAACCAGACGCGGAAGCCACAGGTGAGTCTTAACCGGACACGTACTGTATCATGTGTCTTAAGGCTCATACATAGTCTGGATTTTCGGTGGTTAGGTGACCTCCGAACTACAACATGACGCCACAAGCCGCAGTGAAGAGCAAACCACCACCACCGCACCAGCCCTTCTCTCCGTTTTTACTCACCATCGCTCAACGTTATTTCAGCTCCGGTGGTCAGCTCACCACCGGACCGGTGGTCACCTCACCACCGAAAATCCAGACTATGAATAAGCCTTTAACCGGCCACGTATGTCGGAGCCACGGGTGAGTTAGTGCTGCAAGAATTGGCCAAAAATCGAACGTCAAATGTATATGATTATAATATAACATTATTGTAGCCTAATATGCTGTCAAACTATCTCTATTTCTTTCTCTATATGCGCCGGCCACGGTTGGTGCTGAGAAATGCGCTCTCTTGGCATTTTTTTCTTCTTATTTGAACCTTAATTTGTTATAGTCAATTTAAAAAAAATATTTGATTATTCCTTAGAATATTCATTAGCAGCCCTAGGGTGAGTCTTAACCGGCCACGCATGTCGAACTATTGGTATACGTCGGACTAACGTATGACCCCCCCTTTCCTGAACCGATGACACCACAGCTCCCCCATCAGCGGTGTGTTCGTGCTGTAGAAGCTACCGATTGCGAGATGGCTTTTACAGTACTGCTCTTATACGACCACTGTCAGCAACAAGTGGACATGGAGAACAGCATTCTCCGTCTGTTAATGTTTACGTCGCAGCATGAGTTGTATGTGCATGGTCCATGTCTTCTTCTCTCTTGTTGGTGCTTTGTGGCAGCTACATGCCGGGCATATAGTGTATAGTACAGGCGTATTCAGAGTGGGGTGTGTGGAGTTGTCGTGGTTTCTAATAGACACACACATTTCTTGAGACAATTCTGTGTGGACGGTAAACCTTTTGACAACGACTCGTGACATTATTTTAAATGTCTCTGTCTGGATGTGGCCTCAGAGCACTGCGACCTGCTATGAGATGGAAGATCGTCTATCTTTTCTGTATAATCCAGGCTTACTTTTGCTGTTCTTTCCTTCCTGCGGGGCGGCCAGACCCTCCATTCGCTCCTTAGCGGCTGAGATCAGGATCTCATTCACTGTTGGGAGGCAGATAGAGACACACACATCACTGAAACCCACAGTGCATCACTGAAGCTACAGAAGACTTAAACCCACAGTGCATCGCTGAAGCTACAGAACCCTGGAACCAGTGTGGATCTTGACAGCAGATTTTGGTTTAGTTTTAGTCATAGTCTTTTGAATAAATCCATTTAGTTTTAGTCATCTTAAATGTTTTACAATTTAGGCATTTAGTAGACGCTCTTAATACAGAGTGATTTACAGTAAGCAAGGACAACACAAGATAATACATCAAATGCATAGACATTGTCATCTAAGTAAAGAACCTATCATAAGTCTAACAGTAGAATATCCAAAGAAAATAAATAATATGTACATTGAAACTATACACACTATAGGATGCTACTGTAGGTCAATAATTACCTATCAAATTTAGAATTATTTTCACCTGGAGTGCAAAATAGTGGGGAATCTAAAGGTCAGAGGTCAAAAGACAACATGAAAGTTGTTCGGCATGAGGAGACGCATATGTGTATCGAAGTTGTATTGCTGACGGTCAAACGGTCCATGAGCTATGCCTGTTTGAGTCCTACCACCCTTTGGCCAATCAGGGCTCGAAATTAACTTTTTTACTTGGTAGCGCTTGTGCTACTAATTTCAAAATGAAGGAGCACCAGAAGAAAATTAGGAGCACCCACCAAAATCTAAGGAGCACCATATGTAATCGATTTTTTACATTCATAAAAACAATATAATAACGTGTGGTTTACAAATAACATAAAATGACTAAAGTATAAAAATGAATGCCATAATTTAAAATGTAGTGTCCAGACTTTCTGTCCCTCATCCATCCTTCAAAGAGACTGAGGCATCAAACATCTCCAGATGAGAACCCTCTAGTCTACACTGATTCCGGCCAGTCACATCACCTGTTTTCTTTTTCTTTGTTTTGTGTTTTTCACCTTCATAGCCCATTTAGATCATATAATTAGAATTTATAATATAAAATAATTTCGATGTAAAACATGGTATTTATAGCTATATGCCTATACTTCTAATCAGTGGTGGAAAAATTACTCTAATGTTTTACTTATTAAGTAAAAGTATCAATACTGCTGCTATGCTATGTAGAAACACTTACAAGTCTGCTATTCTCTCTCCCTCCCTCTCTCTCTCATTCCCTCTCTCTCTTGCATGCACGCACACACACACACACACACACACACACACACACACACACACACACACACACACACACACACACACACGCACACACACCGCCGGTCCGCCTCCTTCTCTTTTACATTCGCTCCGGTCTTTTCTGAATCTGAACGCTTGACACATGGTGAAGTTGCGAGCCGAGGCGCTCTGGAATGTGAGCGATGCAGTGCTCAACGTTGTCCCGTACCGTTGTGTCAAAGAGTAGAACACTACACACTTCACACGTTGGTTTGTTAGCATGAAGTGCTAGTGCAGCTAGCAGACAGGAGCACTGGCAGTACAGTGGAGTTGGATGTCAGAGAGCGGCTCAGAGCGCCCGTTTTTCTACAATCGATCGTTGTAGCCATGCGCACCACAGTAATTATTTGTAGTGGCACTGGTGCTCCCAAATATATTTTTAGGTCGCAATGATTAAAATTCAGGCGCATTTGCGACCAAAATGGTCGCTATTTCGAGCCCTGCCAATGGTTGTGAGCTTTGTGTCTTCACCGTTTGGCATAGACCTCTACCATATTGCAAAGTTTTGTGAAAACTGACAGCAGGGTTAAGACAGAAATGCAATATTTGGAGGTAGAAGAAGAATAAGAATAAGAATAAGAAGAAGAAGAAGAATAAGAATAAGAAGAAGAAGAAGAAGAAGAAGAAGAAGAACAAGAAGAAAACATACAAATACAATAAGGGACCATAGGCCCTCCGGGCTTTGCCCCTTAAAAAACCTTTGAGAACCACTGGTTTAGACAATCGTATCGTCTCTCACCGTCGACAGGGAACAACGGGGTGGGGCCGCAGGGTTTGGAGGTCGCCGTGGTATCTGAGGAGGGGGAGGAGTCTAGGTAGGCGGGGCCGGCCAACGGAAGGTCCTGTGCTGGAGCATTTTCGGGTTTGGGTGAGCGAGAGACTAATGGGAGAGAGAGAGAGAGAGAGAGATGGACATTTTAAATCAAATTCATTGAATATTGATTGAATACTGTATTAACATGATTATTAACGGTACAGATACAGTAGGTAATGCTAAAATAAAATAAAAAAATAATTCCAATTGAAATATACAAAAATAGCCGATCTACAAGCTCAAAACAAGTCTTAAAACACTGTGACACGTTTTCAGCTTGTAGATCGGCTATTTTTGCTTCTTTTTTGTGACATAGACTGAGAAAGTAGGGCATTAATTTATGGAGATAGGAGGTTTCTGCCTGACATAAATGTGGCCCTCTGGAGTGAGTGTGGAAATATAGTGGTCCTCTCCATCATCTAAGTTGCCCTGCATTAGGGCATGCTGAGAGGACAGAGTGGGAGGATAGTTCAGTGTGTGTGTGTGTGTGTGTGTGTGTGTGTGTGTGTGTGTGTGTGTGTGTGTGTGTGTGTGTGTGTGTGTGTGTACCAGCGGGTGATGACTGGGAGTTGGGGGTGCGCAGTGTTCTGTTGCTCTGCGGCCGCTGGGATTTAGGGGAGGTTCTTGACACAACTATATAGAGGAGAAAGACAAGCTGCTTAACACACACACACACACCAATGGCGAGCAAAAAAACACGATACGAAGCAGATTTGCAGAGCTTCGACAAAGACGTTTTCTTTATGATTTCGATTAGTTTTAGTAAGTTTCGGAAAACAACACATTGCGGTTTAAGTTCACTGGACATTTTCATGAAAAGGCTAGTTTTTATTTCTGATTTCAGTCCGTTTGACTTTTGTCCGTCGACTACCTTTTTTCACTGACGGAAACTAAATAAAAACTAAGCTATGATGACTAAAACTATGCCTACATATACTGACGATTACGTCAACAAATGTAAACTAGACTAAAATGGGACTAGTGGAGAAGAGAGCCAGTAGAACTAAAACAAGACATCATGGGAGCGTGTGGGTGTCATGGACCGAAAATAGCTGATCTACAAGCTCACAACGTGTTGCAACACGACAAGTCGTGAGCTTGTAGATCAGCTATTTTTGGCATGCATGCGCAGCTAAGTGAAAATCAGCCATTTCAATGTCATCACGGCCAAGCAAAAATACATTTTAGTCGACTGTAGTCTCACCATATTTAATAAACTAAAACTAGAACAAGTAGAACATTTCAGGTGACTAAAATATGACTGAAGCCCCAAAAACACCAATGGGTCGCCATGCAACTACTTGCAACCAAACGGTTGCGCGTAGACCCATGTACAGACGCATGCAGATGCATGTAGTTGCAAGCAACCATTGAATGGAACTAATTGAATCAGTTGGGTCAACTTGTGTCTACATGGGTCTACATGGTTCTACATGGGTCTACATGGGTCTACTCGCAACAGGACATATCACAGCGCTGGGACGAACACTTAGACCGTCCCATTACCACTTGACTCTGCAGTCTTATTCAAAAGACGACGACTAAAACAAAAATCTGCTGTCAACATCAACCCTGCCGTCCCGGCGTACCTCCGTTGACGGCCGAGCGTGCGGCGGCAGCGTCGCTCAGCGCCTGCGGATGCGACAGGGAGTGAGGGAGGTGGGAGGAGGAGGAGCTGGGGGTGGGGCTGCCGCCGGCCGCGGGGCTGCCCTGCTGGTGGGGGGAGTAGGCCGTCCTGACGGACAGCGGGCTGCTCCTATCCGAGGAGGAGGAGGGGGAGGGGGAGGAGCCAGGAGGAGGGGCATATCTGGACGATGAGGAGGAGGGGGAGGAGCCAGGAGGAGGGGCGTATCTGGACGAGGAGGCGGGTCCTCCACCTAAGCGACCGGATCCTCCCAACGTGCCCCGCCCACCTCCTCCGGCGCTGGACGCGCCCATCTCCCTGGACGCGCCCATCTCCCTGGACGCGCCCATCTCCCTGGACGCGCCCATCTCCCTGGACGCGCCCATCTCCCGGGCCCTCTGAGGCAGAGGGATGTACTTCCCTTCCCTGGGGGGTCGGGGGGAGAAAAAGGACATTGGATTATACATGGATTAAAGGAATAAATAACATTACTTGTTTTCTACCACTTACACACCAATGATGAAGCCTTGAATTCATGGAGATTTTGTGGAGTCAATAATTTGATGAGCGGGTCATAATCGGGCAATAGGAGACTTCAAAGAGCCCAAGCTCTAGTGATGCGCGGGCCGGCCCGTTGCCCGTAGGTCCCGCGGGGCGGGCGGACGGGACAAGGTTTCAGCGCAATTATTGACTATTTTCTGTTTCATATTTAGTGTATGAAATAATGCACTGAATTATGCCCAAAAAGTCCTTAAAGGCGCAGTGAAACGGAAATGGTGAACAACATGAAAATGGTGTTTCCACATGAAACACCGGTCTGAAGTTTCTGAACCAATCAGAGCGTCGCATCCCTTCAGGCGATGGGACGGTAGCTAGGGACGGTAGCTATGCTAAGCGCAACAGCGTGGTGTTGTTTGTTTATAAATCATAATGGTCGGCCAGCACAACCAGTTTACTGTTATGTGGCTTATTTCTACCCTATAATGTTTTCAGATACATATTCTAGCGTGATGATTAAGTTGAAACCGAGTAATACACTGCCTGGATCATGTTATCTGGAATGGAAATAAAAACGGAGTATTATGTAATCAATATCAGCTGTGATGGATGGATGCGCAAATATGGGAAATTAAACTGGTGAGCTTCATTGATATTGGCTTTTATCGATGTGTATCTCTACACGTCATCACGCAGCACGTTTTCGTTTTAATAAATAAATAATGCAATCGTTTTTATGGACCTTTGATATAAAAACACACAGAAATGAGAATTTTCACATTATTTTGGCATCCATTGTTAGGTATGCCCATATAATGACCACGGATATGGTCTAAAAGTGTGAAAAACGTCTTTTTCATTTCACTGCACCTTTAAAGGGGTGTCACGGATGATGATAAGATTTTGAAGTTTGTAGGCTACATAACGCTGACCTTATAGAAGTTATAGTGCAGTGACACGGATGCATTACTATTGCAGTAGCGATACTTTTACTTAAGTAAAACATGTGAATACCTTTTTCCCACCACTGTGGCCCCTTTTCCACCGGGGTTGAAACGGTTCAGTTATTTTTCCCTGCCTAATATTGAACCAGTTCAGAGTGTTTCCACTGAAAGTGAATTGGTTCAGAACCCTAAACGTTGGTTCGGAACTGGAACCAAAACAATGTCCAGTGGTTCTGTGAAAGCACCAAGGTTCCAATAATCTAGAACGGAACTAGCCTGGATCCAGCCGCCCCCCCCTGAGTGGACTGCAAGAAAGCTACAGTCTGATAATCAGGCTAGAACGGAACCAGTTCTAGAACCAAAGTTATTTTGATGGGAATGGGGCCTGACCGTCTGTCCCCTACCTGCCACTGGAGCTGAACCCTGGGCTGCCCCCCACTCTGGTCCTCCCTGTCACCTACCTGCCACTGGAGCTGAACCCTGGGCTGCCCCCCTCTGGTCCTCCCTGTCATCTACCTGCCACTGGAGCTGAACCCTGGGCTGCCCCCCCCTCTGGTCCTCCCTGTCACCTACCTGCCACTGGAGCTGAACCCTGGGCTGCCCCCCTCTGGTCCTCCCTGTCATCTACCTGCCACTGGAGCTGAACCCTGGGCTGCCCCCCCCTCTGGTCCTCCCTGTCACCTACCTGCCACTGGAGCTGAACCCTGGGCTGCCCCCCTCTGGTCCTCCCTGTCATCTACCTGCCACTGGAGCTGAACCCTGGGCTGCCCCCCCCTCTGGTCCTCCCTGTCACCTACCTGCCACTGGAGCTGAACCCGGGGCTGGCCCCCCTCTGGTCCTCCCTGTCGCCTCGAAGCACGGCGCTGAACTTCTCCTCTTCGGTTTTGCCGTCGGTGTTCTCCAGGGAGACGCGGCGGCGGTACTGTGGGCTGCTCTCGATCTCTGTGGCGAGCCGGGCGGCCCGCGCCTCCCGCTGGCGGAACATGTCGCTGGTCCCACGCTCCAGCGGAACGCTACAGCAAAGAGGGAGGCGTTGGGAGACATGATACAATAAATCAGGGGTAGGCGACCTTAGGTACGGGTGCCAACAACCGGGAGGGTGATCACTGTTGTGTCATGGTTATTCTGTATCCTGCCCGAGTTCTCTATCCTGATTGGATAACATTGGTATCCCAACCTGAAAATGCTTTTTCTGTTTAATAAAGAGCTGGAGAGACACCTGTTACTGATCAAACACTATAGCAATGAGTACTATCAGAACATAGAGCTATTTAACTTAGATCTATATATTTTTTTAAACATTTGTTTTGGGATTTTTGCCTTTAGTGATAGTTACATGTACAAGTGAAGATAGACAGGAAAGAGGGAGAGACACGCAGCAAATGTTGTCGCGAACGGAACTCGAACACGCGACACGCTGGCAGGCCAGAGCCCACATGTAGCATGCGGCTGGACCACCAGGCGAGCAGGTGCCCCAAGATCTACAGTACTTATTTAACCAAAGAAAATCACTTACTCTGATGATACTTTGATGTACACATGGAAGTGAATGTCACCATGAGAGGATGTGAGGGTGAGAACTCACGTGTACATGGACAGGCTGGAGTCATAGGTGGACTTGACGCCGTACGTCTCCTCGTGGGACTTGAACATCTCGTTGGCATCCCAGCCGTTCGCCTGCAGGGGGCGGGGTGCAATAGAGCAGGTCAAAATAAAACCATATAATAGATAGATACTTTGATTATCCCCCGGGGGGAATTCAGTCGCCTAGAGGCAGGACAGCAGTTAACTAACAATGCCACATGACGCCCTTGGACGCCTTTCCCGTCACATTATATTTTTACTTCATCTAGATTTTGAAAATTCCTCTAATCTGGTGTTCAGGTGATGATATGCACATTACATGCACAATAGAATTACAATTTCTTTCTTTTATTTATAATGGGCTTCGGTGGCAACGAGAGCCAAAACTGGTATCCACCTGTGGCTTAAGGATACAGAGGTAAAGAGTAAGGAAAAATAAATGGTAGTGTTGTGCACAGCAATACAGGGCAAAAAGAATAGAAAATAAGAAGCATCAACAATACAATACAGAGCAACGGTATACGGAAGTAAAAACGAATTGTCTATTACAGTCTTGTAACTACTTTGCGAGTGCCTCATCGTATCGCGTCAAAAATCTAATAAAGTGTCCATTCAGTCAGTGCAAAAGCGTAAGAATTGAAAGTGTGCACTGTGCACAGCAGAAAACAGCACAAAAGGTGCTGTTAGGTTGAATAAGGCTTAGGTTAACGTTTCAGTAAAAAGGGATTTAGGAAGAGGAGGAGGGGCCTTTTATTAATTTAGTTTAGCTTTTTACCAATTTTTTCCCCCCAGTGTAGTCGTTGTCACTGCTGCCCCCACCGGGAAGACGTTAGAGCCTTCATCCTACTCCTCCCACTCAACACTCCCTGCTGATAGGCTCCGCCCCCAGCCCGTAGGATTACACGCAGTGACAAATATCGGCCTCCCCGCCCGGCTTCCATCCCCCGGACACGGGCCAATTGTGTTCGCATAGATAGACGCTCGACAAAGGGTTTAGGGTTAGAATCAGGCATTTATTAATGAGTATATATGTTAATTTAGGGGTTGGGGGGTTTAGAATTTCCCGGATTTTATACTTGTTGTGCAGTGATGCCACACACCAAACAATACGTTCAACAACACATTCAACAACACGTGCGTATGTGTGTGTGTGTGTGTGTGTGTGTGTGTGTGTGTGTGTGTGTGTACTCACTGCGTCAGACTCCAGGTCGTAGCTCTCTCCGTTGCTGTCTCCAGCGTCCCAGCGCTGTAGAACCTTCTCTCTGTGCTCGCCGTTGACGCGCGACGAGCTGATGGCCGTGTCTGTGAACGTGTCTGCACACGAACCCACGCACACGCACACACACATAACAGGGGTGTAAACGATACAGTAACTCAACTGTATCAAATCGATGCATTTATTTTTTGTGATTTATGTGATTTCATCCAAAGACATCCAAACCCACGGCCCCCTCACGCAATATCAGTCACCAGAACCAAGGACGGGTGTTTTCAATTAATCTACCACAGTTAAAATGGAGTTTGATGGTACAATGGGTTTGTACAGGAAGGGGAGCTAAAAAGCAATATAAAAGGACAGCTAAAAGCAATAGGCCTATCAAATATCTAAATACCAAACCAAGAAACATAAAAACTGTGTGGGTGTTCACAAAAGCCTGAGTAGACGATACAATTACCACATTTATTGAAACATTAATTTAAGGTAAGAAAACGGTTAATTCTGAATTTTCCTAACCCGGAAAGCATGCGTGTAATTCTAGATTTGAGCTATGTAGCACATTAATTCTCAGAATACACTTTAACAATTATTTTATACAAAACATCTTCAGATGGGGTGTGCGCGGCACGAAAAGGTTTGAGAACTAACTAATTCAGAAGGCATGTGTAGAATCAGCCTCAGGTCTATTTATTTTTCTAAATTTGATTTTGATCCCAAGATTTTGGAAGCCATTTTTTCACCCGGTGCCAATTGCCTAAGCTGTAATCCTGGTCGCTACTCTCCCTCTATAGTAATTATTATTAATTATTATTATTGCTATATACACGTGGTACCTTTTTACCCGTAATGTGATGCCTGGAATCAGCTGCGCTATCATGTGACAAAAGCCTTGAGCCTTACCGACAGAACTCGGGGAGAAAAAGAATACCTCAGGACGTTTGTTATGGTGCTGGTGTTGTGTTGCTACTTTAGTTTGCAAACTCTGTCTTTGTCTTAAGAATTGCACTAAACTTACAATCTGAATCAATATTTGAGCTTCTGACAACAATGTCATGGTTTGATAACACTTTGTCATTCTTTTTATCATTCATTCATTTTTTTAAGAGCCTGCCCAGGGACTACAGATGGAATTTAGCTTCGGCTAACTCTGGCCCATTTACATTGATGTGAAAACTGACATGTTGATTAATGAGCTTTGTCCCTGTCAAATAAATAAATAAAAATAACTGAGCCAATTATATAAAGACGGATTTAACCGCGACGACGACGCGCGCTTATTCTTCATCATCATCATCGTCACAGCAGCATTTTTTTCAATGGCAATAATAAAGTTACAAATATTTAATCACACGCTAAACAGCACGTGTGTGCAGTTAATATATAACAGAAGAATGGATTACAAGACCAATCTCATCAACAACAATGTCAGAACGCAGCTTTAGATGATAGGCTCCACCACACAACTGAACTGCGCATGCAGTGACTTGACTGATCCGTGCGACGACGGGTAAACTTTATACTTTTAATACTGTTAAGTCTGTAAGTGATTCCATTCTCTTGCATATTGCACCTTTTTTCTATAAACTTTTTGCAGTCTGTACATACTGGAGGTTGGATTCGCTCACTGCACTGTCTGTGCAGGACGGACTGTAGTAAACATTAAACACGTGTCCCCCTCCTGTATCGGAGCATGTATCGGTGGCGTCAAATCCGATCTCCGATTAATTAAGCTGGATCGGAGGCCGATCCCGATATAATATCGGATCGGTTGCATCTCTATTTCAAACAGTTATTTTCCCCTCCATCAGGCGGCCCAGCTGACCAGGGGGAGGCAGTATAGAGACCAGGTCTTTTTAACGGGTTCAATTAAAAAAAAGGATTGAGAGTGACTGGACCAATTAAGTGTGGCGCAGGTGGCAGCCTGCCATACCTCTGATGGCGAAGTTGAGGTCCACATCGCGGCAGGTCATGGTGACCAGGTCGGCGGGGCTGAACACCATGGTGTCCGTGATCTCCTCGATCTTGGGCGACGGCGGCTCCTCGGGGGGGACGCCCCCTCCCCCGCCCCCTCCCCCTTCCTCTCCTCCTCCCCCCCCTCCTTCTCCCTCGCCGGCCGTGACGCCATCGCTGCACTTGTGGACGGCGTCCACGGCCAGGTCACACTGCAAAAAATATAGAAAGAAATAAGAAGAATAACAAACAAAAAACACAACACAAGATGTTCATAACTGTGTTCATTAGGGGCATTCATCTCTAGGTACCTGAAGATTTGATCCGGGAAACTAGACTAAAAACGATGCGACAATGACTAAAAGCTATAACTAAATATATTGACTATTCCGTCAACAGATACAAAACTAGACTGGAATGTTAGGAAGGGACTAAACAAAACATAAACTGTTTTGCATCTTCACCCTTGCTATGCATGCTGATCAAGCCCCCAGTAAGGCTATCCAACGTTGAAGATGCCACTACCTACTGGCGAAATGTGGAATTGCAGCACTTTAATGGAGGTCGTTCATGACGTCACGTGCGTAAGCCCGAAAATTGAGGTCCGGGGCTAGGCTAGGCTAAACTTCCGCTCGCTTGAGCAATTGAGTTTTAATTATACTTCCGGCAGTCTTCTGGGTGCTTCACTGAGCAACTTCCACTGAAATGAATAGCTTGGGGGCGGGGCTAGCGCTCCGGTTCGGTCTCTATCCTTTATAGATCTATGCATGCTGATGCCGTGTATATAATGCATTAACTTATATATGGCATTGTAATCCGCTCATAACACTGTATAGTTAGAAAACTCAAAAATACTCATAATGCTTTATATAATAGTCATGACCCCCTAGTTACTATTTTGGGTGCACGACATAATTCCATTGAAGACTTCTGTGGAATCCAAATGACTGAACTCAGTCGTGGTGACTGAGAACTTTAAGTCATGAGTTTACCTGCGAGCTTAGTGTCTTGAAGATCCCCTCGTACACCGCACCGTTCTTCACCTGCACGTCGCAGGTGGACCCCTGCAAACAACAACGATGGCACGCGCTTCATGGAATGAATGCATTGCTTTTTTACTTGAATCGGCTTTTCATGTTAGGTAAAGCAGGTATTTGTGACAGAGCGGCTCGGTTACTGACAGACAGCCGAACACACGTGCACACGCACGCTGATTGTGCTGTGGCCGTGGTTTTCTGGTACCACTGAAAGATCTGCCATTCATTTTTCCCATAGTCGATTTACAAAAATATTTATATCAATCATTTTAAGCCTAGAATCAAGCCATCCATGACCATAAATAAAACCTTTGATATTGTGAAAAGATTATAAAAAATCACACCTGTGTGAACTGAGCAGTGCAACTATACATTTATCGTATTGTTATAGTTACTGTTCTGTACTGTACTGTGCTCTGTATATTGTAGTATACTGTGCTCTGTACTGTACTTTGATCTCAAATCATACGCCGGACGAGACACTCTGAACTGGTGAAGGGGTCTCTCACCAAACCGGGCGGGAGGCTGGGAGGTAACAGGCCTCTGACCTTTTGGCAGAGACTGGCCATTGCAGTTCCTCTCCTGTCTTGCACCCCTCCCCCTTCCCCCTAAATTCCTACAGGCGCACAAAACTTCACTTGGCCCTGAGGTCACTATGTTTACAGGATGTGCATGTCTTTGCTCTTTTTTCTTAGATTTTTCAGTGGTACCAGAAAACCACGCCCACTGCTATACAGTATATGCTCTATATGCACACTGCATGATGTGAGTGTATGTGTGACAGGACTCACCACAACCGCAGTGAGAAAATGAAGCATGCGGGCATTGCTGTAGACACCCTCGAACACCTGCAGGCAATGACAACACGACGAGGACAAGGTCAGGCTCTCAAATGGCACAATAGCTTTGAACTTTGACCTTTGTTTTTTAACAAAAACATATGACGTCCATTGGTTGCTGTTTTCACAACCCTGACAACAATGCACTCCAATGGCGTCTTTTTGCACAATTTCAAAATGTATGATTGACTTGAGAAACATTGCATACTGACATGACTGTACATGTTTTGGTGTAAATCATGTCAGTAATGGACTAATGTCTTTGGATGTGTTGGGGAGATGAAAGAAACCAAACCAAATCGATATTTGGCCATGGACAATTTCAAACACCCCCCACCCCACGCCCAGCACTCATCTGTCCTTGTCTACGGGTCCATTGAGTTACATTTGTCCACTCGAATTTTAGAGTTCGTTTTTGGGGGAAATGCTGGTAATTGTCCAAAGAAAATCACACCTACAATGTGTGTCAGGATGCAAAACATCGTGAACTTGTAGATCCGACGGCTATTTAAAAAAGTGTTTACATGACATACATTTGAAAACCTGTGAAATGGGACATTCTACTTCAAGTACATTTTGATACCAATACTTTTTTACTTTTACTGAAGTACATTTTGTACTGCCTACATTGCAGTATTGATGTGAGTTCTTCTTCCCACCACTGGTTCCATGATGAGAATATGACATTAAAATACTTACGGGAGATGACTGATTCTGTGACGGTGGCTTCATTGTGTTTCTTGTCCTGAAAAAAGTGTCGATTAGTTAATTACTTTAAAACATTATAAGCTATAATAAGTGAGTTATAAGTTATAAGAAGTGACAATAATTAGGTTACAGTTATTTGAAAGTAGCCGATATACAAGCTCACAGCTTGTCGTGAAGCAATCCATTGTGAGCTTGTAGATCTGCTATTTTGCACAAATCTATGGGGGGGGCGCCCTGGCACAAAATATTTTCAGGTGGGGTTACACGGACGGGCAATTATATATTATTATTTTATTTTTGGGGGGGGGTGGGTCCTACATGAAAATGTTTATTAAGAACCACTGGTTAAAGAAACAATAAGCAACTATCATCACTAGGATTTATACAAGTGACTTTACAGAAAAAGAAAATAACCCCAAAGTCGCTTAAATAACACAGACATGGCAACACTGCTCACTGGAAGGAACAATAAAGTTTATCTGAGGTGACAACAAGCCAGCCAGCTAGGCAGCTAGGCTGGTCAGCTGACAGCACACACAATGGGCCAGCCTAGATTAAAAAAACAACTACAATCTCTCAGAATTACAATGCACTGAATCATCGACCCTGATATTATATGAATGTCAACATCATTACTATTCTAAATGTTATCATCAAATAGGGATGCAATAAAAATCCATTGTTCAAAATGCCATAGCATTAGTTTAGTTTAATAGTATAAAATAGCACACAACGCCTCTATGGCTATGCCATCATGGTGTGATCTTGCAGGCTATTATTTATGCATGCCACCGTATAAAATAGGGCTTAAGTATGTTAATCAGACAACTCAAGTTTAGTAATTTAATGTATTTGTTGTGTTTAATCAATGCAAATGTTACGTTGGTTATGCATAAATAAAAGTATTACAAAAAAGAAAACGCACATTATCAATTGATACAACAATCGAAAAAGCAATCGACGGAATAACCGCATGCCGATTGTATTCATAGCAGTTATTATATCGCTTGTTTTAGTAAATATTGTTATTAAGTTAGCCTGCGCTAGCCGATGGCTAACCCAGCTTATACTGTAGCTAACATGTCTAGTTCGTGTGTGGTTGTTTCTTAACGATCAATGTGTAGAATAGAAGATCACGGGTACTTTTTAGTCATGTGCATCCCTGTTCATCCGCTCCTAATGTCGACGCTGTGGTTAGAAGCACAACAACAACAATAACAACATCAATAACACACACACACACCGTCTCTGTCACCGTCGATGAGAACAACAACAAAAACACTGCGCCGAGGCGCGCTCGATTCCACAACACCCGGCATTCGCCTGCCGCCGGTGGGCGGGGGTACAACCCACAACTAAACGTTTATAATGCTAATATATTACTATATACATGTTTGGTTTATAGTTTATTTGTTATTCAATATATTATTAAGTGTGCACTATGTATGCTTGTATGTCACCGTAAACGCGGCTTTAAGAGGTGAGTTTGGTCAGGTGACTTTTTTTAATTTATTTATCTGCGCCCGGAACAACCGGGTCATATGAACGAGTGCTCCTCAGAAGGAACCCGCCCACGGCCTGTGCTTTGGCTCGTGAGTGGACGAAGTCGCCGTCAATCATGTCTGCGCGTCTACTCATTGGTCTGAATGTCGGTCAATGACGAGGACATTACTCTAAGGACGTGATGGATGGATACTGCACGCGAGCGCACGCACACGCACACGCACACGCACACGCACACGCACACGCACACGCACACGCACACGCACACACACACGCACACGCACACGCACACGCACACGCACACACACACACACACACACACACACACACAAGGACCATAATGGAAATACAGTTTTAGACTTTCACATGCATGTTTGTCAATAAAATCAATCAATCAATTAATCTCTACACATGAGTTTGATGCTTTATACTTTGTCCATTTTCAACAGTTTTTATTACAGACACTTGCTTTGGCTTTCGGATAATAGAACGCTCACCCAAAATCACTGAAGAAGTGCCTTTGAATTGAATTGCTTTACGGAATTACCTATTTATTTTATATTGCTTTTATGCTCCCTATACTATGTATTGTAGAGATTAAAATAGGGTGCATTTTGCATCCCAAAACGCAGTTTATAGTTAAGGGATGCAATAAAACAACAACCTCTGCATCCACGGGATGCACTACTGTACTACAGGTTTTTTATTCTAGTTTATTTTGCTAGCTTTAGTTATAATAATTTCTTCTGTTTTCCACGTGAATATAACCACATTATAACCATAAACAATGAAATGGGAGTTAAATGCTGCAATTTGTGAAAATGGCAGAATATGACTCCTAACGTCGTTGAAGTGGGACTCATAAAATGTCCCTGAGACTCATCTAAAAGACCATCCCTGGATCTCGGGACTCATTACATTGAAAACCTATTTACATCACTGTAAGCCAACTTTTGAAGATAAAAATGTGTACAACTATAACTAAAAATACATCGCATGGATGCACATAGGCTCTGTGGGTTGACTCCTGACCGGGCCCCTCCTACGTCTCACCAGGTCCACTCCTGCTCTCACCAGGCCCAGGACCTGTGCATTGCACCAGACTCCCAGTACCAGGCACTGCATTCAGGAGTGGTGGACTATAATGGCCCTCCTAAAGGCCTCACCAAGGTTTGTTGGGCTTCCTCCTCCCGGACACACATAATGTATTACTACGTAACATGCACATTAAACATACACATATGACTTTTGAAGATAAAATACAACAGAACAATGTCCCTGTGGTCAATTAGTAGAACACTTTTAGATGAAAATGAGAGACTTAGAGACTCACACGTGTTGAGATCATTCAATTAACAATATAATAGTATACTGTAGTAGTATAATGTAGTATAATAAATTAGTTTGTATTTCAACAAGCTGCCTATCTTCATGTTTCTCTCTCTTAAATACTTTTTTTATCCACCACACCCTCCTAATCCAGTGGTTATCAACCCTTTTCATATCAAGGTCCATTATTTATTCGGCATCTGAGCCACAGAACATTTGATAAGATTTAGCCTCTCAGACAGACCCAAGACTTGGAATATTTTGTTGTCATTGGTTACGATTTGGTCCACAAATTCATGCTGTATTGATGTGGTACCATTTGGAGAGAAAACATTGATCAAAATAACAATTCTTCTACATTCTCTAATTGTGTAGACTTCTTCTAAAGTAATGCAGATGTTTAACATTAATTTAAATAATGTTAAACATCAGGGTAAAATGAAACCAAATGGACCCCTGATTTAGCTGGGTCATTATGGCTATTTTCAAATGGCCATAATGTATATAGGGCTCAAGTGGGTAATGTATGTTTTGTAATACCACCTGGAACCCCCTCCAGGACCACTGGTGGTCCCCAGACTTCTTTGGCCTATGCCTGTTTAGCGCTAGGGAGGAAGGACTAGGTCAGTCCATCGGTCCGTGCGTCTGTCCAAGACTTTGGTCCCAATTGAACAACATGTCTCCATAAATCAGCTGGACTGTCATGACCGTGACTTCACAGTACCCAGACAGAACGCTAGAGGGGGGCGGGCTTTGGACAGGGCCGGGCAGAGCTGCGGCTGATCGGCAGTTCCCTCGACGAATCGGAGAGCGGGCTTGGATGACAGGCGCTTGGATCTACCAATGGGGAGAATTCAGCCACCTGAGAGAGATTTTTCATCAGAGAGATTTTATATCTATATTAGCCTGACTAACCCCAGCATCCATATTGTGGGCAAAGTTTGCGCTGAAAATAGGAGATCGGCAAGCTCACCGCGTGTCGCAGTGATCTTGTCGATTGGCTATTTTCAGCGAAAGCCCTCCCTACAGTAACAGAAAATACACTAATGGAGCCCTGATGGACTCCGTTCAACCAAATGCGGTTTAAGTGGTTATTTATAGATTGTCGTACAACAGCATCATGCACAAACAGCAAACAATGACAACCTACAAGCTCCACGCAATGTGTCTCATAGCTTGTAGATTGTCTCCCAACATTGATTATATATTTATAATCAATAAGATGGATAAGTTTGATTAACTGTCAGCTCAACCTTGTGGTATCTGATGACTTTCGGGTTCAATCAGAACTTACGGGGATGTAGGCCAGGTTGTCACGGAGACAGGCGTCATGCAGCTCGCTGCGCAGCGTGGTCACGTGACTGCGGTGGGCGGAGACTTCCTGCTCCAGCCAGCCAATCCGAGAGCCGGCTGCCTGGTAAAGATCTGCGAATGTGGAGACCAGTCTCTAGAGGGAGACAGAGAGCAGCAGAGAAAGTTACTTTTCTGTTAAACTAACAAAATGACAAAAAAGTGCATGGGTGCCAAGGTTACTTTTCTGTTAATATTAATAACTGAGAACTGTGCACATCCCAATTGCTGTAGTAGTAGAACCAACAAATGAATGAATGTATGTATGTATGTATGTATGTATGTATGTATGTATGTATGTATGTATGTATGTATGTATGTATGTATGTATGTATAAATGAATGGATTAATGAGTGAATGAATGAATGAATGAATGAATGAGTGAATGAATGAATGAATGAATGAAGACATGGTTACCTCACAGGCAGTGACCTCCACACCTCCCACCATCCTCTCTGTTCCTGACAGCTCCACATGCACTCTGGGTAACTGGAGGGGGAGGGGCTTACCCGTCACAGAGCACCTTGATTGGACCAGACTGTCTCTGACCTGAGAGAATGGGAGAGAGAGAGGTTTAGAAAAAACTAACATATGGTAGTAATGTAGTAGTAGGTGGTAGTAATAATAATAAATATAGCAGCAGTAAGACAGGGTCATAAAAGTAATAAAGCAATAAAGAAAAAAGCTATATGTAATGCCTGTCTTCTAATTAGTAGCGAAATACTACTTGATACTCGATACAATGATAACTACAATGACTACATTAGGACTAACAAGTAATGTTACTTGTTAGTCCTGTGTGTGTGTGTGTGTGTGTGTGTGTGTGTGTGTGTGTGTGTGTGTGTGTGTGTGTGTGTGTGTGTGTGTGTGTGTGTGTGTGTGTGTGTGTGTGTGTGTGTGTGTGTGTGTGTGTGTGCATGCATGCATGTTACCTCTTTGTAGGTGTTCTCTACAGTGGTCATAAAACTGACCAGAGACTTCTTACTCCTAGGACGACAGGATGAGACGGAAGGAAATAAAGGATCACTTGATAAATACCACGTTCCATGTGTATAGTGTGTGTGTGTGTGTGTGTGTGTTCCAGATGATGATGAGGGTAAGGAGGAAGGTCTGTGCTAGGTCACCCTGGGCAAGACCTAAGCTGAAAAGACTATCAGCGGAAGTTGCGGGATTTTAGCGGAAGTGAAATCGTTGATGCTTTACAAATCAGTTTACATTCTCCGCGAATGAAACAAGTGTTGTGATTGGTCGGGAAAATATCGTATCCGGGGGAAATACATTTGACGGCTGTTCCGGAGGATACAACCGCCGATAGCTTCTCTGCCTTAGGTTGTGACCAGGCTTTTCTTTTCGCAGATAAGTAAGCCTGGGACCGAGGCTGGTGCTAGGTTGGGTTCCAGCCTGATTCGCTGCGTTCCGTGGATTTGGTTTGTCACTCGCTACTCAAGCTGGAAAGGGTCCCATCTCCAAGGTAGGCGGGGCATGTAAAAGGGTCCCATCTCCAAGGTAGGCGGGGCATGTAAAAGGGTCCCATCTCCAAGGTAGGCGGGACATGTAAAAGGTGGCTTAAGCTTCTGATTGATCTGTGGTGCTGGGTTGGGGAAAAACACCAGTTTGATGAAAAACGAGTCTGCTGCCTGCTGGCCAGACCGAGTAGCGAGTGACAAAACAAATCCTCGTAACGCAGCGAATCAGGCTGGGACCCAGGCTATGTGCTTGTGTGTGCGTTACTTATTACCTGTGTGTATTCGTCAGTGAATCCTCCAGCTGTCTCAGACTGTCCTCCACCTCTCTCTTCTCTCGCTGTGCCGCCGACAAACGTTTACCCAGAATCCTTAGCGACTGCTCCTTGCGGCGAACCTCCTGACAATGCATGTGTGTTTGCGCGCGTGAGAGACAGACAGAGCTTGTTATTAACATTGATGAGTAGCGCTTTTATCACAAATTTAAGTACAGTTTGTTACGATTATATCATTGAACGCTTACATTGGCCAATTTGTTTACAACGTTGAAAATTAGACACTTTTACACAAAGAATTTAACTAATTTGTCCATGTTTGTGTGTGTGTGTGTGTGTGTGTGTGTGTGTGTGTGTGTGTGTGTGTGTGTGTGTGTGTGTGTGTGTGTGTGTGTGTACGTACCTGTGCAGCCTGGTTCAGTGTGTGCTGTGTGTGGGTGGTATCAGCAGTGTGTGTGTTGAGCTGTGCGGTGAGTGTGCGCAGTTGAGCGGACTGTTCCTTTAACAGAGCCTGGGCCTCCTGCTCTCTGTTCAGCGCCTGGCGGAGCTCCGTGCACACACTCTGAAACCGCTCCACTGGAACCTACACACACACACGCACGCAATAATAATAATCACATGTTTGACTTTAGTAAAAGTATCAATACTGCATAGTCCCACATTCAAAACATACATGAGTACCGGTAAAAGTACAAAAGTATTCAGCGTCAAACTATGCTTAAAGTAGCAAAAGTACTCATTGTTCAAAATGTGTATATATATATTTGAAATAGCCATAATGCATATAGGGCTGAAGTGGTTAATGTATGTTTTGTAATAATGCCGGTAATCAAAATCTACAAAGTAACTAGAAACTTAAGTTTTCATATAATTGTAGTGTGCTATAATAAGTACTGATCAGAGCATTCATGGACGACCTCACCATCACAGCAAGGTCAGTACCAGAAGGAAGATGGATTTTGGAGGACTTGATTGAGCTCACCAATTGGGCAAGGATGGAGTTCAAAACGGCAAAATCCAGAAGCCTAGTACTGAAGAAGGGGCGTGTCCAGGACCGGTTTCGGTTCAAGATTGGAGAGAACATCATCCCAACTGTCCAAGAGAAACCTGTGAAGTGCTTGGGGAAGTGGTACAGAGCTAACCTCAATGACAGGCAGAGTGTGTCATCCAAGTTTCTGCTTGGATAAGCATCTCTGCTTATCCAAGCAGAAACTTGGATGACATCTCTGGAGAAGAGTTAACGGCTGATTCGGCCTGGCTTATTAGTCAGGCTAGAGAAGAGTGGCCTGCCGGGCAAGTATAAGGCCTGGGGTTACCAACATGGGGTGCTCCCCAGACTCCTCTGGACACTCCTGGTTTAGGAGGTAGCTGTCTCCACAGTTATGGGGCTGGAGAGGAAGCTGAACACCTACTTGAGGAGATGGCTGGGCGTCCCAAGAAGCTTCTGCTCCATTGGCCTGTACAGCACAGGCAGCAAGCTACAGCTAGCAATAACATCCGTGGTGGAGGAGTACAAGGCGACAAAAACACGCCAGGCCATGATGCTACAAGACAGAGCACTGAAGGAGGCAGAAGATCGACTGCATCATGCTGACATCGTTGAGTCAGTAGCCCAGGGAAGATTGGGTCTGGGTTGCTCCACCGGAACAAGCTGGAACAAAGCTGGCAAACAAGGCTGAGGAGGAAAACCGGCATGTCAAGGCTGTAGCCATGAACAAACAAGGCAGCTGGACAAGATGGGAGAGAGGGCTCTAACCTGGCAGGACATCTGGAGCATGGAAGGCCACCGGATCAAGTTCCTGTTGTGTTCTGTATATGATGTCCTGCCTACTCCATCAAACCACACATAGACGTAGAGAGCCCCAGCTGCACACTCTGCGGAAGGATAGCTAACCTCGAGCATGTCCTCTTGTCATGTCGCCCAAGTTCCGGTGGTGACACGACCAGATCCTAACACAGTTGGCAGAGGGTGTCGAGCTGGCAAGGACAAGCCAAGGGCAAGAAAGCTTTCTGATGGGCCCCGCTTTATCCATTTTGTCAGGGCAGGAGAAAGCGCAGCAGCAGGAGGGAGGAGCAAAGGGGTCCTGGCCACGGCAAGCGACTGGGAGATGCGGGCCGACCTGAAGAAGCAGCTCAAATTCCCAGAGGAGATAGCCCACACTAGCCTGAGACCAGATATTGTCCTCTGGTCTAAAGGTACCAAACAGGTGGTGCTTATCGAGCTGACGGTACCCTGGGAAGAGAAGATGGAGGAAGCGTACGAGCGCAAGCTCAATAAATACCAAGCCCTCATCCTCGAGAGCCAGCTAAGCGGATGGAAGGCCTGGAATCTGCTGTTGGAGGTGGGCTGCAGGGGCTTTGCTGGACGGTCACTATGGAGAGCCCTCGGACTGCTGGGGATGGAAGGGCTGGCTAGGAAGCGGCTGGTAGCCAACATCACTAAGCGGGTAGAGGAAGCATCACGATGGATCTGGATTCAAAGAGAGGTGCAGTGGCAGAGCCGACCTACTGAAGGACTAAAGACATAGAGTTGGGTGGTGTTCAGTGGGGGTAGAGCCAGGACGCTGGATCTGCCGTTGAGCCCCTCCGAGGGATCACAGGCTTAAATCAACGAAACACCAGTGAAGGGGGGTGCCCATTTGATAACCTGCTGAAGCCTCCCAACTCCTGTCTAGTTGAGGTATGCGGTCAAGCCTAGCCTTGGCTCAGGGAGGAGGACGCCCCTGCCATGCAGAGTCCCATCGGTGCCTTGAGGGAAGGAGAGAGTGATGCCACTGGCTCACAGATGGCGCAGGAGCGAGTACCTGCAAAGGTGGGCCTGTTGCGATACCCTAATCGTATTTTGCATATAGTACAATATTTGCCTCAGAGATGGTAAATGTATTGAAAATTGTAGACACTGAAAAAAAAGAATCTGAATTGTACTTGAGTACATCACACCATATTAGCTCTCATTAGAAGATAAACACGTATATATTATAATTTCAGGCAGTGCGGTGGGCAGCCTCACCTCGTCACAGGGGTCCTTGTGGCGGTGGTTTCCACGGTTACCCTTGGATGCTCGTTTCAAATTGGCCAACTCCAGCCTGAGGGACCGCCTCTCTACCTCGGCAGAGTGCAGCCGTTGGCTGAAAAGCAGGAAGTGTTGCTGCAGGGAGGAGACCAGAGTCTGGTGGAGTAGAACACATTTACACGTTGTTGTGTCAACATTATATTCAGGTTGAAAATGCCATTGTCTGAAGTTGACCACTTATGTAGTCTGGTTGGTAATCAGAAGGTCAGCAGTGACCCTGAGCAAGACAAGCACGTCACTTCATGCTGCAAGAATAAGTGACGGGCCACTGTGTACAAACATCATTTAATTTAATTATTATTATTATTTTAGGTTAAGGTCTTACAAGTCTTTAAACCGATGAACTCTATAACAGACTGCGATCTAATCAATTTACAATTTACAATTTAGGCATTTAGCAGACGCTCTTAATCCAGAGCGACTTACATTAAGCAAGAACAAAAAAGCATGGGAATACATCACATAAGAACATTTATCATGAAACATGCGTAAGCTAAGAAAGTAACAGTGGAATATCTATATGATGAAACTATACATATAAACTATACATCTATACTACTATGCTATACATATGTACTATGGCGTGCTATGACTACATACAATGCAATAGTGCTGTCTACATAACATGCTATAAGTCTGTATCAAATGCTATCTACGTCTACAGAAATGCTATCTAAGGGGGTGGGGTAAGTGCTACGGGCCATGATGGATTCTGAAAAGGTGGGTTTTCAGACTACGGCGGAAGATTGGGAGTGATGCTGCAGTTCTGACTGCAATAGGAAGTGCATTCCACAGTTTTGGAGCCAAAAGGGAGAAGAGTTTGGGACGTGTGGAGCGTTGTCCCGGCGTTTTTAGTGAGGGTACTTCCAGCTTCCCTGCGTTGGCTGATCTGAGTGCGCGGGAGGGTTTGTAGGGTTCGATCATACTTGCAAGATATGGGGGAGCCATATCATATCAATCAAAGACTCAGAGCACCTGCTGCACTGCGTGAATATTATGCCGTATCCAATATGACAGCATGACATGTAAACAAACACACAATGTCATTTACAACTAAACGTTGATCTCAAGAAGGTTTTTGAAGCGAGAAATAGACAATGAAAATTGAAATTTGCCAGTGCAACACTTGGAATACTTGAATTACTGTAAGCAAGGAATAACTTTGTTTTGTTGTTACTTTGGGGTCAATTTATTAATTTATTCATTAAGTAGCCATGTAATAAGCGGGATAATCACCCTGTCAGTGATTTATTTATCAACAATGACCACCTTCATTCATTATCCCTTGCTTATCTGAGCCAGTCTTGCATCCTTTATATTGGAGTGCCGCTCTGGGTACTGAAACCCGAACGACGACATAAATATGTACTAAAAATAATAAAAAAGTCTCACCTTGCTATTGGGTGATGGAGCTGTCAGTCGTGCCAGACCCCGCCCAAGCCTAACCACCAGTGGACACTGGTTTCCTCTGTAGGGGGCGGGACCAGAGACCAGATTTGATTGGCTGAGAAGATGTTCCAAGAGGTGGGACAAACCTTCCCGAGCAGCTGAGACCACTTCTGGAGGGGTGGAGTCTAAAAGAAGAATAGATAGGAGGAATTGTGTGTGTAGTGAGAGGGTAACTGGAACACTCCCCCCAAAACACAATCCCCCCCCATTTTGTTCGCGGACCACTTGCCCCATCGGTTCATTAGTATTAAGAATAGGTTTAGTCACAGATTTACTGAGGTTAAGTTAAGGAATAAGTTTAGATTTAGGCATAGTTTTACTGAGGTGAGATTTAGTAATACCTGGTGGCGACCGTTCCGAAGTGGCCGGATTGGACCTGGGGCGAGCGTGTTTTGGAGCGAGCGCAAATAAATCAGAGATAGACGCATATTTTAAAACTTGTTTTTCGAAACACCCGTACATGCGTTGGAGTGGACGGGCTGGAGTCTTTTTTTTTATCACGTGATTTCCGTATGTAATATTCTCTGGAAGTCATAGCATCAATCATAGGTTGGCAAAGAGAGCCCTCTAGCCGAGCGTAATCACTGAAAACACCAGATCTACGCCCATGGCAGTCAACGTTAATAGTTACACACAGTCATTACACACACATCCATGCCTAATTAGACATCTGCCCGGGACCCAAACTAGTGATAATAGCTCACAATGCGGCGCGAAGATTCTTCTTTGATTTCTTCCTGAATTTTCTTAAAAAAAAAATCATTGAATCATTTCTCTCTCTCTCTCTCTCTCTCTTTCTTTGTCCCAAACAAAGTGTCGCGAGGAGTGGAGTAGAGAGGGATTTCACCCCACGTTGGTATGTTTACAACTGCCGGGCTGGGAGACAGTGTTTCGCTGCGCTCCTGAGTCTAAATAGAACGTTGTTGATTGGTTATTCCTAGGGGGATTATTATGATAAATAATGGCTGAATATTCTGAAGATCTTGAGGAGACTGCAGAAGACTTTGAATGACGCCGGCCAGAGACAATGGCGGCTCGTGTAGCTGTAGTCTCTGACTACATGGTCAAGCCACAAGTCAAGACCACAAGGCTCTCAGGAGGGTGGTGCGCTCGGCCGAGCGTATCACTGGATGTCGGCTGACCAGTCTGGAGGAGCTGTACAACCAGCGCTGTCTCAGCAAGTCGCAGAGAATCATTAAAGACCCCACACACCCCCATAACAGACTCTTCGTATTGCTGCCCTCAGGAAAGCGGTATCGAAGCATCAAAGCCAGCACAACCAGGCTCAAGAGCAGTTTTCTTCCCCAGGCTGTAAGACTGCTAAACAAATGAACAATGCACTTTATTTATGTATTAAGGACTTGTGTGCTGTCTGTGTTCCTTTTAAATGGGTTTTATCTGAGTTGTTTTTAACCTTTTAAATAACCTTTTAAATGGGGTTGCACTGTTATTTATTTTTATTGTGTATTGTGGAGCACCCCAACCTAAGTTTTTCACAATGCTGTACTTGTACATCTGTGTGACAATAAAACTCTTGAATCTTGAATCTTGAAGCATCCCTAACTCCTAGCTTATAGATATTTTTGCTGTTTTTAGAAATATTTTTGAGTAAAACAAAACAGGTCTTAAATGACAGTGAGCGTGGTTACCAGTGTGTGTTTGCACCTCCTGCAGTTGTGTCATGGAGGTGAGGATGAGAGAGGAGAAATGTTTAGACCGCAGCCAACGCACAAACCCTGCCCCACCACCTTCCTCCTTATCCTCATCCTCATCCTCATCCTCATCCTTATCTGGAACACACACACACACACACTTTTGAAAAAACACACATTACTCACATTTCTTACTTAGGTAAAAGTATCAATACTGCAATGTAGAAATACTAGAAAATGGCTATTTTCAAATGTCTGAAATGTATATAGGGCTGAAGTGGACGTGGTTAATGTATGTTCTGTAATAATAATCTAAATCAAAGTAAACGTAACTAAAGGTTTCAAATAAATGTAGGTGGAGTAAAAGTACAAGTATTGAAAATACTCAGGTCAAGTAAAATATACCTCAACATTTTAGTACAGTACTTAAAGATGGAGTGCCGTGATCTTTTTTAAATTAGTTTTCATGTGTTTATGAGGTGACAGTACTTCATTAGAACTAAATGTACAGTACTTTACTTTCCACCACTGATTCCTACCTGTTGTGGGTTCCCTCTTGGCTGCTGTGTGACCACAGACACACACACACACCGCCTGCCTCCCACCGTCCTCCTCCTGTCCTCTCCTCCCTCCCTCATCCTCTCCTCTCCTCATCCCTCCATTCTCTCCTCCTCCTCTCCTCTCCACACGGAGCGCCACGCTGGAGCTCCTGGCTAACGCTAGCAGCCTGTTAGCAGCCAGGACGGCGCACACGCCCTTCCTCCACCGCCTCACTCCTCTGCCCGTCCTCTGTTCTCCTCCTGCTCCTCCTGGGGCAGAATTTAATTGTGTAGACAAGAGGAATGTGGGCGTGGAATTCTCTCAATTGTACATATAGAAGCATCAGTGAGGACTTTTTATTATTATTATTATTATTATTATTATTATTATTATTATTATTATTATAATACAAAAAAACTTGAGGGTCTGGACCCCCAGATGACAGTGAAGTGACAATTTAAGGACTTTTAAGACCTTTTTAATACATGGGGGAAAAGGTAAAAGGTAAAGGTAATCAACAAACTATACTATTAAAAAAACTGGTCAAATAATATAAGAAATAGGCAAAACATTTTAAAATAGACGATCTGTGAGTCAAACTAAATGCAATGCCTCAACTCTTGTCCCCATCAAATATAATTATTTTGGGGGGTCGCGGCCTGAAAAGGTTGAGAACCACTGCGTTATTCAATGAATCTAAAAAGCAAAAGTAGCATAAATTGCTAATTAGAAACATAATGGACAGTTGCAGCCATACCAGTGTCTCCTCCCGTCTCCTCCTCTCCTCCACCCAGGGCCTCCACCAGTCTCCTGACCTCCGTTTCCACTCCCTCCCTCTCCTCCAGGAGGCGGTGGAACAGGCTCCTCTGTGCCGAGAGGGCGCACGCACGTCGGTAGGTGTGCACGAGCGCGCCAGCCAGGAGCGCACAGGCGGAGAGGAGCGTGGCGCGCGCCCCTCGGCTCCGGGTGAGGAGACCCCGCAGGCGCGTGAGGTCGCTGGTCGCGGCGGAACCCTCGCGCTCCATAGAGGAGACACGCAGGCGGAGAGACTCCACCTGAGAGTGATACAGCTGAGAGAGAGAGAGACAGAGAGAGAGAGAGAAAATTCAATGATTTTTTTAAAGAAATTTCAGGAAGAAATAAAATAATTTATCACTAGTTTGGGTCCCAGGCAGATGTCTAATTATTATTTTGGATCACGGGCTAAAAGGTTTGGGAAACGCTGAGTATAGTAGAGCACAGAAGCCCTGACATCACTCGTTCATCCCCTGGTTCGCGGAGGTCTTTCTCTATAGAGAATAACATTGTGTTTCATAAAGACAGTGTTTAGTACTTTTTCTGTTGTGTATGTGTCTATGGAGTTAACATTAAACTAATAATATGCAAATAATATGCAAATACGTATGTCTTCCCTGTGTATTTTTTGGTTTCTTCCTGAAAGCTGAAAACCTTTGCCCGTATTATCATACAACATCTGTGGGCGAGGCTTCAGTTCAGGTGGGTGGTCACAAAAAAACATAATTTTAACACTTTCTGTACATGTTTTGATTTTTTTTTTTTTTTTTTATAATATAATAGTAAAAACCTGATGGTCTTATTTTAGGGGGGGGGGGGGGGGTCACAGCATCCAGAAAAACTAGAAAACATGTGTGAAAAAGGTATTGTGGTGGTTCTTCTGTGTGGTACTAGCAGTGTGAAAGGGTGGAGGTCACAGGTGGAATGAATGTGACTGTAGAGTGGAAGGGGGAAGTGAGTGTTGCCAGGTCTGACAGTCTGTGGAGAGGTTGCCAGGTCTGGCAAGGTAAGCGGAGGGACAGATCCTAACAGTACCCCCCCCTCAAGGGACGGATACCAGACGTCCAACAAACATAACGAGGAACGCGCAGGGTGGGTGGAGGGGGCCTGGAGGAGGGAAAACTGAGGCAGAGCTGGAGACTTCAGGGGGACGTCCGGGGGGCTGGGACGAGGCAGCAGAGGTGTCGTCTGGGGGGCGGCCTGGAGGCCGGGACGAGGCTGCGGAGGTGCCGTCAGGAGGGCGGCCTGGAGGCCGGGACGAGGCTGCGGAGGTGCCGTCCGGAGGGCGGCCTGGAGGCCGGGACGAGGCTGCGGAGGTGCCGTCCGGAGGGCGGCCTGGAGGCTGAGACGAGGCGGAGGACCGTGGAAGCGGAGCCGGGTATGCTGCAGGCGCTGGACATGATGCTGCAGGAGACGCCAGGGGTGCTGCAGGCGGAGCCACAGGAGAAGCTGCCGGCTCTGGAGCTGAAGCTGCAGGAGACGCCAGGGGTGCTGCAGGCGGAGCCACAGGAGATGCTGCAGGCTCTGGAGCTGAAGCTGCAGACGACGCTGCAGACTTAGGAGACGGGACCCCAGAGGCAAGCTGCAGCGGCGGGGCCTCGGAGGCGAGCTGCGGCGGCGGGGCCTCGGAGGCAAGCTGCAGGGCCTCAGAGGCGAGCTGCAGCGGCGGGGCCTCGGAGACGAGCTGCAGGGCCTCAGAGGCGAGCTGCAGTGGCGGGGCCTCAGAGGCAAGCTGCAGCGGCGGGGCTTCAGAAAACGCTGCAGACGGGACCGCAGAGGATGCTGCTGGCAGAGGCGACGCCGGAGTTGCTGCAGGCAGAGGCGACGCCGGAGGTGCTGCAGGCAGAGGCGACGCCGGAGGTGCTGCAGGCAGAGGCGACGCCGGAGGTGCTGCAGGCAGAGGCGACGACGGAGATGCTGCAGGCGGAGCTGCAGGCGGGACTGCAGGCGGAGCTGCAGGCGGAGCTGCAGGCGGGACTGCAGGCGGAGCTGCAGGCGGGATTGCAGGTGGAACTGCAGGCAGAGCTGCAGGCGGGACTGCAGGCGGAGCTGCAGGCAGAGCTGCAGGCGGGACTGCAGGCGGAGCTGCAGGCGGGACTGCAGGCGGAGGAGGCAGAGCTGCAGGCGGAACTGCAGGCGGAGGAGGCAGAGCTGCAGGTGGAACTGCAGGCGGAGGAGGCGGAGCTGCAGGTGGAACTGCAGGCGGAGGAGGCAGAGCTGCAGGCGGGACTGCAGGCGGAGAAGGCAGAGCTGCAGGCGGAACTGCAGGCGGAGGAGGCAGAGCTGCAGGTGGAACTGCAGGCGGAGAAGGCGGTGCTGCAGGCAGAGCTGCAGGCGGAGGAGGCGGAGCTGCAGGTGGAACTGCAGGCGGAGGAGGTAGAGCTGCAGGCGGGACTGCAGGCGGAGAACAGGAGGAGGATGCTGCAGGCTCTGGAGACGGGACCCCAGAGGACGCTGCACACCCAGGAGGCGAAGAGGATGCTGCGGACTCTGGAGACGGGACCCCAGAGGACGCTGCACACCCAGGAGGCGAGGAGGATGCTGGGACCCCAGAGAATACTGCACACCCAGGGGATGAGGAGGGTGCTGCAGGCTCTGGAGATGGAGAGCGGAGCGGCAGAAAACGGAACGGAGACAAAGTCACTGGGAGCGAGGAGGATGCTGCAGGCTCTGGAGACGGGACCCCAGCAGACGCTGCACACCCAGGAAAAACACCCCCGGGGTCCCGCTGCCGTAGTGCTGGCCCGTGACGGGGCTGCACCGCTGCAGGCGGGAGTGCATCAGGACGGGAAGGGGCTGCAGGCGGAACTGCAGCTGGACATGACAGGCTGGGTGGCGGTGGTTCCTGGCGGTGTAGGCGGCCATGCCTTCTTCTAGCAGGCCCCCGGTTTCCCACACTGTCAGGACAGGCTGGTCGGGTGGGCTTGGTGACTGGGAGACCCCGGGACACACCCCCCCGCCTGTTGACACAACGGGGACCTCCCCGAGCCAGGCGGGTGCCATAATAAGGATTTTGAGTGTGCGGTTGATCTGAATAAACAGGAAACTCTTCATTGCCGCGACAATGGGAAAAAAAATCCATAGACTGGGTGTTCTGATGGTTAGCATCCAGGCTAGTGGGACATAGGCTCATCACTCCAACCCTGATTGAGTGAGGAGCTGACTGGGAAACATGGGGTGAGCTGGTCTCCACAAAGCTATTAAGCCTCCCATTAACCACATCCAGGTAGGGAACAAAATGGTTTGTCCATGGCCTCTCTTTGAACCACTGCTGGTGTACTGTGATCTCCTTCTGGAGTTCAGCACGCAGGTTTGGAGGAGAGGCCACAAAACAATCTACGACAGTTTCAAAGTTCAGCACCTTCTTTGTCAACACTAGTAACTCTGCTGGGTTCATGCTTTTTGGTCAGTTCATACTGTTATGCGGTGGCAGAGAGTTGAACCCAATTGTGCAGAGTAACCACAGACAAGTATAGCCGTTTAAGGGTTTAATCAAAAATAGGAAGCAAGTCTTACACTGAAAGTAGATACTCAGCAGGAATCCAGGCAATAATCTCAACATGAGAAGAATGCAGGAACAACGGACAAAAACTCACACTTGAGTAGAAACAGGAATAAATCTCATCCTCGAGTAGACATAGGAAAACAGGAGATATATCTCACTCAGGAGTCAGGAACAAAAACAGAAAAATGACATGGAGTCAAAACAGGAAACATGCACCGACGACATCTAACTATGAACTGACAAACATGTTTGTAACGAGTCCAGTCTTATAGGGGGAGGGTTGATTGATGAAATGTTCACAGGTGGAATGAATGTGACTGTAGAGTGGAAGGGGGAAGTGAGTGTTGCCAGGTCTGACAGTCTGTGGAGAGGTTGCCAGGTCTGGCAAGGTAAGCGGAGGGACAGATCCTAACAGGAGGGCAGCGATCCAGGAGTCCTGAGTTGGTGGTGTGTGTGTGTGTGTGTGTGTGTGTGTGTATACCTGTGCTTTGTTGTGTAGTTGTGTGAGGGTGTGTGTGTGCTGCTGGTCCATCTCCTTCCGGTGTGTGTCCCAGGCCTGCTCCCTGTGTCGCACGCTCTCCTCCAGGCGAGACAACACACACTGCTGACTCCTCTGCAGCTCACGCACACACACACTCTTACTGTCACACACACTCTGCAGCTGGACGATCTACAGAGAGAGAGAGAGAGAGAGAGAGAGAGAGAGAGAGAGAGAGAGAGAGAGAGTGAGAGAGAGAGAGAGAGAGAGAGAGAGAGAGAGAGAGAGAGAGAGAGAGAGAGAGAGAGAGAGAGAGGGAGAGAGGGAGAGAGGGAGAGAGAGACAGAGACAGAGACAGAGACAGAGACAGAGACAGAGACAGAGACAGAGACAGACAGACGTTAAATAATTTCATCTTCTCACTGGGTTTGTGAAATAGTTTGGAACTATCAATAGCCTCAGCTTGTGTGGATATGATCAATTCTTATTTTAAACTTGGTCTCACTAAAATGGAACATCTCAGGTGCAGTATAGTCGTGACTGGGAGTGGGCATAAATTATGTTTTTAAATGCTTTAGCAAATTCCCATTAACAATCATAAGGCGGAACCAGGGTAGAACGAGGCAGAAAGAGCCTCCTGCTTAGCGACCAATCTGAGAACCCATCGTCAAAACATAAAAGAAAAACATCGCCCTCTATCCTTTCAATTTGAGGAATATTGAGTCAACAGTCTGTCTAGAGACTAGTCAGTGACTAATCAGTAGGCTGACAGTGGTTGAAAAGAACACTGGTGGTTTTACAATGTAAACTCACCGTGTCGTTGGCTCTGTTGAGGTCAGAGGTCAGGGTGTTGACCTGTTCCACGATGACGTCACACAGCTCGGAGCACGAGAAGCTACCCAGCATGCACTGGGAGGCGTCCAACAGCACGCAGCCTGCCACCAGACGCTGGTACAGAGAGTAGAGGAACGACACACGCTCCTGCACGCATGCATGCACGCACACACACACACACACAGGGTTGCCAGATTTCGCAAGAGAAATAAGCGGCCAGCTGGCCTACATAAACAATACAAGAAGGGACAAGGCCTCATGAGCACACACATACACACGGCTATTTGACAATATTGCCGATATACAAGCTCATCTGCTATTTTCCCCCCAAAAAATATATATTTTTTTTTTTCTTTTTACACAATTTGAACATTTTGGAAATATTTATTTTCAATACATCATGTAATTGGGACCCTGGCACAAAATATGTTCGGATGGGGGTCATATTAATGTGGGGCTCCTTGAGATGAAAATGTTTGAGAACTACTGGTTCTGATCTAGTCGCACTAAAAGACAAGGGCTGGGTTTCCAGAACGCATTTAGTGTAATACTTGTAGTGCCGCACATGCTCCGATGCCTTCTAGGCCGCACACAGAAGCCTCAGGCCTACCATACCAGGCCTCAGGCCTACCATTGCGTGGCACATATATGCATGGAATGTCTATGTTCACAGGCTTCTGTGTGCGGCATGTCTTACACTAAATGCGTTCGGGAAACCCAGCCAAGTAATTTAGTTTGGTTGTGTGCAGATGTCACTCTCCGAAGATATCTGTGACTCGTTACGAGTTTGTAGATCTGCTATTTTCCGCACACAGTTAAGTATAAATCAGGCAAATCAACTGTAGATTTAGTCAACTAAAATTAGACTAAAACTAAAAGATTTCAGATGACTAAAATAAGACTAAAACTAGTGGAATCTTATTTAAAAGAAAAAAATCAACACTAGAGTACACATTAGAGCCGTTGAACCAGGACTCTCAAGGAGCTACAGTAGGAGCTGATTGAGTTCTTTGACATCTGATTAGGTCAATGAGGATGAAGCGAGTGAACATCTGTTTGAAAGTAGCCTGGCCCAGCGTGTGATTTCTGGTCTAGAGGGGCAGGTGAAAGTAGCCTGGCCCAGCGTGTGATTTCTGGTCTAGAGGGGCAGGTGAAAGTAGCCTGGCCCAGCGTGTGATTTCTGGTCTAGAGGGGCAGGTGAAAGTAGCCTGGCCCAGCGTGTGATTTCTGGTCTAGAGGGGCAGGTGAAAGTAGCCTGGCCCAGCATGTGATTTCTGGTCTAGAGGGGCAGGTGAAAGTAGCCTGGCCCAGCGTGTGATTTCTGGTCTAGAGGGGCAGGTGAAAGTAGCCTGGCCCAGCGTGTGATTTCTGGTCTAGAGGGGCAGGTGAAAGTAGCCTGGCCCAGCGTGTGATTTCTGGTCTAGAGGGGCAGGTGAAAGTAGCCTGGCCCAGCATGTGATTTCTGGTCTAGAGGGGCAGGTGTCGGCACGAAAAAAGTGGTAGATCCTATTGGTTCACTGATCTGAGGGCCTGCCACCGGCCCCCTCCTCCCCTCCCTGATAGAAAACAGCAGAGAACACTGACGTCGTCACCAAATTTGCTGCACTGTTATTGGTTAGCGAAATACAAGGAAGGGCTTCCTGTACGCCAGAATTTCCTATGCGTTTCACCAGGCTTTTCATTTTTGATAAAAGATAAAAGCCTGGGTACCGAGGCTAGTTTGAAATAAAAGCCTGGGTACCGAGGCTAGTTTGAAATAAAAGCCTGGGTACCGAGGCTAGTTTGAAATAAAAGCCTGGGTACCGAGGCTAGTTTGAAATAAAAGCCTGGGTACCGAGGCTAGTTTGAAATAAAAGCCTGGGTACCGAGGCTAGTTTGAAAGGAACAGAAAGCAAAGGAATACAGGAATACATGTGGCATGTGGGTACCTTGGATTCTTTCTGGAAGACTTCGGTGACCTGTTGGAGCTCCGCCTTGCACTGCTCCCTCTCTCTCTCCATCTCCTCCCTCTCTCTCTCCCTCTGTCCCCTCTCTCTCTCCATCTCCTCCCTCTCTCTCTCCATCTCCTCCCTCTCTCTCTCCATCTCTCTCTCCCTCTGTCCCCTCTTTCCCACCCTATCCTCCCTCTCTCTCTCCCTCTCCTCCCTCTCTCTCCCACTCTCCTCCTCCCTCGCCCTCCGCTCTGTCTCCAGGGTGAGTTGGACGCTCTCCACTTCCACCCGGAGCCTGTGTGTCTGCGCCGACGAATCAGAGCTCTCCTGGCGCAGGCGCATCACTTCCTCCCTCATGTTGGCCAACAGCAGGTCAGACTCCTGGGGACAGATGACAGGTGAGTCCCAACGAGTGGGAGGAGTCACGAGGTCTTGAAAAGTCAGCAGTTACTTGATGCTTGGTCTTATGTTACGTTTTTCCCTCCCTAATTCCATTTGTCTTTAATCACATTAATAAACTTAGGTTTTCTTCTTTTTTTATATATATATATAGATTTAGAAGAGCTCCAACTCGTTGTGAGCTTGTAGATCATCTGCTATTTGTGCTCTTTGCTGAGATACAGCAAAGAGCAATTATGGGAATGTCAGAAACTTGGGCTTTTTTATTATTATTATTATTATCATTATATATTTTTTCTACTTTTTAAAGTATTTTTAATGTATTTTAGAGGTTAAGTTATACCCCAAAAAAAGCATGAATTGGTGGTAGAAAAGGTGTCAAAGTCCAGGAACAATCCACACCCAGTGGACTGGGAGGCAACTTAACTGTGAAACATCTGGTGAAGTGGATGTACCTCAGTGTGTGTGTGTGTGTGTGTGTGTGTGTGTGTGTGTGGTACCTCAATGCGTTCGAGTTGCTGTGAGTTGATGTGTCTTTGAGTCTGGTTGTCCTGCTCCAGTCTCTCTGAGGCACACAGCAACTCTTGGAGCTGACACACACAATTGTGCGTGTGCGTGCACACACACACACACACACACACACACACACACACACACACACACACACACACGTAATGTCTTCCTGATCTAGTACGCAGTACCTGTGTGATGGTGTTGTCCAGTGTTGGTGGTGGTATAGTAGTAGTTTGTACCCGTGTGTTGGTGCTGTCCAGTGTGTGTTGGTAGTGGTAGTTTGTGCCTGTGTGTTGGTGCTGTCCAGTGTGTGTTGGTAGTGGTAGTTTGTGCCTGTGTGTTGGTGCTGTCCAGTGTGTGTTGGTAGTGGTAGTTTGTGCCTGTGTGTTGGTGCTGTCCAGTGTGTGTTGGTAGTGGTAGTTTGTGCCTGTGTGTTGGTGCTGTCCAGTGTGTGTTGGTAGTGGTAGTTTGTGTGTGTGTGCTTGCATGCATACCTGTGTGTTGGTGTTGTCCAGTGTGTGTTGGTAGTAGTTGAGAGTGTTCTTCAGCAGCAGTAGAACAGCATCAGTGTGTGTGTCCTGTGTATCTGCAGCCTCTGGACACAAACAAGTTCATCACATCACAGCAACCTGCCAACCTGAGTAATGTTCTGTAGTGCTTCCAAGAAACATCACCAACTGTCTAAAGCAGTGGTTCTCAACCTGTGGGTCGGGACCCCCAGGGGGGCGGCGCGGTAGTCATGCATCAATCGTACCAAGACGAGACACAGACGTTGTCTGACAGACAGTCAATGATTGGTTGCTATTTATATATCGTTATATCACTACATAATAATGTTATCATGGACCTAAATGGCATATCTATCTACCCATTGTGAGCTTGTAGATCGGCTCTTCTCAGTATCAGAAAATACTTTTGGACAGGTGGGAGACTTTAGTTAAACATGCAACGTGATGCGTTACTTTACCTGGGTTACATCTTCTGATAGTTTGACTTGAATGTTGACAGCCATGGAATACTAGTAATCAGTGGTGTCATGGTGTTCTTTTTACTGGTACCACAGCGTTTTAATGATGTCACATGCATGCGCGTCACAGCATGCACACAGAACAGCTGATATAGCCTAAGCCTAGGCCTATTAGTATTTTTAAATAGTGTATGAGAATTTTAGACACACACACAAAAGTAGACTTAAAATAGTCAGACAAACATCTTTACTGCACACTAGCGAAACTACAAAGTTTGCTTTGGACGAATGAATCTGTTCTTTGATGGAGAAGGAGGCATTGTTCTTGTGTGCAGAACATCTCACAGCAGCAGTAGCCTACTGCTGTAAGTGTGCATGCTTACCGTATAGGCTACGTGCACTCAGCTATAAACAGTTACAGCTGTCCTTTATGCAAAGTAGTAGCCATTTGATTCGGCACAGTACTTGACATAGCGTGAAAATAGGGTGGGGGGGGGGGCGCCAGTAAACCTAGACCACTGGGTACTTGGTGCGTCTTGGAAAGTCTGGTGACGCGAGGTTGATTAGGTGTGTCTTCTCTTGAATCTAGGGGGACGTGTTCTAGCGTGCACGCACATGCCCCGTTCCGTCCCTGCGCGTGCACGTCAAAAGGGCACTGGTACCACGGCGTGGTACTGCGTTCTACGAGCATGACACCACTGCTAGTAATCCTGTTTAGTGTTTCATTAGGGCAATGACGCGAACGCGACAAAATAGGACAGCTTGTTGTGAGTCGTGACGCATCTGATCATGAACGCACGTTGAAACTAAGGCTGCGATAAAGATGACAAGGATTCGACTGTGATGTCACTGTTATGCTTATGCAACACGGAAGTAGCAATGACTCGAAGCTATTTATAAACAGGGGGTTAGCTTCCTTGACATCACTGGCGAATCCTTGGTATTGTGACAGAGTTCTCATCAGATCAGCTATTTTCACAATATTTTAGCTATGGAACCGATTCAAACAATGAATGCCTCAACCCTTACAATTCCAAGTGCTTATCAGGGTGGGGGTCCCCAATTTCAATATGGTTATTTGTGAGGGTCATGGCCTGAAAAGGTTGAGAACCACTGGTCTAAACAACATGCTAAATCTAAAGGTTGAGAACCACTGGTCTAAACAACATGCTAAATCTAAAGGTTGAGAACCACTGGTCTAAACAACTAAATAACATTCTGCACATTTGATACCATACGATAGCAGTTAAACAATGAGTGTCTGCCATCTAAATAACATTTGGTACATTTTGAAACTACTAGGCAATTCTAATATAGGACAGGATACTGTAAACTAAATTACTGTATGAACATACTGTAGCATCTGTCTAGAATGTTGTTTGTACTCTAAACAACATGCCATCTAAATCACATTCTGCACATTTGTGGTCAAGGAAAAACAAAACAAAACCACTTACCTGTGCTGTGTGTTGTTGCGATGTTGTGTTGCTGTAGTGCGTGTTGAATCTGGTTTATGCAGTTCACATACGTCTCTTCTATACTGGAATGTGTCTTTCCTGCCTAAACACACACACAAACAGCTCTTGCATATTAATGAGCCAACCTGCTCATGTTGTGTGTGTGTGTGTGTGTGTGTGTGTGTGTGTGTGTGTGTGTGCGTGTGCGTGTGCGTGTGCGTGTGCGTGTGCGTGTGCGTGTGCGTGTGCGTGTGTGTGTGTGTGTGCGTGCGTGCGTGCGTGTGTGTGTACCTGTTGTGACAGTGTCAGACAGTGTGTGTGTTGTCTCTCCTCTTCCTCCAGTCTGTCCATCAGCTCAGAGCTCCTCTTCCTCTCCGTCTCCACGGCAATGCTGAGCTCACATTTACACTGAGCGTACTCCTTCTGCAATCTGCACACACACACACACACACACACACACACACACACACACTTACTTACTTGCTTGCTTGCTTATGGCAGTCCATCGTAGTCGATGATGACTTCATATCTCCCGGGGGTAAGGGGGGGTTTTCAGCGCCTGGTGCGCTCATGCGCCCACATGTGGCGGTTAAGACCAATAGCTGATCCGCACACTTTTCCACACGTGGGGCAGGGGTGTGTTGAGCCTGGGTGGATAGTCCCTGCAGCGCGCTCATGCCGCTGCCTGCGCTTCTCTGCGTGTCTCAGGGATGTCTTCTCCTCCAAGCGGGAGACACCTGAGTTGCAGGAGGAGCGCCAAGCGTCCCGGTCTACTGCTATCCTTTCCAGGTTTGAGGGTGGAATGTTGCAGCTCTTTAGTAGCATCTTTATGTGGTCCTTGTAGCCAATGTAGCACTTCTGTTGGCCTCCTGCAGACCTCTGGCCGGATTGAAGCTGGCTGTAGAGGACCTGTCGAGGAAGACGAGCTGCAGGCATGCGTATCACATGGCCTAACCAGCGGAGCTGTCTGCGTGACAGAAACACCTCCATGCTGGATGAGTTGGTGCGTTCATATATTTCTGCGTAGGTCATGTGGTGCTCCCATGTGATACCCAGGATCCTTCGCAGACAGCGGATGTGGAAAGCCTCCAGAGATCTTATATGCCGTCTGTATGGTGTCCAGGCTTCAGAGCCATACAGTAGTGTGGACACACATACTGCCTGGTACACTGCTGCCTTGGTTGACACAAAACCGCATGAGTTTTCCTGATGTCATAAACTGTCAGAATCAGCTTTTGTTGTGTTGGTTTATGTGCTAAAAGAGTGACTTTGAGGGATGTTTCCCCACTGAAATGGAAGTCAATGAGCGACTTTTTTATTTCTTAAAGGTATATTCAGTGATTTAACTTAATTCAAATATCACTTATTTTTTTGTTTTGTTGTGATAATCCTCCCTACTATAGAGTGTGCTGACCATATAAGGAGTTCCTCCCTGTCCCCAGTTAACCCCTGGGGGTCAAAAAACCTTAGGTTTCGTTTTTGACTCTCTATCCTGATTGGACGAAAGGCTGGGTCCCACAGCCAAAAACGAAACCTAAGGTTTTTTGAGTGAAATCACTGAATATACCTTTAAATTGCTAATAACACAACGGATTATTATTATTATTATTATTTTTTAATGAAAAGTACAGTTCCCATCTGTGCTTTGGATGGAAGGAACTGGTCTTACTTGTGGTGTTCCTCTCTGTCCAGACTGGCAGCTCTCTCCAGCTCTATGAACTGACTTCTCAACATCTCCAGACTGGACAGCGCCTCCTGGTGGCCACACCGCTCTACTGACACTGCTGCTTCTAGGTCTCTGATACGCAACTGCACGCACACGCACACGCGCGCACACACACACACACACACACACACACACACACACACACACACACACACACACACACACACACACACACACACACACTGTTAGAGAGCAAATGGGCTACCCGATGTGGTGCACACGACATGGATGCAATGTGCTGCATAATAATTGTCTTTCTTTCTTTCTCTGGGGCCATGCCCCAAAAAACTGTTCCGAATCAGCCATTGGCCTAGGTTATTTATTCATAGATTCCCTTTGATTCTTTATTTAAAAGGGGGTCCCCTGCCCAGGCCGTAGCGTAACGGTCTGGGCACCGGACTGGTAATCCAGTCGCAGTGTGCCGCGGGTTCGACTCCCGGACCCGACACGGCCTTTACTGCATGTCATCCCCCATCTCTCTCCCGTTTCCTGTCAGCCTACTGTCTGTCCCTTCAAAAATCAATAAAAGGCGTAAGCCGCAAAAAAATATCTTTAAAAAAAAAAAAAAAGGGGGTCCCCTGACTCCTGAGTCAGGGGACCCTAATTTTTACTAAACCCGGACAAATGTGCACCAAATGTGCATAAAATGACCTCCGGGGTTAGGTTGGGGTCGTGAGTCAATGGAGGCATTATTTTGGGGTCGCGGACTGAAAAGTTTGGGAACGCATGGTCTAAAATAAATGGTCTGCTTAAATCAGTGAATTACTACAGTACTACAATGGTGTTCTACTGCCACCTACCGGTGATTATCATTTGACTCAATTAATTCACTGTCACCTCACTGAAGAGTTTTGTTTTGTGCTGTGTGTGCATGTGTGCACAGTACACACGTGTGCATTACCTGTATGATCTCAGAGTTGAACTTGGTCTCCAGGTGAGCAGATCTCTCTGCTTCCACGTTGGATTGTAAACTCTTCACCTTCTGACCTGACAACTACAAACGACATTCACATCACAGTCACTATCATGTGTCAAGAACACATTCTAATTTCTAATTTCTGAGCTGCTGAATTTGTCAGCAGGGCCATTCAGAATGTGTATACATTGTTGATAGTGGGCATGAAAACATAGGTGCCCCACAGGAAGAGGGCTGAGGGCGGACCAAACGGGTCAACATCCTGTTATTCACCCCTCTGTCACATTTGTTGTGTCCAGTATCACTATGGCAGCAGCAGCACACAAAGTTCCACGTGACAGAGGGGTCGAAGTTGAACGAAAGCTGCGCTATATGGCAGAAACAGGTTAACAATACAAAGGTTTGTGGATTCATTTATTTTTAATGAGTGGCCCACAGTGCCCCCCACGAAATCAGTCCAGAACTCCCACCACGGGACTCAGTCAATCAAGTCAATCAATTAATACCTACAATATGCTTAGCTGCTTCAACGATGCACATTTGATGTTTGTTTAAACTGTCAAATAATACTATCTCTACCTCCAGTTCCTTCCTGCTCCTCTGTTCTCTCTCCATCAGGTATTTCAGTTCGTTGGTTTGTCGTCTGAGGACCTCTGTGTCTCTCTCTCTCTCCCTCTCCACCTCCTCCAACCTCCTCTTCAGTCCGCCCATCACCTCTTCCTGCTCCTGAGAATGTAGGAGAGAGAAGAAATGAGATGAGAGAAAGCATGTGCACGAAAACGCAGAGAGGCGTGTGTGTGTGTGTGTGTGTGTGTGTGTGTGTGTGTTACCTGCAGAAGAGTGTGCTGTTTGTCGTTCTCAGTGTTGGCGCTGAAAAGGAGCCTGTCTCTCTCCTCTACTTCCTGTTGCAGTGCATGCTGGTCCTGCTGTCTGGAATGTCTAGTGACATCTAGAGCCGTCTGAAGGTCACACACTGTCTGCTGCAGCTCTGCACAGCGCACTGCTCACAAACACACACACACACACACACACACACACACACACACACACACACACACACACACTGAGGGTGAGAAGCGACCTCGCCCTAGGTTGCGTGCACACATCGGCCTGGGTGGCAGCGAGCGCTGGCGCTTTGGCATGGGGGGTCAGATCAACAATATGGAATGAATGATGTACTGGCCATATATATGGAGCATGTCTTGACATCACTTACGGTGATGACTTTGGTTTGCGTGTCTACAGTTTCCTGATGTTTCAACAAATCTTTGGGAAGTGTTGCATGGAAGCAGAAAAGTGTTTACTATCCTCTATTAACTATTCTAAAGCAGAAGAATAAGGGCTCCAGTTTCGTTCGAGCATTCTAAATACACTATTTGGGGATTTACCAGTGGGGAAGGGGTGTTCCCTCACTAAAGTTGGTATTTTGGTTACCTTTCTAAATCCCTAAAACACCTCCGTTACCCGTTACATTATGCATAGGTGTGGTTTGGGCATTACAATAATTTAACCAATCACCGTGCCACATGCCATTGCCTTTACGGAGATGACGCAGCCTGCAGACATCTCCATTTCAGGCGCGCAGTGCACGCCGCTATACCAAACTAATTTGGCATTACGGCTTTACGGGTGCTTTTAAACTCCACTATGCACCTTCTCAAATGTGTGTGACCAAAATAGCAATTTAGGGGAAAGTGTGCCAACATGCCCATGACCACACCTCTAGGCGCAAATACCGGTGTCTAATTTTGGGCGCTGGTAACGGCGGCGACGAAAATGGAGCTCTAAGGGCCCTATCTTGTGTGTGCCGCCTTACCCCTTATTCCTTAACTTCTTTGCCATGTTTTAAAACAATTTTAAATAGTTCAAATAGCCAATCTGCAAGCTCACAGCGTGTCGATGCAGATCAGATCTAGTTTTTGAAAATAGTAAAAAAGACGTTTAGGGTATAAACAAAGGGTATAGGCAGTGCCAGTGACGAAAGTGTCCACTGCTTTAAGGCTGCTGAATTACCAGCCAGTGTTTTATTCAGCAAGTCTATTTTAAATGAACTTGAGAGGGAGTTTTAATTGTTGCAATAATTTGGGAATACATTTACATTTTCCCAAGACCGAAACAAAATCCTAATTCGACTCGTGGTAGAACTGTGTACAGCACAATAAACACATTGCTTGTAGTATTATGGAAACAAATAACAATATTACTTTCTGTATGTACAGTAGGCATAGATAGATGACAAGGATGTAGGATCAGGTCTACAGTTTGTAGAAGTGAGGTGATAAGGCAGGATTAGAAAGTTGGCCCGGTGAGTGTGAAAAGGAATATACCGGTATGTATCCTAATCCTGGTGACACTGACATAAATCTGTAAAAAAAAAAAAAGATGATAGTGTCTCTGTTGTGTGGACACCTCATTATGTCTGTTACTCTTCAGGATTCAAAGGTTTCATAAGAACAATAAGAACTTTGCAAGCTCAAACAAATGTGTTGTGTTTCGAGCTTGCAGATTTGCTACTTGTGATGCTTTCGTGTGGCGCTTGTAGTGTAAAGTAGGGCTAATCTGATTAAAAGCAAAACTATATATTTGTTGATCATGTCACCAAAAACTCATAACAATTTATGTCTATTAATATATAAATAACACTTTATGTCAGTTATGATTAAATTGAATGAAATAGGATTAAACCTTAGACTTAGGCCAATTTACTTACTGACTTACTCCTGACTATGTCACAAACTATTGACTTATCCAGCATTTCAAGCAAGTGGAGAATTTAGTTTTTGTAGTAGTAGTGGTGGTAGAATTACCAGTGAGTGCATCCGTGTGTTGGGTCAGATCAGACAGTTTAGCAGCTTCTCTCTTCTCTACAGTCAGTTGATATTCCAGGGTTTGTCTCACAGCTTCTCCTCTCTCCACCTCACACCTCAGTTTAGCAAGCTGGGACTGGAGACTGGACATCTGAGACATGCACGCACGCCGCACACACACAAGTGTGCTCATATGTTCGCACGCACACACACGCGCGCGCACACGCACACACACACACACACACACACACACAAAATTGTCAATGTTCTTGCTACAGTGCACTGTTTCAGTTTAAAGTTTATGATGATGATTTCCTGTTTTTTGGCTATATAGAAGTGTATATTTGAATGTCTCTAAATGTTATGATGAATTGAACATGGTGGACCCTCTTGTAAACAAGCGTAGTGCTTTATTGGTCGTCCAGTACAAATGTACTGTAATTCTGCAAACTGTTAATAAATACTTAAATCAATCAATCAATCAATCAATCAATACTTTATTAGACAGAAATGTATGAAGTTGTGTCCGCCTCTGGAGAAGGACAACAGTGTCCCAATTCGGAGACAGTAGACAGTAGACACTATGAAAATATTATCAGGATTAAGATGGAGATTTCAGGGATAGGTTGGACAGACTATAGGGCAAAAACATAACATAACTTGATGGAGATAACAATAAAAATAAGAAGACGCCTTGTGAGTTTGTAGATCTGCTATTTGTGGGCAAGAGCTTTGGTGTAAATAGAAAAAAGCAGTCCAAGTACAGAGCTAACCCTGGACCAGTTCAAACTTAGCCTAGTTATAGCTTAAAATGCTTAAAAAGGCTAAGTAAGTAAGTACATAAGTACTGTACTAAAGTACAATTTTGAGTTATTTGTACGTTGAGTATTTATTTTCAGATCTTTTTTTTTTTTAGTGGTGCAACCACTCCTACAACCAGCTTGCAATGTCCTCGTACCTGTTTGTTTGTTTGTTTGTTTGTGTGTGTGTCTGTGTAAGCACGAGTATGTGACTTAATAATAGCAGTAGGGGGCGCCAGAAACAGTGAGAGGGGTAGTGACTCTAATGAGAGAGAGTGAGAGAGAGAGAGAGAGAGAGAGGGGGGGGGGGGGATTGCACCACTCAGTTCACACGTGTGTGATTTTTTTTTTACATTTTAAAACTTGAAATGAGACATGCCAATACTTTTGTACTTTTTCTCAAGTATATTTTGAATTCTGGACTTTTACAGTATTGATACTTTTACTTAAGTAAGTACTTTTTCCACCACTGAAGAAGAAGAACAAGAACAAGAACAAGAAGAACAAGAACAACAACAACAACTACAACAACAACAACATTTGTACCTCGTGGTTATGTAGGGAGATCAGCTCTAGTTTGTCTTTCTCCAGCTGGTGAACTCTCCATCTCAGACCATCCTCGTGACCCTCTACACCTCCTATTATAGTCCGCTCCGTGTCCCGCTCCTCCTGCATCCCTCCTCCTCCTCTTCCCTCTCTCTCCTCCTCCAAATGTCTCCTCCTCTCCCCCTTCTCCCCCGCAGCTGCTGCTCCTCCGCTGCTTCTATCTCTCGCCTCCGCCTTCATGCCTCCTCCTCCTCTCCTCTCGCTGTCCTTCCTCTTCTCCTGCACATCCGCTGGAGCCACTCTAGCTCTCCTCTTCTCCTCCTCCTCCTCCTCCTCCTCTCCTCTCCTCCCAGCCCTCCCCCTCCCTCTCTCCTGCTGTCCTCTGGCTTTCGGGGCGACGGTGGTGTCTTTCGGTCTGAGAAAACAAGGCAAACGTGAACTTTGACGCCGATTTAGATTTAGTTTTAGTCAGTCTTTTTATTTTTAATTCATATTTTAGTCATCTGAAAGGTTTTAGTTTTTGTCTAGTTTTTGTCAACAAAAATGTACTTTGGCATGCCGTGATGGAGTCATAATGGCTGATTTTACACTTGTTTGAATGCTGAAAATAGCCAATCTGCAAGCTTGTGAGAGGTGAGAGCAGCTGCTATGCAACTGCAGAAATGTTGTTACTGATTATAAGGCTTATTATACAGAATAATATTACAGGTCCTTCCTTAATCACTTTCAACCTGGTGTCCCTATTGTGGGGGCATGTCATTATACAGTAGGCGTGTCAAAGAAAAACAATAGCTAAATGGACAATCTACGCCTTTTGGCTATTTACACAATTTGTCATATAAAACAAAGTATATAAGGCTTTAGTGGTTAATTAAATGGTATTTTCTAATTATTTTGTGATTATACAAGGCTATGGGTTTAACAAATGAATGTCCACTAGGTGATGATTATCCATGTAATATTATCATAATATAATGAAGTGTTATATATAGTTCATGTTGTTAACTGATGATATTATGCCCTTTCCTTCTTCTCACCTTGCTGTGTGTTTGTCAGTAGAGCCGTTGTGTCCAGCATCAAGAGCCCTGGCTCGCTCAAAGCGTCTCCTCCTCGATGCCTCTGACATTATTCCACTGGTCAGAAAATCTGTACTCTCACTGATGGAATGAAATGTAATTCTAGTAAATCCAGACATGCTAGCATCCAAAAAAACATTGTGTTGTATTGTATTGTTTTTACAGTATACCTACTGTGCAGGTACATGTTGCATTTATATAACCTGGTCCGGTCGGGAGCAGATTATATCATTACGACATACTGTAGGTATTGCTTTGTAGTTATCAGGCCGGAACCCTTAATCTGGAACTTCCTTTCACTCAAACAAATTTTTCCCAATAAAAGCATGACTCATTCTCTCATAGCCTGCAGCTTTTATTTGGAAAAATCGGTTTGAGGAAAATAAGTTCCAGATTGAGGGTTCTGGCCTGATGACTACAAAACAATGACTACAACATGACGTAACGATATCATCCACTCTTGACTGGATCATAAACCCGAAAAGGAATGCTGCCCAGGCTAGAATTTATATAGTGCTTTTATCCAAGGCGCTTTATATAGATTGTGCATTCATTACATTCACACACACACATTCATACACCGATGGCAAGGCACCAGCCTGCACATCAGGAGCAATTACAGCAGTCTTGCTCAAGGACACTTTGACACTAACTCTGGGGGAGCCCAGGATCGAACTGGGAACCTCACTCCGCTGCCCTGCTGGCCACTCTACCCCTGAGCCACCTCCACCACTTTGGTCACTTTTGGTTTTGAAATCTGCTCTATAAATAAAGTTGGCTTGGATTGGATCATGAAAAACATTTGTTTTTATAACGAGTGTTATAAAAACCATATAAGTGCATTATAGGGCATTACAAATGCAATTACATTATAAACACAAACTTTTAAGAAAAGTGTTGCCTGGTAGTTATAATGTTATAATGCATTATGACCAGCACACTTATAATAGCTACTCCATAAACCTTGTTATAAGTTGTTATGTATAATTATTATAAACATTGATAAAGCCTTATAAGTGACAATGCATTATAAATGCAATATTATACATTATAGACAAATGTTGTTACCAGATTAATTTGCACTACAGTTTACTTACCTATTAGAGTACTGTCTTTAGTATTAAATCTCAGTCAAGTTAGTTAGTCAGTTATTAGTAACACCAACTTGTTATTTTCATGTTACAGCTGCTTTATACTCAGTCAGTAGCTCCTGACATCTCAACCGTTTATTTGATTTAATCTATTTGTAGGTGGTTGGTATGGTATCAGGGGAAGCTGCTGGTTGCTGGGCTCTTGTACACTATAGTTGCCAGGTATTACACCCACGTTAGTGACCTATCGAATTACCGAACCCTGTGCAGGCTGGTGATTGTTTGAGGTGTTTGGTCAAACTAAATGCATTATATTATTGTATTATAAAATGTATTAGATTTGTATGTATTAATGGCAAGGCTATATACAATTTAATGTAAGTTGTTGATAGGAAGTCATTCAATTTATTCACAACTTTTGGGTAAGTGTGCATGCTTTTCTTTTCGCAGATAAGTAAGCCTGGGACCGAGGCTAGTGTGCATGTGGTGTGGTATGTATTTTCAGCCCTTTGTAACAGAAATTTGAATAAATCTAAATAATCAACGTACAAAATAACGCGCCCGAGTCACAGAATTCGATAGGTCACTAATCTCACCAAAACAGCCATCTATGAAATAAACCAAAACAAAGATGCAGAGGAGCAGAGATAAGTAAATAGCACAACGTGAACGTTTCTCAATAGTTCAAAACCGCAGCTTGTCCAACTCTACGTATTGTGAGAGGAGACTTTAACGCAATAGTCTAAGGAATATTGTTGGAAAAACACCTTAAAACACTTACAGAAAAACATCTCCTTATGAGCCGTTTGAATGTGACGCCATTATTCTTTAGCGTCCTCAGTGACGCCGGGCTGTAGCCTGTCCGACTTCCGAGTGGAATAGTAAGAGAGTGGCGACACGCTTTGATCTCGCCGCAAAGCGGGGGCTATAGTTCCAAACATTGTAACTATTCTATTGAGATAGAATGAGCACTTCCGCATTCCATTGTTACAATGGGAGTCAACGCTAGTGTCGCCACTCTCTTACTAGTCTAGATTACTGTGTGGTAAACTCACGTCACCTGGTGGTGAGTCCGGTCTAGAGCCCTGCTGGATAGTCTGATCATGATGCGAGGTTACTCCGTGGTGGAAAATGATAGTATCATGTATGGTATGATGATACAAGAGAAGTTTTAGTTTTGTAGAAGAGGCAAACTAATATTGTTTATGACAGACAACATCCAATACAATCTGAAACTATATCTGAACCAAAATAATCCTATAGCCTATCCTGTATTTACTAAACAAAAAACATTCACATTCAAATACCTTCACAAAACAATTACCACGGTCCTAAAGTAAATAGAATGTTTTTGTTTGTTTTTCTCAGGTTTCTGAAAGACCACTTCACCACTGAAACTGGGAGGTCGGGGTTCGATCCCCGGCCGGGTCATACCAAAGACTGTAAAAATGGGACCCTCCCTGCTTGGCACTCAGCATCAAAGGGTTGGATTGGGGGGTCAAATCAACTAATCAAATTATTGATCCAGAGCACGGCACGGCTGCTGCTCACCGCTCCTTGGCTGCGGCTCACCGCTCCAAGAGATGGGTCAAATGCGGAGAACAAATTTCACTGCGGTAACGTGTGTGACAAATCGTACGGCTTTGACTTTATTATAATTGGTCCTCACTAATGATCATGATAAAATAGCACCATTGTTTTCTACTCAGTCTGTGTCTCGTCCACCAGTGACATCATCGATGGGAAATCCAAACACCAATCGAGTTCATTTTAAACCACAACAAACAAACAGTTTATGTCAATCAGTCAGTCAGTCAGTCCAGTCAGTGTGAGGATCCAGTGCATGGTGTTAGTGGTGGTAAACAGTGAGCAGAGTTGATATGATGATGATTTGATCATAGAGACGGTCAGTGATGATGAATAATGACTTTGATATAAGGATCATCTTACTTCATACAACAGTAATGAGCTGCTACTGCTCTCCTGAAAGTCTGCGTGTGTCATATCTCCTGCACTGCACTAATGAGAGTGTTGCTGAATGCTGATCCTCTCTATACTGCTGTACTGAAACACTGAATGACACATCAATAAACTAAGGGGAATGTTATTACATAATTCCTGGCTGTATTCTTAGTTGACTGGAGTCTCCCAGGAGTGTGTACTGTATGTCCTCCCCTCCATTAGTTCATCTACACGCCAAATAGCTGATCTACAAGCAAGCTATTTCTGCTGAATGTTCATCCCCAGAATAGGGACACTATAGGTTGCATGTGGTTAAAGTGTTGTGTAAATGGATGTTTCCAGAGGCACTCACTACACATGCACTCATGCACGCCGCACACACACACACACACACACACACACACACACACACACACAATTTACAATTTAGGCATTTAGCAGACGCTCTTAATCCAGAGCGACTTACATTAAGCAAGAACAAAAAAGCATGGGAATAATACATAACATAAAAAGCATTTATCATGAAACATGCATAAGCTAAGAAAGTAACAGTGGAATATCTATATAATGAAACTATACATATAAACTATACATATATACTATGCTATACATAATTATGTACTATGACGTGCTATGACTACATACAATGCAATTATAGTGCTGTCTACATAACATGCTATAAGTCTGTATCAAATGCTATCTAAGTCTACAGAAATGCTATCTAAGGGGGGTAGGGTAAGTGCTATGGGCCATGATGAAGTCTGAAAAGGTGGGTTTTCAGACTACGGCGGAAGATTGGGAGTGATGCTGCAGTTCTGACTGCAATGGGAAGTGCATTCCACAGTTTTGGAGCCAGAAGGGAGAAGAGTTTGGGACGTGTACACACACACACACACACACACACACACACACACACACACACACACACACACACACACACACACACACACACACACACACACACACACACACACACACACACACACACACACACACACACACACAATATCTTCATAGAAAGAGACATCTCTGCTTGGCAGACTTTGATATCAATGTTTTTAGCATCACCAGCCTTTCCAAGTGAAATTGTCTTCATGAGATGTAGATGAGACATGTGAGTCATGTCTTCAGGGTCGTAGAACATATCCCCTCTGTCATAGTCCAGCTGGACTCTGATCCTCTGAGGATTCTTCTTCAATGGGAGGTATTCCTCACCCATTATCATACTTCCCAGTCCCACTTCTCTGACATAAACACCATATTCCATATTCTGGTGTGGCCTTTATCTCTGCCTTCCTGTCAACAGACTCTTTAGCCAAACCTATATTCCAGGCAGGATGGTCTGCAACCTCCACCTCCCAGCTGTGTTTTCCTGAACTGAAACCCTCTGAACCCAGAACTCTGGCAAACATAGGGTTCCTCTCTGGGTTGTCAGGAAGTTGCTGCTTTGTGGAGCTAGCCACCTAGTTTTATTTAAAAATGACTTGAGTAGTTTCAGCTTGAGGAAATGCATCTCAGGTTCATAATATCCCCATAGTGAACAAAGCTTTGGGTGTGGTTTCATTCAGAAGGAGGGTGTGTGTATACTGTAAGTTTAATACCGCAACATAGAGGTATATAATATCACTCCCTTTATGTGGCTCAAAAACGAGTCAGTAGTTCTGGTTACTGGTATATAAGCACACAAAACATAATAAAAGAAAATAGACAGGAATTTACATTTACCTCATTGGCTGCAAATTGGCATGAAAGGAATGAAGTAGTCAGGAAGCCCAAAGAAAGAACAAATTGAAACAAACAAAATCGATCAACAAATGAAACATAACATACAACTTACATATTGACATATAGAACTTAAAATGGCCTACTGTACAAACAAAACACTGTGAGCTGCTAGTGATCATTCACCAATATATATTTTTTAATGTTTTAGTTACAGTTGTATGAGCTTGAGGAAATGTCATGGGTTCATAATATTCCCATAAGCATAAAGTGAACAAAGCTGGTTAGAGTGTCAGTGTCCGCCCTGTGACTGGAAGGTCAGGGTTCGTTCCCTGGCCGGGTTATACCAAAGACTCATGGAGGGGTCAAGTGTTAGTCCGACATCCCGTTAGTCCGACATACGGGGCTGGTTCACTCGTGGCTTCCGTGTGGTATAGGGTTAGGGTTACGCACCTGGAAATTGGGGTAGGTCCCTGTGACATACTAGTGTCATGTCCAGGGGGTGTACTTGTATAGGCTGCCTCCTACAGAAATAGGAGTACGCTACCAAAACAGGAGACAGGCTCCTGCCCTATGGGCCTCATGGCTCGGCAAGGCTTACTTACTTTTTTACCTCCTGAGCCACTGTCAAAAAGCATTGTTAAAAACACTTCAACAAGGATTGGGTAAGGTTACATGTGATGTGATGTAAACTGAAGTCTCTTTAGCCCAGCAGCCACCTGACGATGTGCGTATTCATATTCTACGTCCTCTCTCTAAGGTTACATGTGAGCCAGGAACGCATTGAAAAGGGGCTTGTTCCTTTTTGGACAAGGTATATTAGTCAGTTAATTTAACGTGCTATATCAGTAGTCATTGAGTTTCAGGATGAAGACTTGTGGTACTTTGCTGTTTGTTCTCTTCTGTGTGTGTGTGGAAAATCACACTGTCGAATCATCCATTCAGTTCCAGCTCCATTACGACAACCAAGGAACGGAAAACGGTAAGGATGATTGACCTGATTTTACAACATGATAATTAACAGCTTAAAGGAATAGTGCACCCCAAACAAATGTGTTTTTCTTTCAATTACTCATGAGTCATCCCGTGAAAACTTGAATGCATGGAGAATGATTTTGAGATCAATCAAGAGCAAAAACACATTTAAAACTTTCTATTTGAACCTGGATCATTAGGCTCATCAGTTATTGCACTGTGGGAGTTTATATCATTATTTATTTGGTTTAGTATAGTTTTGCCTTGGTCTCCTACCGCAGGAGACACCACAAATATCTGGTATGCGTGTGACATCATCATCATACCCGGAAGTTATGCGGGAACGCCTAGTGAATGGCAAAAAAAAAATACTTTCTGGAAAAGTATAGCCTACTGATTGCATTAAACAACATTAACAACGTTAAATTAACTTTGCCACTAGTTCTGCCATTCACTGTATGCATGTGCATACCCTCTATATTGGATTAGTGGCTCAGCAATGCGACAAAGTAATCTGAGTTTTCAATGTGTGATTATGTGTTACATTACATTGTATTTTGACTGAATCTTTTCGATTTTAAGGACCACTTTTTCAACCTATTTTCAGATAATTGGTCCTCACTATAATGCCCATTCTGAGATGACACCATTTCTGTTTAGTGTGTCTGGACTGTGGACAGTTCATAAACCCAGCTACCAGCTACCACACCTGGAAAGTTCATGCTGTAATGGAAGCCATTGTTCTTGCTAAGCAGGTTTCTGACGTGTCCACAGTTTTAGTTTTAACACTGCTCACAATGTCTCACATTGCATTGTAAGATGAAATCTTTTATTTATTTATTTTTATATTTAACAATAACATAATGTTGTATTTTACAGAATGTGAGAATGGTGGCCGTAAGGAGGTGGGAGGAGGGGCTGATGAGCATGACGAAACAAACCAACATGATGCAAGTTAGTGTATAATATAAATATATACCAGTATTAAAAAACAGTAACACACTTCAAAGTTTACTCAAATGTGCTTATTATTACTTTTACATAATTTTCATTGTTATTCATTGAGGATGAATAACAAACCCTCATCTACTCACTGTACTGTTATCAGAGAAACCGACTAAGAGTTCAGCTAGATGTCGATGTTCCCTATTCTGAAGACAAATACTAGTTTCGATCACCTAGCAGGCATGACGTGTTGTGGTGTTACTGTATGTGAAAGCATCCACATAATACCTTAAGGGAACAAAGGGCATACCATGAAAAGAAGGGAATTAGAAGTACGACGTACAACATTTGTAGTAACACATGGTATTGAAGTATAAACTATATGTGTGTTAGTTAGGCTGCGCAACACTCGCAACAGTGACACTTGGTTGTGCAAACAAACGTAATTTTCGTGCTCAGACACAGCCAGCCAGGTAGGGACGGACACAGCCAGCTAGACAGTCAGCCAGTCAGCCAGACAGCCAGACAGCCAGCCAGCCAGAGACACACATAGCTGTCTATAGGAGTGGTTGCACCACTCAAAAAATGGACATAGTAATGTAAAGTAGAAGCACCTTAAAACAGTATCCCCTCCACCCTCCAGACCACATCACGTTCAACCCAGATTCGGCTCAAACAAGGTGTTAAATTAATTTCACTCCTATACCACAAAAATGTGGAACGCCCTACCAACATCCGGAAAGGAATGTGAATCCCTACCCTCAAAAACCGCAACTGCAACTCAGGCCCGCGCTACTGTACATATTTGTTGTGGAGTTTTTCTTTATTCTTTTTGTTTTGCACAGCAGGCTACTGTATATTTGTATGTCTTTCAATACTATGATGAATTGGAAATGGATGACCCTGATGTAAACAATTAAGTCTTAGTGCTTTTTCTGCTGTTTATCCTCTTAGCATACTTTGTATTGATCTGTACTTTCATCAAATTGTGCCCACTCTGCAAACTGTTCAATCAATCAATCAAACCCACCCAACCACCCCCAACTGCACCTTTGTCACTGCTGACTGAAGCTGACCAGCAGAACATTGTGAACATACACAACCAGCTGAGAAGAGGTGTGCAGCCTACCGCCAGCAACATGCTGAAGATGGTAAGACACTACTGATGTGCAGGTTTACATCATGGAAAAGTTTACATTGTACATCATCTTCTGTCACACTTTCTATACACCCTTATTTTTTTACCCCACTTTTGAAGTCACTAGCCCCTTCAATGCCTGGCAGCCAAGGACTTTTTAGTTTTTATGTTTGTTTACAGCAGTTAAACAAACATTGACAAAATGAGACGTCATGTGGCCAATATAAATCAGGGTCTACATCAGGAGTAAGATTAGGCCGGGGGCCACACCTGTAGAATGATTGTGTGTGGGGGGCCGCACAGTGTGTGTGTGTGTGTGTGTGTGTGTGTGTGTGTGTGTGTGTGTGCAGTGAAATTTGTATTGCTTTCTCCCTGCCCCCCCAACCAATAAGATCAACAGCTGCACAGAACAGATACAATGGAAAATATACCTTTATCTTATTATTGATTAATTTAAAAATGTATTTGATGTTTCACAATTTCTTACTATACACAAGAAAGCTGACCACTTGTATCCATTTTGGTCCCTGTGTGCTGCCCCAGTGTGTGTGTGTGTGTGTGTGTGTGTGTGTGTGTGTGCGTGCGTGCGTGTATGTACACGTGCGTGCGTGTGTGGTCGCACTCGTGCATCTGTGCGTGTGTAATGCCCTGTGTCCTCTCGTTCTCACAGATGTGGAATGAGGAAGCTGCTGCCAACGCTCAGATATGGGCCAACAAGTGTATCCTGGAACACAGCCCCGGAGTGGAAAGGACCATCAGTAGTAAGTAATAATAATAATCACTATTAGAGAGGACAGACAGAGAGGGGGATATACAAGCAAATAAGAGTGCATACAAGTGAACTTGTAAGATGTCCGCAGTGGCGCACATCTTACAAGTTCAAACAGCTCGTACAGGTTATTAATACCTGCAGTGAGACGCTGAGGGCGAGAAGCGACCTCACTCTTTCGCCCGTGCACGCATCCACCTGGGTGACAGCAGACTGCTGGGCGAGTGCTGGCATTTTGGAATGGGGGGTCAGATCAACATATCCACCTGGGTGACAGCAGACTGCTGGGCGAGCGCTGGCACCTTGGCATGTCAACATATGGAATTAATTCTGTAATGGCCATATATGGATTGTGTCTTGAGTTTACAGGATTTGATGAGGTCAGATCAACATACTGTATATTATGGAATGTCAGAACAGGTCAGCTCCATATATGGAAATCTAAGGGTGTCAGCGGGGCCAGCGGCCGGACCTTAATCTTCGGCCTGTTGAGAACTCTAGTTTTTACCGGCTGTCAGGCACAGCTGCACTAATAACTTTGGGGCTGGAGTAGAGTTGGCTAGAGTGGCTATAGAGTTTAAATGCACAGGTATCAGTGGGGAAGGATACCTTCAGGGATCTCCGATCCTGACATCCACATCATTTGATTTTTGATTGATTGATTGATTTGGCACTTTATTGAAAATTAATTCAAAAGGATGCGGAGAGGGGCAGGGAGCAAGAATACAAAAATATCAGAAGAAATTAAAATAAACATTTCTTGTCTGTCTGTCTGTCTGTCTGTCTGTCTGTCTGTCTGTCTGTCTGTCTGCCTGCCTGCATCTCTGCAGCCAGTGGTTGTGGTGAGAACCTATACATGTCCAGTGCAGAGAGCTCATGGGACAGCGCTATAGGGGCCTGGTATGATGAGGTGAAGGATTGGAAGTACGGGGAGGGCTCTGTCAATGGAGGAGTGGTGGGACACTTCACACAGGTACACCCAGCCAGAGGTGATATAGGGTGTTGGGGGGCCCTAGCCCTCTGCAAAACAGCACAACGGCACAAATATATAGATGAATTAGCTAAACATTAGAGACCACTGGTTCCCAAACAAACGTTTGTCATGGATGAATTTTTCTGGGTCCCTTTATTTTTTGTTTCCTATATTTTGTTTTTTAATTATTATTATTTCAAAAACCATCTCCAAAAAAGCAAAACCTTTTGTGAAAGTTTCTGTAATTTCATGAAGAAATCAAAGAAAATCTAAGAAATTCCATAAATCAGAAGAAGTAGTGAAAATAGCCGTTCTACAAACTCACAAAGTAGCAAGAAACGACACGTTGTGAACTTGTAGACCTGCTATTTTCCGGTCAAACATCTAATTACTCTTTTGGGACACAGACTAAAAGGTCTGGGAACCCCATTAGACTACAATTTGCACATTGCATGCTGCGTTTGCAATGAGTTCTCAATCATACTGATGATGCATCATCTGCAGAATAATCCTTCATAATGCTGACTCTTGGCTCAGCTCAGCGACAAGTTCTGGTAATAAATCAAAATATAATTGTATAGGCTATGATCACAGGTTATGTGGCTGTCCATGCATCTGTGTAATTTCATAGACTAAAACTATTACAAAAAATGTTCGTCAACTACCTTAATTCACTGGTACCTATAACTGAACTGAACAAGTAATTGTCTAATACAATGTTATGATTTAGTCGACTAAAACTATAGACTTAAACTATAACTTTTCAGATGACTAAAATTCTATCCAAGAGTATGACTAAAACTTGAATCAAAATGTGCTGTCAAAATTAACACTGCATCTGTGATAGATCTACACTCTAGATCCACAGCTTTGGAAATTAAGCCTCAGTTTTTGTGGAGATCTTATCAGTCTCCTGATGTATCGGTCTCCTCCTACTGTAGCTTTTCAATTCAAGTGGTAGGCCTACATTTTTACGGGACGGGACCGTTTATGCCACACATTAATCTATATTATGACGCTGCACCGGTGACGGTAGTAAATGGATAGCTCAGGAGCATATATGTTGGATGTTTCTTCAAAATACGTGTTCTTTTTGGTAGTACAACTTGGCCTCTTTGATTACTGAGTGATTTCTCTGTCTCCATCTTGCTTTTGTATTGCGTGTTTGTGGGAGAGAGATGGAGCGAGACAGAGACCGGGTTAAGTGTGAGGGGCCCCAAAGGAGGTTTCCTACTACAGTGAGTTGATGATGATGGTGGTGGTGTTGTGTGTGTTGCACAGGTTGTTTGGTACCGCTCCAACCAGATAGGATGTGCCATGGCTCACTGCCCCGATGCCAACTACAAATACTTCTATGTTTGTCAGTACTGTCCGGCGTAAGTACTATTGTTCCAACACCAACTCAACCTTTTATGCTATGGGATCACTGGGGGTGGTCGCAAGACCCCCTGTAGTGGTTTGCAGAGGAAAGGGTTTACTCTTACTGTCTCAGCAGATTATGTTTAATATTTGATGTTGTGTCCCTCATTGCAGTGGTAACTACGGGTTAGAACGCCCCTACAATTCTGGGCCATCTTGTGGTGACTGTCCCAATGACTGTGAGGACAAGCTGTGCAGTAAGTGACCGAAACACTGTAGTTTAGGTTTAAGTGGTTAACCCATTCTGACCGGGCACCCATTTTGGTGTCAGCATCATGTTATGCTTTAGCTATTTAAAAATAGCAGATCTACAAGCTCATATCGCGCCACCGAGTGGCGCGATACGAGCTTGTAGGTCTGCTATTTTTGAAAAATCGAAGAGCGACTGACATTTTTAGAATCTGATCTCAGGTCAGAATGGGTTCATCAGGACCAGTGTGTGTCCGGCGGAAACCTCGTATGAATCTGATCTCAGATCAGAATGGGTTAAACAATTAGTCTGCATCACAAGAGAGCGTACATGTTCTCCCAACCTTACCCTAACCATTACCCGACCCCTACTTTATCCCCAACCCTGGTTTTACCATAATCCTAAACACCAACATTTACCCTAATCTTCTAATCTCGTGTCTGTACCCCCTCTCTCTCTCTCTCAGCCAACCCATGTCCGTATATAGATAAGTGGAGCAACTGTGCTGATCTGGGGACTTGGGGCTGCACCACAAACAACTGCCAGGCCTCCTGCACCTGCACCAGTGGTCAGATCATCTAAACGCCTGTCAAACCGACTCACAAGAAACATGATTTAATCCCTCTCTGGCTATCCATACTGTCACTCTACGCATATATACCACTGGTTCTCAAAATGGGGTCTGGGGACCCCCAGGGGTCCTTGAGGGGGGTTCCAATTCTGATATAGCATGGCTTGATCACTTTGACCCATTTTTATACTTGCTAGCTATTTGAAAAGAGCAGAACATTTGGGGATCCTTGACATGAAAGTGTTTTTGAACCACTGGCATATACTCTATGTACTGTTTATACAATGGAAATATCTTTCCTCTGTGCTTTTAGAAAATAAAACAGCGGAAGAAGCCAGTTTAACATGCAAATTAGACAGGTTAAATAAAACATGTCAGGGTTTGTTCATCCTTCGCTCTACATCCACAAAGCTGGGAAACTGCCGTACTTCAAGTTCAAGGTTCTCTAAAAGCAGGATAGATCTATGTACTCATGTACTCAAGTAGTGTACTTTTTAGAGGTATTTTTTACTTTACCTGAATATTGTTAATATTTTTACTTCTACTCCACCACTTCTCAGAGGCAAATACAATGATTTACTTTACTTTATTTACTTTACTACAAAACATACATTAACCACTACAGCCCTATTTCGGCTCATTGATATAGCAGATCTACAACCTCACAATGCATCGCGATGTGCCACATTGTGAACTTGTAGATCTGCTATTTTCAAAGGATTGTTCTACGTGAAATTGGACATATTGCGTAAAGAGTACATTTACTTTTGGTACTTTTACTTAAAATGTGAGTACTTCTTCCCACCGCTGTCTGTGTAATCATGTATCAGAGAAACATAGGCTATTTGATTCTGCTATTTGTTATGTTTGTTGAATTACATAATTGCATTGATGATTGAAATTATAACATTGTTCAAACATCATTTTTTATTCATGGAAATGATAATAATCTTGATGAATACTTAGTAAACTTGACCAAACATTTGAAAACCACTAGTACTGTTGGACTCCTAATATGCCATAGTGTCGTACTAAATAAGTGCCATACATATTGTGAAGAAAACCTGAAGACTGACGGTGAGTAGTACATTTTTCAGGGACAAGACAAAGTCTTTGCCATGCCCATGGACACATTTGTCCGTGTATGGATTGATTGATTAAAATATTTATTAACAGTTTGCAGAATTACAGTACATTTCAAGCACAACTCAATACAAAGACTGTTAACTGAGTGGATGACCCAATGAAGCATTACACATTGAATATGTTCCTTAACTATATTATCATGTTTAGTTCTTCATTGAAACCTGAATGCATGAGTGTGAACAAGGTTTTGAACATTCTGCAGCTCATTCCAGTGGGTAGTAGTAGGTACTGGTAGTAGTGTGTACTCAAAATTATGTACGAGGTTGATATGGAAATGTATATATTGACTTGTATGCTCCATGAATTCAATACCCAGATGATCAGAGATCCATCTACTCAAACGCCTGGTGTCATCTACATGAAATGGGTTCAAACTGGGAGATGTAAAAGCCTCTTTGAATAAGGGCATAATGCACTGCCAATGCATTAGGGCAGTGATTCGCAAAATAGATTAGACGTTTGCCCGGGACCCAAACTAGCAAAAATAGCAGATCTACACACACAACCCACAAATGGGTGACGAGTGACGACCCACTGTTTTGGAAACGCATAAGGGCAGCCCTTCATTGTTAATTTTGACAGCAGTCTTGCGACATTCCATGACAGAACTGTACTGCAAAAAACAGCTAATCTGTAAGAACGTCAACCATTTTGTCAAAGATCTGATGGATATAAATGTTGTCTATCAAAGTACAGTGATCGAAACATCACAACCACATGAACCCCAGCATTCAGTGAAAATAGTGTACAAGGCAAGCTCACAACGCAGAACCTCACAACGCTTTGTGAGCTTGTAGCAACGGAAATTTAAGGGGATCAGTGATCAGTTTATTTTTATATGATCCATGTATAGGGCTGATTTAGTCAAACCGTAAACCATGTGAAATCTTGATACCTTCTCAAAACTAAAATGGGTAATTGAAGAGGGCTGGGGTTAAATAAAAAAGCACACAGGAGGCCACAGTGTTTCACTATATTTATATTATATCATTATCATTAAATTCAATGTAGTACCTGAAACTAACCACACAGGGTGGGGCACAACATGGCCCACCCTCAACACACGGTCCCAGCAAAGAGAAAAGAGAGAGAGAAAGGCACAAAGTTTTAAAACTGAGAGGACACAGATCATGATTAGGGATGATGTTGATGATGATGATGGGAAAGGTGCATATACAGGCAAATACATGACACATGATGGCACAAAGAGAACACAAAAAAAGCGAAAGACGTAAAAATAATTAAAATGGAAGAGAAGGGTGCGGGTGACAGAATGTGAAGTCGAGTGGCTTGCGTCAGCCGATGGGGAAAAATAATTCAGTCGTTTTTGGTGGCAGACGCGGTCGTTCGACAAAGCTAAAGAAATTATACACCATCGTATGCCAATCATCTACAAGCCCCAGACGTGTTGTGAGCTTGTGGATCAGCTATTTTCAGCAATGAGATTTGGCGTGGTGGGGAGAGAAAAGAAAAGGAGGGGGGCCAAGTACAGACCCCTGGGGGTCTAACCCCTGTTAGGAGGGTACACCTCAATACCCATTTTGACATGTTTGGAGCTTGTAGATCAGCAATTTTCACCGTACAACTCAGCCTTAAATGAACAGGAAAGCACTGAACTGAATGGCAAAAAAGACAAGAGTGACATGAAGACCAATGAGCAGAGTAGACAACACACAGAAAGGCACAAGTAGAAAAAAGTAGGGATTTCTTTTCTTTTTTTCGTTGCAGTTTTTTTTTCAGACTATTTGTGTTTTTCATCTTTTTTTTTTAAATGAATGGGGGAAGAGGTTTATGAGAGGACTGCGAGAGAGACACAGAGGGAGAGAGAGAAGGTGGGAATAGACTAGAGAATGAGGCATAGTAGCGATTTTCATTTTCTTTCCTTTTGTTGTATTCTTTAAAATAACAAAACAAAAATGAAAAGGCACAAAGAAATGTCAACTGAAACAGGATGGATGGATGGGCACGGTGTTTACACATTATCGGAGTACAAGCATAAAAATAAAATGGATCTTTAAAAACAAAAATAAAATTAATACTATTATTCCGACCAGCATCATTATACTTATAGTTATTATTATTATTTCCATCGTCATTACTGTTATTGGTACCATCATCAATAATAATTTCTTTTTCAAAGAGAATTTGTAAAACTAAATCTCTCCCAGTTCGACGTTTGCTTAGTTTTTTCTTCTTCCTCTTTTCCCACCCGTCAAAGTATAGCAAGAAATGAGCGGAGACAGAGAGAAAGATTGGGAGGAAAGAGTGATGCTGTTGACAGTGACTGAGGTAAAAATGTTCTCCTGCCTGCTTCTAGTCTATTTTGCCACTGCTATGGTCAGCTTTCTAGCTAGCTCGTGTGTTGTGTGTGTGTGTGTGTGGACCACTGTGAGGTACTGGAACTGCTGCTGGCTTGTCAGAGTTTTCTTTTGTAAGCTCGCAACAGAGGCCTGATTCGTACCTAGCTGCGTGTCCAAACATCCGCTCTCCAAGCTGACGACGTGTCTCTTGTGCGGCACGTTGTGAGTTTGCAGATCGGCAGGTGGGGGGGCTACACGACGCCGGCACGCAACCGAGTATATATTAAGCGTCTGTCATCTGTCAACTATCATCTGTGCACACCATGGCGTACCGGTAAAACCAAAAGCGCTCATCATACAAAGAAATAAAACAATAAAATTAGTGTACCGTTATTTTAGTGTTCTAAAGTTGTCTTCACCGTTCTGTCCGCTAGCTTTTAGTACCGTCCCCTTCTGTCCCTCTGTCTGTCAGTCTCTGTCTATCTTTCTAGCTCGCTCGCCGGAAATTCTCACGTGACACTTTGTGTGTTTTTCTTTAAGTTTAATAGTGTTAGTACTTCCAGTCTCCTCCGCTTCCTATGCCCCACCACTTGTATCCCGCCACTGTAGCTCAACCTCCCGTCCTGCTAACAACATAAAATACTGGTTATGAATGGCTATGATATACGACGCCTCCAACCGATCTCCCTTTTGCGCGCACATACTGTACATAGGTACGTTAGCGCACGCAACACAAGCTCTTCTTGTCCCCCCTCCTCTTGGCTCAAAACTAAAAGAAGGAGTACTGGTTATCGATGGCGCGCGCCCGGCCGCCTTCCCTGTCCTCGCCGTCCGTGGCCACCACTGCCTCTAGCTGGCGGAGCGGCGTGTCCCTCTCCCGCTGCTCCTCCCAGTCCTCTGCCCCCGCTGCTCCGCCACCTCCTCCTCCTGTTGCTCCACCACCTCCCCCTGCACCTCCGACGACACTGCCGCTGCCTCCCACTCCTCCCACTCCTGCGGTGGCGGCAGTCGTTCCTCCTCCTCCTCCTCCGGCCGGCTCCGTGTCGTTGGCGGGCCGCTCCTGCGGCGGGGTTGGGGGCGGCGGCCGGCCGGGGGGCAAGGGCGGAGGAGGCGGCTGGGGGGGGCTACGGGGTCTGCTGGTCAAGTCTGCGACGGGGGGCGGGGAGAGAGAGAGAGTGAAAGAGAATGCGAGAAAGAGATAAGATTGAGAGAATAAGAAAGAAAGAGTGAAAGAATCAAGACAAAGAGAATGAGACAGAGAACGTGTAAAAGAGAGGAGAAAGAAAATGAGGAGAGAGAGAGATGGAGTATTAGCAAAACAAAGTGTAAATAAAGGAGAGGTATGGGGGAGGGAGGGGTTGGGAGGTGAAGGGATTGGAGGAGAGAGAGAACATGAGAGTGAGTGCATGTCGGTCGTCATGGGTCCATATGACAGTCATGGAGAACAGTCCCACACACGTGCACACGCACACCCACAATCAAACAAACAAGTCACACTGCCAAAGGACTCTGATCTGGTAGCTGCTGTGTGGTGCGGAGTCTGCGCATACACTTTCCCATTCTGAGGCCGTTTCTCCGCCAGACACTTCGAGTTCGGAGACTCGGCCCGGCGCCGGCCGCTACGGGTGGTGTTGATGTGAAAGAGCCGTCAGCCGTTACGTTCGTTTTTTTTGGGAGCCTTGCGCGGGTTCTCTTTTCCCATTTGTCACAAATGTCAGAGTTGCTTGGAAGTGTGCCGAGAAGCATAGCTTTCGCTATTCTTCTGGCATCATAAACAAATTAGATTTAATGTGACTGGAGCCTAGCATAATCGCACATCTGAAGAATGTTTCTTCTGCTACAGACAATGCTCGTCTTACACATGCAAGTTGTTGGGCCGGGTGGTTACGTGAATTTGTTTACACCACCGTTAATGAATGATTACAGTAATTGTGTGTCTGTTTGTGTGTTGAGTATCTGTGTGATTTACTTCTAATTATTAAGTGGAGGTGCATGTCTTAAAGCACTAGGTGCTGGACAGAAGAAATTAACAACACAATGAAAAGAAATATGTTACTTCCTTCCCTATGTTACTTAAGATCAGGTGGTGGAAGCTTCACGTGGTGGTAATAGATCGAGCACTAGGGGAGCATTTCCCAGTGTGTGGACTTTAGAAGTAAACCAAAGGAGTGAGACATATTATATTCATACAAGAAAAATTGACCATGTGTGGATGACACAAAACGACAGTTTTGTCATATTTTCGGGTGAATTTACTTATCCCTATTACGCCGGCTGGCGCATAAGGCAGCAACAAAGTTTCTCCACTTGCATCCGTCTTTGGAAATTGTTTAAGGACTGTTTTTACTGTATTGGATTACCTACGTTGTATGATTTGTTACCCTACTTTTCCTTTGCTGAACTACCATGATTTCGATTGTTTTTTTCTTTTTTACCGATACGTGACAATAAAAAAAACTATTCGGATTCTGAAGGATCTTAAAATCCTTGACATCATAGTTGTCATCATCTACTTGTCGTTTGGTTTTCACACACACTGCACCCCCAACGAACCTGGTTATTTCACTTGCAGTCAATTCATCAATCTTGCAAATACTTCAAAGCCAATATCCATTATAGTATGTGCTCTATGCCAATTCAGGCATAGCGATTGTTTTTGACCAAGGAATCCTTCACAACGTAATAATGCTTAATGTATGCTCTGTTGTCAAATGTTGACGCACGCCAATATAGCCGTTCTGCAACTTCACAAATGTGGTGGGTTGTGAGGTTGCAGACTGGCTATATTCAGAGTAAAGGTCCTTTCGAGATGGGCAGCGATTAACGTGCCTAGTAATTAATTGGCAATGAGAGGCCTGCGTTTTCTTTTGTATGCGCAGAGAAGTTGAGGGGCAAGCGTATTTATGTGGGTGCAGTCCCGTGAAATTGTCGCGCGGGTGCTTGTTTAGTGCACAAGCCCGCGACTGACTAGACCTGGATTTTGTTGAGCTCTCTTTTTTTTTTTACGCTTGAGCTCTTCATGAGCAGACCTGGAGCAGACCCGTCGTTGATCCAGGCAACAACGTCTGCGTCACGTGCTGATCATCTGAAGAAAAACACACACACACACACACACACACACACACACACACACACACACACACACACACACACACACAGCTGGGTCAGGTCTCACTTACACACAGTCAGAGATGGGGGTTGATGGGGAGTCGGGATGGCGCGTGGTGATGACATCACAGACTGTGGGCCTGCTGCCTGCCCTGTCGCGGCCTGCAAAAAGGGATGATCCCGAGGGATGTGACAAGACGACAACAACATATAACAACAACAGAGACAAGCTGCTCAGAGCATGGGTGCAGTGATGATGGGTGGCCAGCAGTGGGGGAGAACGGTGGGTCCAGTAGAAGCTTTTATGTTGATCGATTGACATGTAAGAAATACAAAATACATGGATCACTCCATTAACGTTCTTGAGGCCAATTAATGCCCTACCCCGTCATACAACGGGCTATATCAGGTGGCAATCAATCAATGCTGATTTCTCACATTCTTCTTGTTATATTATTTTCAGCAATTTTGAATTTCAACCTCAAGCTACTTTTGCAGCAGTGTAATAAGTTGTAAATCACCCCACCACAGGACAGGACCAACAAGTATAAAAACGGAGGAGAAAGGTTCCACAAGGGTCCGTTTTACACTCTTTGTTAGTTGATAAGGCTATGCTGTTAAGCGGTTTCCATGTTGAATGAAAGATTTCTTGAAAACTCACATAGTAAGTACCGTAATTTCCGGACTATAAGCCGCGGCTTTTTACCCATGATTTGAACCCTGCGGCTTATACAACGGTGCGGCTAATCTATGGATTTTTACAGCTAACGCAGAGCCATCTCAGGCTCTGAGCTAACGTAGCTGCGGCTTATAGTCCGGTGCGGTTTATAGTCCGGTGCGGCTTGTATAATGGATTTTCCCTAAATTTGGCTGGTGCGGCTTATATTCAGGTGCGGCTTATAGTCCGGAAATTACGGTATATAAGTTTCAACGACCAGTAGCCGTTGTTAAATTGTTAGAATGCTCAGTTCTCAACATGTACCGGTACATTGATAAAAATGACCTATGTATTAGTCTGGGATTCCAGAAGGCGACATACCGTTTCCTGTTCCGGTTCATGTTCCTAATTGCATCATTGAATTGGCTTAAGGTACAGGGCGGGCAGACACACGCTTCAAGTGGCGCCAAGTTCCATTCACTCCAATTATAAGGGGAAAAACCAGAAAGAAGGTCCCCACGCGACAACTTTACAAATCTGATGCACTAGTGTGAAGAATGTGTCGGGTTCAGCATTGGTGAACTATCACCCGGCAGTGATAGGCACTTAGCCAATGGGAGAGATGCATCCTGTGTTCACTCCACTGGGCAGGGTTTTCACTTGAACTTTTATTCAGTGCACTCCAAATGCAAGGCAGACCATCCAGAACAAACGCATCACACATGCCTCCTTATTTGTGGTGAATGGCCTGAATACTTTGCACTGTTTCCCTCCATCTGAAAAGCTTACGTGTGCATAATAAAGAATAGCATTATAATAAATTACCATTACTAAAATAAATTATATTATATTAACACAGTTTCACATAATCACATGGGCTAAAATAATTTAAAAAATAAAAGATAAACACCTCTGTGCTTTCTCATAAATTGCACCCTCCTATGAATCGGTCATTCATACTATTGAAGTAAGCGTCAACTGTCAAGACCAGTGGTTTTCAACTTTTTTTCATATCAAGGTCGATTATGTATTTGCCATTTGAACCACGGACCACTGTTTAAATGAGATTTAGCCTCTCAAAACGTAGAATATTTTGTTATCTTTGCATAAGATTTTGTCCACAGTTCCATGCTGTATTGATGTGGTAGGAGAGGTAACATGAAAACGTTGATCAAAATAATGTAATTCTTCTACATTCTCCAATTGTGTAGACATGTAAATTAAGTAATGCAGATGTTTAACAATAATTTAGCTCTAGAGAGCATACAATGTTGGTTTCATTTCACACTCTCAAGATATATAATATAAGGACTATGAACTATAAGGGTCCATCACTGAGGATACGTCACAGGTGCATCCATGCAATGTATTTTTGTTTTAACCCAGCACCTCTACCAAGTGATGTGCGTATTCTATTCGTTTTTGTTAATGTGTTACTCAAATTAATTCATGTTTGTATGCAAAGGTGGGTGGGAAGTGTGCCATGCATGTGGATTAACTTTGTGGAAAAATGCACAATTATATACACAAATTCTGGATGAGGGCCTAAGACACATGAATGATTACAGCTAAACAGCAGAGTTTAAAACTTGATTTATAATTCCATCTCCACTCCACGGTGCTTTGCCAATGGGAGGGGGTTTACCTGGCTGCCGGATGGCGGTGGCGCCCACAAAGCTGATGAGCGTGACGTCCGAGGCTCCGCCAGACTCCAGGGGAATGGGGTGCACGCGGAAGTGCTCTAGCATGTCGAAGATGGACTGGAACCAGAGGTGCTGCACGCGACACTGGCCGTCCTCGTTCAGGGACAGACGCAAGTGCTGGCGGCCGGGAGGGAGTGAGGGAGGAGGGTTTAATGACATAGCTATAGAATAGAATATATAAAATGAAATCTCACAGCTCACTTTGTCCCACTCTGTGATTTGTTGACAACTTGCTCAGTTTCTCTAACAAAGAGTAACACAGTACAGTATGTACGATGATGATGTTTCGGTATTTTCATTCTAAACTAAAATGTGGCTGCATTAAAAATGTTTTTTAGGAAAGTGACAAAAATCATTTAAGTACTTTTTTCATGAATTAAAGTTTTTTTTTAAGGGGTTAGAGGTTGGGACAGCCACCTTTCAATAGGAAGTGACATATAAAGGATGTTTTTTTACATATTTAATTTGATATTATCTCAATTAATGTATTGTGATTAATTAGACCATACTACAATACTACTACAATACTACAATACATTACTACAGTGAAAAGTCTGAATATTAAATTGTTTTTTAATATGTGTTTTTCATTGTGGGACTGCAATTTGAACCAATTCGGTAGAATGGCCCATATACAGTTAATATGTGTGTGTGTGTGTGTGTGTGTGTGTGTGTGTGTGTGTTAGGCTGCACACTTGGTGATGAAAACCAAACAAACGCTATTTTCGTAATCGGACACAGCCAGCCAGGGACCCAGAGACGGACCCAGAGACACAGCCAGCCAGGGACCCAGGGACGGACCCAGAGACACAGCCAGCCAGGGACAGTCCCAGAGACACAGCCAGCCAGGGACCCAGGGACAGACCCAGAGACACAGCCAGCCAGGGACGGACCCAGAGACACAGCCAGCCAGGGACCCAGAGACGGACCCAGAGACACAGCCAGCCAGGGACGGACCCAGAGACACAACCAGCCAGGGACCCAGAGACAGACCCAGAGACACAGCCAGCCAGGGACCCAGGGACAGACCCAGAGACACAGCCAGCCAGGGACGGACCCAGAGACACAGCCAGCCAGGGACCCAGGGACGGACCCAGAGACACAGCCAGCCAGGGACCCAGAGACAGTCCCAGAGACACAGCCAGCCAGGGACCCAGAGACGGACCCAGAGACACAGCCAGCCAGGGACCCAGAGACGGACCCAGAGACACAGCCAGCCAGGGACCCAGAGACGGACCCAGAGACACAGCCAGCCAGGGACCCAGGGACAGTCCCAGAGACACAGCCAGCCAGGGACCCAGAGACGGACCCAGAGACACAGCCAGCCAGGGACCCAGGGACAGACCCAGAGACACAGCCAGCCAGGGACGGACCCAGAGACACAGCCAGCCAGGGACCCAGGGACAGACACAGAGACACAGCCAGCCAGGGACCCAGGGACGGACCCAGAGACACAGCCAGAGACACAAAAGCTCCCTATATGAGTGGTTGCACGACTCAAAAATTATATAAAATAGTAGTCATTTTTGTAATAGCTTTAGGCCTTTCGGTGCATGGGCAGGGCATCAATATTATATACTGTATCCATATCATGATAATGGACTGGATATTGTCTGTGATTGTAGTACTATTGTGATATGGCATAAATGTATATAAATATTGGATCGGGATTGGCAGACACTAAAAATCAAATGATCGGAATAGGATCGGGAGCAAAAAAACATGATCGGGACAACCCTAGTACAAAGATAATATTAGTGAACCTGTATAGAAATGCATACACGCATGGATCATATTTACAAGTAGGATTCATGCACACAGCACGTTCACCCATCTCAAAGTGCGATATGACTAATGCAGAGCTGCCAACCTGCACACATTTTGTGTACCAACCACGCAATTCTAGGTGTCTATACGCCTAGAATTGCGTGATTGGTACACAAAATGTGTGCAGGTTGGCAGCTCTGCTAATGTATATCACTCATTCTTGAGATGAGGGACAAAAGTGGAAAAAACATGTCCCACACATAAGAGCCTTATTATTGTTAAAAATAAATTAATTTAATAAAAATAAAAGCACTTGCAAAGTTAAATGTAATACAGTTGTGTATTATTATGCCATTAATTTCATTATAATTGTTTTCATATGCCATCTGAATTAGTTAAAAGCAGGCACTGTACCCCAAAACGCCTGTATTTAGCCTGTCCCCAGCAAGTGGTCATAATTTCAAACTGCTAAAAAAGTGTCTAATACTGTCACAATCACATAAATATACATACTAAATTAAAGTAGATTGTCAACAACATAGCAAACAATATACACAATAATTTTAATTTATATTTTCCATTAGATATCTCATATCAAATGTGTGTCCCACGTCTCCCGTCAACTCCGTCAGGTTTTTTAAAAGTCTTAAATTAATCAGAAAATATTGTCGACAGATTTAGCCTGAAGACTCCTTTTCCAAGTCCTGTTTGTATTTGTTGCAACTGTGGAGCACCTGGTCTGAAAAGCATTCAATTGTTTGATATTTTAAACAAACAATGTTGATATCAGGGTGGTCACAGCTTTTACATGTCAACTCCGTCAGGACATTATTATGATCTTTGTTAAGAATTCCAAAATAATGTTTATTATAAAAGTTTAGGGTTAGGTTTAGCTAACAAATGAAGCAAAAACAAAATGGCTACATTGTACTACAGAGGGTTAAGATGAAAACAAATGACATTTTGTCAACTCCGTCAGACGTCAACTCCGTCAGGTTTTGTGTCTGACGGAGTTGACATGTATCTGACGGAGTTGACAAAAGTGTTCCTAAAACAATAAAATTATAGTTTTTGAATAATGGGACGTATTCTAATTTGGCACACAGTTAGAGCATGCCTTAAGGAACATTTTTGGCTATAGGGCCATCACAGATTTGTCTCGTGGTGACCATGGCAGCCATTTTCCAAAATTGCCGCCACCTGATGTTATTTTACAATAACTCAAGTTCTACACCACCTAGGATCTTGATTCTGGTGACTAAGACTACATTTTCAAGGATGAGGGATACATTGGTACTATTTAGATTTGTCCTGTGACCATGGCAGCCATTGTTTTTCAAAATGGCCGCCACCTGCTGTTATTTTACAATAACTCAAGTTTTAGACCACATAGGATCTTGATTCTGCCGACTACTAATACATTTTAAAAGATGAGGAATACAGTGGTACTATTTAGATTTGTCCTGTGACCATGGCAGCCATTGTTTTTCAAAGTGACCACCAACCTGCTGTTATTTTACCAATAACTCAAGTTTTAGACCACCAAGGATCTTGATTCTGGCGACTAATCATTACATTTTCAAGGATGAACTTTCTCTGGGAGGGGTCAGGGCTTATTTCAGGTGCAGGTTGAGTTGCTACTGACAGGACATTAAAAGGAGGTGGGCTTTCTGGCCTTTGACTTGTCTCTTTCAGGTACACAGTTTGACTTCACTGGCCACTGCAGTGTGGCGTTGTATCTTGGTGGCCTCCTGCCAGTGTTTCTCCATCCTTCTCATGAGCTCTGTGTTCTGGGGCTCTGTTATAGTCAACTTACATTGTCTTGGCTGGAGATTGCTTTCCTGCAGGGTCCAGCCCAGTCTTGTGCAGATGGCTACTGGCCCACCTGGAGGCCCCAACCTCACTTGTTTGGTTGGTGTGATTAGGTGGGGTGGTCTTCCCCAATCAGGATGAAGGGTTTGACCCTTTCAAACGGCAGTCTGGCCAAGTGTCTGTATTTAGTTGTGAGGCTAGATACAGGATACGATTGCTCACCCAGCCCCAGGTGACTTGAGGTGAAGGCTCCTTTGATTTGGTAACATTGCTTTGGTTGACATGCTGGGGACACAGAACGACACTGATGCCTTCAGTGTCTGCACATCCTGCCTGATAGTCCTGAAGGCAGATCTTCTGTCTTCAGTCTTTCGCTCACTGTTCACTGCTCACTGTTCACCTCAAGCAGGTCTTCAAGGTGTTTGCCTTTGCACAGGCTATATGGCTAGGACTCATGCTTCAACCACTCAGAGAACTCCAACAGGGTGTTGGTTGCTCCTGGGCCGCAGAGCATTGTGCGGCAGAATTCAGCTCTCATCCCTGGTGGCAGCTTGTTGAGGAGTCGTGCAACATGTGAGCCGCATCTAAGTTCTGTGTCTCCCTCTGGGCCTAGGGTAGACACTTGCTATTTTCCGTAACACTAATTGGTGGGGCTGTCCAAACTTGTTGTTTAGGTGTCAATCGGGTCTCTGTTTGTGAAGTCGGGTCTAGGTGGTCTAGAAGATGAGTTATTTAGTCAGGGGATATTAATACAATCTGGTAATAAATTCCTTATCAAGAATTTTCTTCACCAATGTGTTTGGAAGGGTGTCTACTAACATATCCCACATTGCTTTATATTCAACCACCCTAGGGGACCTTTTGACAGCTGCTGAAAGTTGGGGTACCATCAACAACCTATATAAGGCAAAATGTTCATTATGCTTTAAGTAGCATGTGACATGTCAAACTAGGGAGTTTTCATGATTCTGAATGCATTCCAAGCATTAGCTATGCACGAAGAACACTCCTTGGGCTGAAAACGGCCATAGCCATCATCACAAAATGAGGTCAGCACATTTGGGCAAGTGGATATATGGCCGAATTTAGCCCAAGGGGTTTGACCCCTAGTTTGGCCATAGACTCCCTAGTTTTGCCATAGCCACTTGGTATGGTACCCAACTTTCAGCAGCTGTCAAAAATGCCTCTAGGGTGGTTCAATAGAAACCAATGTGGGATATGTTAGTAGACACCTTTACAAACACATTGGTGAAAAAATTCTTGGTAAGAAATGTATTCACAGATTTGACATTATTCTGATAATAGGCCTGTTCCCTGACTAAATTGGTAAAATAATAGCAGGTCCACCATTTATTTAAATGGCTGCCATTGTCACGGGATAAATCTAAATAGATAAAACTGTATTCCTCCTCATTGAAAATGTAGGATTAGTCATCAGAATCAAGATCCTAGGTGGTGTAGAACTTGAGTTATTGTAAGATAACAGCAGGTGGCTGCCATTTTGAAAATGGCTGCCATGGTCACAGGGCCAATATAAATAGTACCACTGTATTCCTCATCCTTGAAAATGTGGGATTAGTCACCAGAATCAAGATCCTAGGTGATCTAGAACCTAAATCAGTTAAACTTGTCAACTCCGTCAGATGTTCGTCAACTCCGTCAGATGTTCGTCCCGTGATGTTTTTGTTAATTTCCAAAGAAATAGAAAATGTGATGTTAAATATTTTGTGCATATGTATTGAAACACCAACTGAAATGATACGTAATGATGATTTCTTTTTTTTTTTTACATGGTTTTCATGTTATAATATTGAAAATAGAGGTTGAAATGACGGATTTGAGAAATTGGATATTTCATAATAGTGTGATATTGGAAAAAAACAATATTAAAATAATTGTATTACTTAACTTGATTACTGAAAGCCATTATAAGAGAACTGAGGACTTTATATTATTGTTGAAATTATCAAATTCAATTAAAAGGTATTTTAGTGTGTCTGACGGAGTTGACATGAATCGGGTATTAAGTGCATAAATGTCCCATTTTAGAAAGAAATGTTATGCGAAAAACCTGTTCCTTCTCAATATTGGTAGTTGAGACCTGTGTCTACAAATACATCCATTTGATTTGAATGTATCTTAAAAAAAAAAAAAATCCAGTTTGAAAAAAGTTTTGTCCCTTATCTCAAGAATGGGTGACATACACACACTACCTGGCTATTTTTATTATACTTTTTTGATTTTGAGCTTTGTTCTTGCTGCTACAATGTCCCATTTGTCAAGTCCTGCCTGTGGTTGTGCCCCTCTTCGCACCCATTGGTTGCCGGTCGTGGTTGGACAAAGATCACCTCTCTCCATCCACTACCGTTGAAATAACAGGTTTTTCAGTTGCTTCGTATTTATAATCTGTGCATTCAATTCTTATTTTAAGCTTGTGTCAGTAAAAAGGAACATCACAGGTGCAGCATGGTGACTGGGCATATCATGTTTGTTTTTAGTTTTTTCCAAAAAGGATGTTTTAGCAAATTCAACATAAACTAGGCGGAACCAGGGCGGAACAAGGCATTAGAGCCTGCTGGTTAGTCAGTCAGGGACCAATCAGAAGGCTGACAAAGGGTGAATTGTGGAGTTTAACCACATCAAACCTATTCTGGGCATGTAATTTTAGTCTGAGATTCTTCAAAACTTTAAATATCTGATCTTCAAGTTCACATGTGTCATATGCACGCATGCAGGCTCACAAAGGACAAACGAAGGGTCACGTCCTTGCAGTTCATGCAACAGTCTCACCTTGGCTTTGCCCTGGAAGTTGAAAGTGAGGACGTACTCTCCACGCCTCGTCTCGCTCTGGCGAACCAGGAAGACGCCGTGGCTGGCCGTGCCGCCCGCCAGCACCAGCTGGGCAGCCTTGAGTCGCGACAGCGTGCCATGGAACCATTGGCACTCACTGAGCGGGTGCTCCACTGCCTCCCCTGTGCTCACCTCCGAGAACAAGAAGGAACCTGGGGAGGAAGCAACATGACGGGCAGTTAAACCAGAGTGTAATTTTAGTGCTGAGAGCTAAAGATGATATCCAAGTCCAACTGTACTCTACTGTATGTTAGAGGCCTCTGGTTGTAATTTATTGTATTTATGTATTTAAATGAAGCTTTTGCAATACGAGATGTCCTTTGATAAGCCCACTTATTATACATACATTAATACCTTATTAAAGCAACAAGCCACAAGGTCTACGGTTACCTTTATCTTATAATGGTTGAGAGGCGTAGTGAGGCACGATGCGAAGCAGAGTACCTCCGACCCTCTCAGCCATTATAAAATAGATGCACACAACCTCGATGTCTTCCTGTTCACAGTGGCAGAGCATGACATAATTTTATTTATTTATTCCAATGTAGTCTTTATTATTAATCCTTATTATTAATCCTCCCCACATGTCTGTGTTGCCACTGCTGTTGTATCCAACTGGCTTACTCGCCAGTGAGTACCCCCCTCCGTCCTACTCCTCCCGTTCAACACTCCCTGCTGGCAGTCTCCATCCGGCCCATACGATTCACTACTAGCTCATTGACAAAGAATGTCCACCCCAAACACAGCCAATGTGTTATAATCTCCTATTCAGAGATTAATGGTACAGAATACAGACATATCCCCAATTCTTCCACATAATGTGAGCCTTCCAAAGCCTCCGTTTTCCATGGATGTCAATTCACAAGCATGACTCAAATGGGTAATGACGACAACGTTTTGAAGTAGACTACAGCGGTCAGAAAAAGAGCAGTTTTACAAATATAAATGGCCAATTGTGTGTAAGATATAATTAGTACAGTGTTCTACCTGTGGCATCTGGTGTCTCAGCAAAAGGTGTACCCAGACTAGCCCCACCTCCTCCAAGAACTCTCCCATCCGGTTCGTCAAGAGGGGCTCGAGGTGGCAACTCTGGCGGGAGGGGCTCCATTAGAGGGGAGGAGCCTCCAATTCCTCCATAACACACTGGAACACAAGGCAATACATAATATACTGTATACTGGTGAAGAGGAGGGCCATCAGTAGCTTCTACACACATCTAATGAGGATTGGATGGATATCATTGGAGAAGTTGGAGTAGTCAAGGATTATTAATAATTCATGTGGCCAGCCATCTATGATGGCCGTTTTATCAAAACCATGGAGATCGCCGTAGATTTAGTTCAGTCAGGCCGAGTTCAGTCAGGCCGTAAACAAGGAAGTGAACGGCAGTGTGCATGCCCGAAAACATGTCTAGGAGCACTGAAGAAGAAATGGCCAAGCAAAAAAATTAAAAGATTTTAGCGATATCATTAAAAAATACCCTAAGACGTCCTGGGCTCCCTATGGGGAGTCTTCTAAAGACGTCTGGAGACGTGTTGATGTGCTGATCAGTCATGTAGTTTTGTGAGATCACAATTAATCATGTCAGTCATGTAGTTTTGCGAGATCAATATTATAACAGTGTCTCCCGGTTCAACGATGAGATGCTGTTCTGTCGATTGACATCACTGACCAACCACCCAGCGTCCATCTGAGAGTCTATGGCTAAGGCCTCAGTCAGCACAGTAGGGTACATTGTCCATTCATGTACCTTTGGTGACGTTGGCCGAGTTTGTGTCACCGGGAATAATAAAAGGTGTGAAATGGTTATAGCTGCAAAACTTAGGACACACACACACACACACCTTGTGAAAGACGGTCAACAAACTCCGGTGTCCCACTAATATCCAACGGCCCACCGCACACACCCTCGATGTCCTCCTGTTCACTGTGGGAGAACATAGAGGAGATGATGAAACATCAAATATGAATGATGCAGATCTGTCCTGGTACTACACTCTACATCTGTTGCTTAATATCCAAACCCTGAAGGAGACTTTGTCGAAACGTTGGTTTCTTTCAAAATAGTCTTGCATCGGGGCTTTGAGCTATATGCTCACTCAGTTATTGACAAGTGTTTTATTTCCCTTTATTGTGCGAATACAAACATTGACACAGTTGTCTTCGCATGTGGAAAGCATGACGTGTGAACTGAGATGATAATAAAGCAATGAAACACTGTGCAGAATCAGTTGTCAACAACAATCAGTTGTCTGGTGTCTCTATAAAACGTACTGTTAATACGTCAGTACTCCAGATATAAAGTGGTGTAATACCTCAGGCAGATTCCGTTGCGGATGTCGCTCAGCCAGGCTCTCATTTGAACAGCATCCCGTGTCTCAATCACATACTGCACCGAACCCTCCAACTGAGACAAATACAGAAAGGTAATAGAACGTTTTACAGTGTTTCATTATTATAACATTTGTTATTTAATCAAAACACATGTATCATGTTACAAAGTTAGTTCGACTTATACTGAAGTCCAGCAACTGGAAGCCTTGAACCTAATATATGCAATTTGCACCGAAAATCACCTTTTTCGATGCCAAACAAACTTCATTAGAGCTGAAAACGGTAAAGCTTTTCATTCAAGCTTTGGTAAGGCTGCTTGCTACCTTGATCTTAGTTTTCAGACAGGGAGCGTTTGACACTTCTGTAGCAATAGGCTCTACGCAAAGCAGACATATTGGAAAGAAAATGGGTCTCTTCCTTACTTCCTCCACAGGTGTTACCAATAATGCAAATGAAGACTGTTCCGTTTAGTGTAGCACAACGGTTCTCAAACTTTAATTTCAAGGACTCTCATAACCATGAGTGTACAAATGGAACCAAATGGACCATTACATTTGGTTCAATTCCACTCTCAGAGTTACACACCGGTAAGGGGCCATTTGGAACCCCCTCAAAGAGCCATGAGGGTCCCTCGACCCACTGGTTCATTCATTAATTTATTCTCGAAAGACATTGAGGTTACCCTCCTTTGCAGTGTTGTGGAGATACAACATAATAGACATTTTCAAAGCAATAACCAAAAACAAAACTGATTAACAGAATACAGAAATGTAATGTCCTCATTGTGTGATGTAATAAATCTTTAAAAACAGTTGCAGACACACATCTTTAATTTAAGCTGTACGTCATTCCATGTGGTTGGGGCTCTAAAACTAAAGGATGTTTTCCCCAACTCTGTGTTAAAGGGATAGTACAGAATTGTGAATTATCCCTTTAACATTTGGAACCTTTAGTGTGAGCCAGTGACTGGAATGTGTCCTATATGTTACAGGATCACAATCCAGCAGAGCTTTAATATACAAAGTCGATGGGACTTTAGAATTGCTTTAAAAAAAAACATATACCAGTGTTTATTTCGCCTATCGGCGAAGGAAGGCCAGCCCACTCTGTCATATAGAAAGCAGTGATGAGTCCTATAAGGTTCACCAGATATAAATCGCAAAGCAGAATGATAGTCCAACACAGAAAGAAAGACTGCTTCAATAACCCTTTTTATACATGGAGTTGGTGGAGCAGTGTTTTCAGTGCATGCACAAAATCTGCACACTGACTCCGTTTGGCCAGAGCCTTGATTATCTTCATGGCAATTTATTTCCAATATGGCTATTAATTGTCACTGAGAGTGAGTGGGCAGGTAAGGAGGCATTGGCAACCTTACAGGCATGCAGGTGCAAACCTGTGGAACTGTCGTGGTAGAGTTAAATTGTCTGAAACTCTTAATTTTCTCCTACGCAAATGTGCAGGGAAAGATGGGATGAATGGGCTGAACTTGAAACAAAGTAGCAGTATCGGGGTACAAATACTGTAGGATGCACTCGCCTCGTTGACCACCATCTGTGTATCTGCAAGTAAAATGACATTCACAGATGCCAGTGGCCGATATCCATTTCATAAATATATACACTGAATATATAACTGAATATGTGCTCATTAAATTAGAGTGATGAGGGGCTCAGTGACTTTAAAACTGTTATTTTATTATGAAGATTTTGAAAGAATCAATTATCACCGACTGTGGATTTACAGTCAGTGAGCCATCTGGCTATTGACTCGTGCGACAAACTGTCATGATATTTTTACACTGAAGCTGTTGGACAAAACAAATTTCCTTCTGGATCAATAAAGTATCTATCTATCTATCTATCTATCTATGTAGTGTTGTGATATAGCCTGAATCACTCAAATTACCACTCAAAAGTCAAAACTAATTAGAGGAAAGGAAATTTCTCCCCTTCATGAAGCTACAATGAGGCGCGCACGCACGCGCTACATGAGGGTCTCACTCTCAATATACTGTTTGTTTCAACCAGCCTGAAATAGAGATGTACCGATACTGGTATCGTACTTGGGCCCGGGCCCGATACCACCGGACCCTCAAGTACTCATAATCGGAACCGAGAGTATCAAAACATTCGGTTGACACTAGGCTGAACAAATGCAAAGAGAGCCAATGTTTACAACACTGCAGCAAATCTAAATCTTTATATTTGGTGGGCAACACCATCAGATTATTATTTTTGCCTCAAGCATAATGAAAGAAAGTCAGCTATAAAAGGTTCAAAACTAATCTTGAAATTGATGAAAGGTAGACAATACTAGAATGTGTCTCAATAGAAGAAAACGTTGAATTGCTAATAAGCAAAATAAAGAGAACATTTTGGAATTAGATATTTTCTCAAAACCGTTTCAGGCTATTATTATTGTGGACCGGTAACAGTATCATTACAATTACAAGGCATGACAATTAAATACATTTGAAGGTAAAATGAGTAAAATAAGTAGTTACTAGTTACAAAAAGTACTAAAGTCTGAAAAAAAAGAAAGGGTATCTATCGGGACATCTCTAGCCTGAGATAAATATTAAGTAACGAGGGTCTAGACGCTATATAATTTGATGATGGTTTGAAATGTAACTAAATAGGCTATAAATATGAAATAATGAGGTACTCACTATGATTACCGATGACTATACTGAAGTAGGCTATAAATAATATGCAGTAAGGGTTTTGCCATACCGTGAACAATCCTCAAATATAAATAATTATGAATTGTGTCAGGAGCAATGTGAGCTAAGGAAGCTGTTGCTGTGAACTTACTATGCCATTTGAACATCTAATTTCCTCCTCTCCGCTTAATAAAACTTCTGACAAGCTGTATTCCAGGAACAGGTGCATGACATGCAGCATGCACATTTCGACCAATACAAATTGTGTGGTGTGGGCCTGGGGACACGGCCGCGAAACCTCACTATAACAGAGACGCATGATAGAGACGGTCTGGCTGAAACACATCTTTGAATTGTTATTTTAAACATCATCCCCTACTGTACGTGTAATATTGATGCATCCTCCGGCCCTACGGCCAACCCAACCTCCATATGCCATTTCTGCTTTTTAACCCATTTTGACCTGAGATCAGATTAAAAAAATGTCTTCTACATCCTGACAGTTTTCTGAAAAAGCTATGTTTCCACGTTCTTCGATTTTTCAAAAATAGCAGACCTACAAGCTCGTGATCTTGACACCAAAAGGGGTTCCCACCCAAAATGGGTTAATGCATGAACATCTTTCTTACATGGAAACGATTATGACAACATAACTGCGATTATCTCAAATAATTGATTAGACTAGACTACTACGTAATACTACTGTGATGTGTTGAGCATGGAGTAGTGGACTGGATATAGCAGATGTCCAGGTATTTCACACAGACAAAGATAATGTCAATAAGCTGGTTCATTTACCAGCCAACTAATGAGCATTGACCATATCAAGCCAGGTCTCACGGCAGACAGTACTGACATAATAAAACAAAAAGTGAACGGAGCATACAGTCACTCTGCGGGCCAACATTACAGTATAAATATAATAGAGACGTCACCGAGAGGAAACCCTGAGGCGAAATGGACATAGTGGCCGAAAGTGGTATTGCAGCTCGAGCCAGCACTATGCATTGCGCATGTTCACATTATGGGCCGATGACACGTTAACGCTATGTTTCATACGTGAACGTGCGCAATGATAGTCAACGGCCAGCGCGTTCACGATTTGGCCCAATCCATCCCAGAATGCACTCTGTTCATACCCGGAAGGAGGAGTGAAATCGCCTCATGCGCTTTTGAGCAACTTAATGCAAGTGGATTGTAGGAGAAATCCGGTGATATCTCTATTAATATATACTCTAAGGGGCCAACACAATACGGACATATAGTGGAAGTGAAGTCAGATCTTGTACAAACAGCAAAACAAAAAGGAGCAGTGCGCCACCTTGTGGCATCAACTGACACTGCATACTGACTGGTACACTACCTGTAAGAGGAAGGTGTTCTCCTTGTCGGGTACCTCCAGCGCTGTGGTGCTCCGCACATCTACGATAGAGCAGCACGGGACTGTCAGCCTGGGCTTGGACGACTGAAAGAAAACACAAAGTCATCAATCCACTGTCCACTCACGTTAAATCATTTAGAAACGAATAACTATGCATGTTGTTGACCAGGTTGAACAGTTATGAGGTCAGAAATATAGGAGGGGGCAAGACCATTTAGGGCTTTGAACACAAAGAGCAGGGTTTAAATATGATACGATATTTAACAGGTAACCAGTGCAGTTGTGCCAGTGCAGGGGTGATGTGTTCTCCTTTTTTAGTTCCAGTAATAAGTCTAGCGGCGGCATTTTGAACCTTCTGTAGGCGTGAGATGGTGTGGACTGAGGCAGCCCCAAATATAAAGAATTGCAATAGTCTAATCGGGACATGATGAATGCATGGGTTACTGTGACTAGGTCTGTGTGAGTTAAAATAAAGTTAAATTTGGCTATGGTTCTGAGCGGGTAGAAACTGCCTTTTACGATGACATTTTGTGCTGTGTCAAAGAAGACTCCCAGGTTCTTTACTGAGGTGTTGAAATGTGACTGCAGGGGGCCAAGTGAGTGGGATACACGGGTGGTAAAGGTTGTGGGGCCAAAGATGATTACTTCACTTTTATTTTGGTTTAGTTGAAGGAAGTTGGTTGCCATCCAGCTTTTGTGATGACATGCCCAGAATAGGGACACTAGGGTCCATGTGGTACATTTTACTATAGTTTGATTGGAATTTGTAACTCCATCCGGCCTCTATGTGCGCACGCACGCACGCACACGCACACGCACACGCACACGCACACGCACACGCACACACACACACACACACACACACACACACACACACACACCCGGCCGGCTGTGTGTCTTTGTATAGCTCCCTCTTACTACACTGTCTCTCTCTCTAAAAAAGAAAAAAAAGACTGCCAATGCTTCTAATGTGCATGTCTAGGGTTTATTATGTGGTTGCTAAGGTCTTCTTCATAGGTTCGGGGGTGAGCATTTAGGACATTTTCTGGAAATGTGTGCACCACAAAGTGCACACATTTGCAAGTGGACGCATTTACATGTCGTTTAACTGGGGTTTCATTTACCCTGTGCCCCCTTAATGCTCTGCTTGTTTTGAAGTAAACGGCAACATTCGAATCTTCGATACATACATTTTGGAGAATGTAACAGATTAATGTTATGTAGTTAACATTAATGTGTCTCTCTGCGACTCTGGAGCAAGTAGTAGTATGGTTCAAGTTCAACATTCACTAGTGGTGCATGCATGTCAGCACTGTGCAAAAAGAAAGATAACAATTCTGTCATGATATTAAAATATCCCAAATGATATCTAGTCTCGTGTTATTAGTTTGCATTGCACAGTGTGCTCTGTGCGCTATTTCCAAACGTGCCCTATGATAGAAAGAAATATCATTGATAAATTGCCCAATCCTAATCGGAACCATGCTGGACAGAGGATGCTGATAAGGCAAATGGTTTTGAAATGCGTACCATTTTTGTATTGTGTATTTTAATGCATAGAAATCAACATTTCAAACACTATAAAATGAGTCAGTGCTTTGAGAGAGAGAGAGAGAGAGAGAGAGAGAGAGAGAGAGAGAACTGATAGAGAATTGGTTGACATCAGCCTTAATTAACCCTCTTGTTCTCCAAAATCTGAAACATAAATATAAGAGCCAGCCTCTAATACTGGACAGTATTGATGTTATTGATTGATTGCCAATACAGAAATCCACAAAGATAACAAGACAGCAACTGCCATGCAATCACACCAACGCACTAGTTCACATTATCAACTGGCCTGAAAATTAGGGCAGCATTTGAGAACTGTGATTGCCATTGTCATGCAATCACATTAAAACTGCACTTTAACTAACTTTCCTCTTCTGCCCCCAATTTGCAAACTATTATATATTTTCCGGACTATAAAGCGCACCTGAATATAAGCCGCACCAGCTAAATTTAGGGAAAACAAATGTGTACATATACAAGCCGCACTGGACTATAAGCCCCATAGAGGCCATAGCCGGCCATAAATATAGATTTAGAAGGTCCCCTAGTGGCCGTTAGCTGTACAAATCCATAGATTAGCCGCACCATTGTATAGGCCGCAGGGTTCAAAGCATGGGAGAAAAGTAGCGGCTTATAGTCCGGAAATTATGGTATACAGACAGAATAACACTAAATAAACATTATGCAAGAGCTAGTAGTTTAAAGATAATGTAAATAACAGCTAGTAATATTATTCAGATGGTATGTAGGCCTACTGTATGTGTTTTTCTTTTCTTACTGGCAGACAAATACCAAGTGTGTTATTTAGATAACATGCTTGACGTCTACTTGTTATCCTAGCTACCTACCTTGTTTTCTGAGCAAGTACTTCAAAAAAATGGTGTTATCCTGACCTTGCACTCGATAAGTCACTCTTGATGAGTTTGACTTGAAAAATGTACTTGAATTTCATTCAAAGGTCTACATGGCATACTCAAATGTAGTATTGTAACAAAGGGCTCTAAAGGTTGGATTGGTGACACATTTAGCTTAATCCAAATTGACATTTAGTTTCTATTTTGTCTGTGCCATCGTCACTGTTACTTGGATACAAATATTGACATATTGCATAGAAATGTATTAGCGGTTGACAGTCACCAGACCAGTCACAGGAATACAGCTAAAATACAAACCAGTCAGGCTGCATCAATTCACATTGAGCAGCTAGTTACCAGTCAAAACCAAACAACATATTTAATCTGGACACTAACCCTGACATTAATGTGTTCAAATATCAGATCTGCAAGCTAAGTTGCTAAGTTACACATTGTGAGCTTGCCGTTCAGTAATTTCACCAGGAGTTGTGTGGTTATTAACATTTTGTATTTGTGTACGCTTTGTTTCTTTTTGCACTGAGAGGTTGTGGATGAATGACTTTACCTTGGGCGGGATGAAGAACTCCAAGTAGTACTCCTCTCCCCGGTCACTCCCTTCCTTGTCCCTCTCCCTCAGGACCAGGCGACATTTGTGCCAGCGTCCCCCTCTCCAGGGGACGTTGCCTCCACTGGCCAGGGGCTGCACGGGTCCCGTCTGCCCCACACCGGAGGCCGTTGAAACGTTGTTGTTGTCCGTGCCGTGGTGCAGCAGACCGAAGGAGAACCCAGTGAAGCCGTGGCTCCCCGCAAACTCATCGCTGGACGAGCTGATGCTCACCCCGCCCTCCCGTACCAAGCGGCTTGGCTTCCTGGAGGGGGCCATGGCGGCGGCGGCGGCCGCGCTGCTGGGGGGCAGTGTGGAGGCGACGTGGGGACCCAATGCCGACGAGGAGGAGAGGGCAGGGGGTGGCGAGCGCGACAGCCGGAGCTTCTCCAGCCGCTGGCTCCATTTCTCCTTCTCGCCGCCCTCGCCGTTGCTCCGCCGACGGTCGCGGGCCGCCTCCGAGAGCGAGAGGGAGGTGGCGCTGCTCGACGACGAGGGGGGAAGGGAGGAAGAGGACGAGTGGGGCAGGGAGAGTGGCAGGGACAGCGAGACGGGCATGGAGGAGGCGGGCATGGCAGGCTGTGTACCAGAGTTCCTCTTGCCGGAAGCGACGTCCTGTACCCCCATGGTGTAGCTGTAGCTGGAGGGCAGCTGGCTCTGGCCCTGCGCAGAGTCGCTGGAGGAGCTCCGCCAGTGCAGGATGCCACGGACGCTGCCCCGCACGCTGCGGCCCACGTTCCTCAGAGAGAAGCGCTTCTTCAGTTTGTTTTTGGAGGAGTTGGACACGTTGTTGTTGCCTTTGGAGCCCAGGGTTGGCGGAGGAGTGACGGAGGTCGGCGGGATGTGGGGAGTGTGTGAGGGGTCTGCATTGTCCAGGCAAACCTCGGTGGGCTCTCCTTCCCTCTCCTCCACCTCAGTGTCTTCCCCCACAGGCGCCACCCCGAGCCAGCTGTCCTCCTCCTCCTCTTCCTCCACTGGCGCCTCTCCGTTCCCGGCTGCCACCAAGGCTGCTCTCTCCTCGCGCCGTCCGTTGTTGCCTCCCACCGAGGACGAGCATGAGGAGGAGGAGGAGGGCGGCAGAATTTGCGTGTGGGCATAGGAGTCCTGAAACCTCTCGCTGCTGCGGTTCTCCAACACCAGCCGGGTGGGTGTGGGTTTGCCTGTGACTCGTGTCAGGTTGGTCGGCACACACTGGGGGTCCACTCCTGTGGAGGTGGTTAAGGGAGAGACAGCCTCTTCTTCCAGGGAGGTAGCATCCGACTGGGGAGCCCAGCTCCCGGCCTCCTCCCGCCCGGTGGCACAGCTTGACGGTGGCATGCCCTCTAGCTCACTCTGGAAATGGCGAACGAAGCGGTCGGTGAAGCGGCGGCAGAAGGCGGCTGCCGAATCCGGGGAGTAGTGCGGGTTCTCCAGGAGGAATGCCCGGAAGTGCCGCGCAAAGTCACCCGCCGCCACGCGGGCATGCAGCTCACAGAACTCGGTCCAGCTCAGGCACGGAGAGGGGGAAGGCGTGGGTGTGTCGGACAGAGAGGACGGGTGAGCCTGAGGTGGGGGACTCACCAGAAGGGGCAGCGGGGGAGGCCTGGGGGACAGGGGCAGTAAGGAGGGAGAAGGGGGCGACGGGGAGGGGGATGGTGAGGGAGGCAAAGGGGAGGAGTTTGCCGCCCGGGGGCTTGGTGGGGTTAAAAGAGAGCCGTTCATTCTCCTGAGAGGCCAGGGGCCCTGACTGGCTCAAGACAAATCAAATCACTTCAAAATGACGACAGAAACCTGAAGTGATTGCACAGCTGGTCTAATTGACTTGTGGTAAACACGGCACATTGGTCTAATAATTTACAAACGGGTGTGACCTTATGCCTTGCACTCAGCTCCATCTAAAAACAATGCACCCGACCAATATGATGCTAAGCAATAACATCTAAAAGGCTGTGCACTTCACTACATACTTAAATGAAATTGGTTTGTCATTATTTATTTAAAAAATAATAATAACTGGTTTTGAGTGGAGAGTAAAGGCGTTGGGGAGGAGGGGGGTGGGGTTAGAGGGTGTAGATGAGTCAGTTTCCCAAAGTTTACCCCTTCTTCTTCTTCACTGTCTATTGTAAAGCCGAAAGGACACAACCACCACAGCCTGCGAAAGTAAACAGAGGACAAATTGTGCACATGTGCACACGTTACATCACATTTCCAGAGTACACAACAGCACTTTCACACATTAATGGGATTATTACACACACAGCCCCGTCACCTGTTCAACCAAACATAATTAATATGTGTCATACAAATAAATACAAAGCTACAAAATAATAACATAAAACAGGAACTTTGTCATGGCTGTTTCTATTCTTACAACTACTAAAAAACGGTGCTAACGTTAGTAAGTCTTGTATTAGCTATCGTTATTACACACATCAATAGAAACCAAAGCAGGGCAGCGGTGTGACATATCAGACCGTTTCATAGATGCGTTGAGCAGCCTGATGTATAATTAGCTTTCAGATCAGCGCTTGTCGGCGAGCGACACAGTCGTACGACGGAGCACATTGTATGCATTAAGCAGTGTAAATTAATCAGCTATAACTGGGCTAGCAAAGCAAGCTAGCTAGCTAGCCAGCCCAGTGAGTCCTGTTGCTCGCTGAGCTCTTAAAAAAAACGCGCAGCAGCAGCCAGGAGGCAGTGGTGGAAAAAGTACTCAAGATTGTTTTACTTAAGTATAAGTATCAATACTGCAATGTAGTACTCTGTTACAATTAAAATACCGGAGTTTACTCGAGTAAAAGTACAAAAATATTCGTATAAAAAAGTATACAAAAATCTTTTGAAAATAACATTTCTATACAGCTTGTCTGCTCCTTTCAAATGGCCGAAATGTATATAGGCTACTAGCTCTGGTCCATAGCTCTAATGCGCAGGGCAGAATCGTAGAAGCAGTAGAAGGCTATGGACCTGCAGGGCTGAAGCGGTCAATGTATGTTGTAATAATAATCAAAATCTTCAAAATAACGAGTTTTCAAATAAATGTAGTGGCAATAAAATATTTGCCTCTGAGATGTAGTGGAGTAGTAGTAAAAGGATTGAAATTTGGAAATATTCAAGTAAAAAAAAAAAAAAAAAACCCAAATTGTACTTAAGTACAGTACTTGAGTAAATCTACTTAGTTACTTTACACCACTGCTTGATAATAACGTTAGCATTAGCTTGGTTTATGTGGCAGATGGCGTGCTTCTGGTTTACGGTCTGTCTGTAACATGAAGCACATTGAATCACTGAAGGCTAGGCTAACCGTTAGTCGCAGCCAAAGCTAGCTATTAATAAACCCCAAGCTAGCCAAAAGCAAGCAAGAGCAGCAGCAGCAATGTTGCTTCAGTTGACAAACCACAATGTTTTAATGATGTTACGTGGGTTTCTGTTACCTGTGTTTTCTACGCTCCCGCGTTGTGTTGCGCTGTCTCTCCGTGTCCGTGGACCACCGCGGCTCAACATGCTCTCCGTTGTAATGTCAGTAACCTTATCATGTTGTTTTATGATGCTTCTTCTTCTTGTTGTTGTTGTTGTTGCTGCTAAATATGAATATTGCTGTGTGCCTGCCTTCTTGCCTGGACCACCACAGTCTCTTCTCGCGATGCGTGTGCGTATTTCTCTCGCGATGAATAGATGGAGCGGAGGGGACGTGCGTTTGCAACATACGTCGTCGTACGGCGGTGTCCCGTGACCCGTCCCCCCCAAATAAGAGACATAAAATGTAGTGATTTGTGAAAACATTAAGTCACACTACAAGGGTGTTCTACTTATTTGTGTGTGAGTGTGTGTGTGTGTGTGTGTGTGTGTGTGTGTGTGTGGATATATATATATATATATATATATATATATATATATATATATATATATATATATATATATAAATATATATATATATATATATATATATATATATATGCCAAAGCAAGTGTCACAAATAGGCTACAATAAAAACAGTTGAAAATGGGTTAAGTATACAGTTGGAGGGGGTACAGCATTTTGTAAACAGAGCTATGTCACATTGCATCGTTGTATGTTATAACAGGGTATTAAGCTTTTTTTAAACAAATAGCAGCAATTATTTTGCAGTCACTCTGGGACAAATGGGGGAATGGCAGCAGACTGTTTAAATTGTATATAGAATAACTCAGATTTAAGATCTGTTTAAAAGGTAGCAGCTCTGTGTACATACGCAAGGTCCAGCGGTCTACTTGGTACAGATAGTAGTCCTTAGGGTGGTTGTATTCCAATGGCTAACCTTCTTTTGTCAGTCACAACAGTTCACAAATATTGCTGCTGTGTTTGCACATTGTTGTATTTGTATGGGAGGTTTTTTTGTCATTGGTCATAGTTTCAAACTCATGTTGGGTGTGTGTAATCTGTATGTGTCTCTGATGTCTTGGTATAGTGGGCATGTGATTAGAAAGTGTAGCTCTGTTTCCACCACATTTTGTGTGCAGTGGGTGTATAGTCTGTCTATATGGCGGCCATTCTCTATTGCAAAGCTGTGTTCACTGAGTCTGTACCTGGCTATAGTCAATGCTTTCCTATAAGTTGTGGGTCGTTTACCGCGTTCAGGTATTCAGCCAATGTTTATTCTCTTTTTAGTGATAGATAGCATTCCATTTTGCTTTGGTTTTTGGTAGTCTCTTTCCAGTATGACAGGTAGCTTTCTTTTTGTTTTCTTATTCTTGTTAAATCCAAAAGGTTTTCTGTCTTGTGGTTGTGCTTGTGTTTGTGTAGGCTATATAGTCCCTGGATCAGCCGACAGGGGGCATCCCTGTAGGTTTTCTCTATGATTGAGGGCTATGCAGAGTTTGGTGTTTATCCCATTTTTCGGGTTCTTGGTTGGTAAGGGCCCGGGGACCCCAGATTTCACAACCATAGAGGGAGACCAGATTTGTATTGGGATGTCTAGCTTAACGTTCCTTTGGTGGCATCTAGAAAGCACTTTTCTCTCAGGTTGTTCGCAGCTTTGTTGAAGTTTCCTGTGCTACTGATGTTTAGGCTGAGGTAACAGGTATAAGTAATAGTTTTTTGTGTGTTCTAGTGCCGTCGTATTTAGAAAGAATTGTTGGTTCAGGTGATTATGACTTTTTTGGAATATCATAATTTTGTCTTGGCTAGGTTTACTGTCAGGGCCCATGTCTGTGACGTGCGTTTGCAACATACGTCGTCGTACGGCGGTGTCCCGTGACCCGTCCCCCCCAAATAAGAGACATAAAATGTAGTGATTTGTGAAAACATTAAGTCACACTACAAGGGTGTTCTACTTATTTGTGTGTGAGTGTGTGTGTGTGTGTGTGTGTGTGTGTGTGTGTGTGTGTGTGTGTGTGTGTGTGTGTGTGTGTGTGTGTGTGGATATATATATATATATATATATATATATATATATATATATATATATATATATATATATATGCCAAAGCAAGTGTCACAAATAGGCTACAATAAAAACAGTTGAAAATGGGTTAAGTATACAGTTGGAGGGGGTACAGCATTTTGTAAACAGAGCTATGTCACATTGCATCGTTGTATGTTATAACAGGGTATTAAGCTTTTTTAAAACAAATAGCAGCAATTATTTTGCAGTCACTCTGGGACAAATGGGGGAATGGCAGCAGACTGTTTAAATTGTATATAGAATAACTCAGATTTAAGATCTGTTTAAAAGGTAGCAGCTCTGTGTACATGCGCAAGGTCCAGCGGTCTACTTGGTACAGATAGTAGTCCTTAGGGTGGTTGTATTCCAATGGCTAACCTTCTTTTGTCAGTCACAACAGTTCACAAATATTGCTGCTGTGTTTGCACATTGTTGTATTTGTATGGGAGGTTTTTTTGTCATTGGTCATAGTTTCAAACTCATGTTGGGTGTGTGTAATCTGTATGTGTCTCTGATGTCTTGGTATAGTGGGCATGTGATTAGAAAGTGTAGCTCTGTTTCCACCACATTTTGTGTGCAGTGGGTGTATAGTCTGTCTATATGGCGGCCATTCTCTATTGCAAAGCTGTGTTCACTGAGTCTGTACCTGGCTATAGTCAATGCTTTCCTATAAGTTGTGGGTCGTTTACCGCGTTCAGGTATTCAGCCAATGTTTATTCTCTTTTTAGTGATAGATAGCATTCCATTTTGCTTTGGTTTTTGGTAGTCTCTTTCCAGTATGACAGGTAGCTTTCTTTTTGTTTTCTTATTCTTGTTAATTCCAAAAGGTTTTCTGTCTTGTGGTTGTGCTTGTGTTTGTGTAGGCTATATAGTCCCTGGATCAGCCGACAGGGGGCATCCCTGTAGGTTTTCTCTATGATTGAGGGCTATGCAGAGTTTGGTGTTTATCCCATTTTTCGGGTTCTTGGTTGGTAAGGGCCCGGGGACCCCAGATTTCACAACCATAGAGGGAGACCAGATTTGTATTGGGATGTCTAGCTTAACGTTCCTTTGGTGGCATCTAGAAAGCACTTTTCTCTCAGGTTGTTCGCAGCTTTGTTGAAGTTTCCTGTGCTACTGATGTTTAGGCTGAGGTAACAGGTATAAGTAATAGTTTTTTGTGTGTTCTAGTGCCGTCGTATTTAGAAAGAATTGTTGGTTCAGGTGATTATGACTTTTTTGGAATATCATAATTTTGTCTTGGCTAGGTTTACTGTCAGGGCCCATGTCTGTGAGAATTTGTGTAAGGGGTCAAGGTGCTGCTGTAAACCGTCTTTAGTAGGGGACAGTAACACCAGGTCATCTGCAAACAGTAGGCATTTTACTTCTGTGTCTGCAGGATGCCTGGTGTTGTTGACTGTTCTAGTGTTTTCTTTAGGTCAATTCATGTCGCAGGTTTCCGATCCGGTCTAGAGTGTATACGAAAAAGGTTCGTGTGTCGCATAGTCTCGCGTAGCCAGACTTGTTTGTTGTCCTGTCCACAGGAGACTTGAGTCCAAGATGTAGATGACCGGACACAGACAGTAGGCGGGCTCTAGATCGGATCTGAGCACTGAGCAGTAAAACGGAAACCATGCTTTAAGTTAAATTAAACTCCAAAGAAATTAACAAAGTAGTTAGTTAAGTATAGTCTGGCTTAACATACAACAAATGTTCTATTGGCTCCGGTGATATGATTATATCGTACATAAACCTAGACAATGTTCCTGTTATTGGTTGAATTACTTTATTTCACTTTTTTTATTTTTACTTTTTCTTCAAAGCCAGTTTTTTAATTTAAATTATATACTTTTATTTTATGTAAAGTGGTTAAATGGTGAGTAAATTCATGAGAAACCGATAAACCGATAACGTCTGCAGCTGCATGAGTGCATGCACTACAAATTATTATGCCAAAGGGGAATTTGAAAGTATTTTATAACCACATGAAGTCATGAACCCTAGATAGCGTCCATATTCTGGTTGTGAAAATTTGCCGAAGAGATTTGGAGACATTAAGGGAAAAAAGGAGGGGGCCTAGTAGCCACGGGGGTGTATATAGAATTTAAGACTATGTTATTGTGTTATTATTCATTTATGTTAGGAGCCAGTTGCACCACCTCAAACTTAGCCTAGTTATAGCTTAAATGCCTTATGCATTGTATATACAGTACTGCATAAGCCATAAGGCTAAGTTTGAACTTGGTGGTGTAACTGTCTCCTGTACTGTACATGTCCACTGCTCCTCTATGGAATTTGTTTTGAAATGGTGCAGGACATTGAACCACCACTAGATGTAGCAATGACACAAATTACTTTGTTGAGTTCACACAAAGTGTAATAATAATAATAATAATAATACCGGTAATAATAATAATAATAATATAAAATAATAATAATAATAATACTTTATTTACATACCACCTTTCATATAAATGCAGCTCAATGTGCTTTACAGAGCAGAACAGAAAAACAAAAACATGATATACCATTAAAACAAGCAAGCACTTAAAACAATAGCAAAGAACAAAAAACGTGCACGCACGCACGCACGCACGCACACAGGACCATAGTAACACACACACACACACACACACACACACACACACACACACACACACACACACACACACACACACACACACACACACACACACACACACATCTTTATTTGGATTCACATTTAACAAGAAATTCTTGAACACAAAACGTGCAAACTTGGAAAACTCTGCAATTGCTGACGGCTATTGCAGACACTGAACAGAATTTTGCCAATGCAATCTGCAGGCCCTCACGACTGATTTAGGGACACATTACTTGTAGTATTTGGAATACGAACACAAGTATAGTTTGTATTTGTAGCCAAGCTGTATAATAGCATCCTTAAGACATTGGTACTTAAGCACCTTGGTAAGGAATGCCTCTTCCAGACTGTGGTCCAATGTACATGCCACTTTCAAAATGGTCACTTCTCTACTGTCCTCATCAACAACAATATCTGGTGTATTAGCTGTGACATCTAAAAAGGCATCATCTTCATTATTATTTTTTTTTATTTATTTTTTATAAGATATTTTTTTGCGGCTTACGCCTTTATTGATTTTTTAAGGGATAGAAAGTAGGCTGACAGGAAACGGGAGAGAGATGGGGGGATGACATGCGGTAAAGGCCGTGTCGGGTCCGGGAGTCGAACCCGCGGCACACCGCGACTGGATCACCAGTCCGGTGCCCAGACCGTTACGCTACGGCCTGGGCCGCATCATCTTCATTATTGTGCATGAACATTGCAGTTGAAACACAGTAACACACACACGCACGCACGCACACACACATTATCATTTATACTTAAACAAATATTGTACTACACTTCAAACACATTCACCACATATATTTTGGTTATTAGAAAATAGCATGTCTAAAAGCTCACATCACGTCACGATGTGACACGTTGGGAGATTTTAGTTGTATCACACATGTCTCTGCTGACTCAGTCTGGCAGATATTTCAACTTTTTATGTTTTTTGTTTAGTTTTTTGTTCTTGTTGTACAAAAGCCTCTTCTCCTTTCCTTCTGTGTGGGGATTTAAATTGGAATGGAACGAAACTAGTGAGAAACAAATGAACACACATACACATACATACACAACAGAACTGGGAAACAAAACAAAAAATCTCTACATTTAATTTAAAAATCACACTCGTTTGAAGTAAAGGGCGCATTTAAAGTGCTCTAAGCAAACATTAAAAGTCCATAGACTTGGCTGCTACTTCATGTTTGTTTAAAGTGCTCTAAGCCAACATAAAAAAGTCTATGGACTTGGCAGCTATATGGCAGCTATATGGACTTGGCAGCTAAATTCCGAAAGCCAGACATTGGAGGGGCTATAGTGCCCATCAAAAATGGTAAATGTTGCATAATAGCACCTTTATCCAAAAGTTTAAAACTTTTAAAACGTTATATTGTTCATTACCTTCACCCATTCATGCACAAACTCACACTCCGACGGTGGAGGAAACCATGCAAGGCACTAACCTGCCTTGCATGGTTTACACTGCAGTCACATCCAGTCAAATCTAATCTTCTGGCCCAACCGTTCACTGCATTGTGACCAGATCGGTGTGTTCAGACTGGCAGCCAAATCCAGATTCCATGTGACTTGTTTGTGTTTAGACCTACAGTATTTACAAATCCAGATTGGAATCTGATTTGTTTAAATAGATCTAAACACAGGACCAGATTCCAATCTGGATGTGGCAAAGATCTGATTCAGGGTGGATTTGGCTGCCAGTGTAAATGGGGCCTTACAGGAATATTTCACGTTGAAACATCTCCATGATTTTGAATTCATGGAGATGTTTTCGTTTTGGTCGCATTCCTGAGACAATAATTCAATGACCGGGTGGCGGGTCAGTAGAGACTACCGGATGTCTCTGGTCATTAAATTATTGTCTCAGAAAAATAAGATAGAACATAAGCAGCATTTGTTTGGGTATGAACTATACTGTCCTGCTCAAGGACACTTTGACACTGACCCGGAGTCAGTGTCAAAGTGAATCAGGAGGCTGATATGCCGCTCTAGTATCGCCTGAGCCACCTCAGTTCCTATAATTAAGATAGTAAACAAATACATTTATATTTTTAATCCACAATTAAAATCAGATAAGGATATTACAACACATTAATACTTTCCATGACAGAAATAGCTTTTGTCAGATTTGAAATCCTAATCATCATCGGATAATGGGTTGGATCATGAAGCTGAATTCTTAGAAATCCCTGGGCTTCTAAGCCCATAAACCCAATACATTTTATATAGGGGCCCCCGAGATAAATAGCACATCAAATGAGAGTCTGTGGCTTACTATTGAACTGGGGGTCCTTGAAATTAAGAAAAGGTTGATAATCACTGTTCTAAGCAGCGCAGGGAGCCCTCGTTTTCTGATCCAGGCTCAGAACCATGGTCTGATGCTGCTGCAGACGAGCCTCCCTCCCGACTCTTTTTGTCCTCATTGTCCGACTGTTCAGACTCAGACTGCTGCCTCTTCTTCACTGGAAGGTTGCTCCCAGAGAAGTTCTCATCCGAGTGCCAGCTGCCGGCCTCGCTGCCAGAACCGCTGTGGGAAGAAATGTGCTTCTTGTGGCCACCTTCATCGTCAGAGCCCAGACCAGTGTTTGTTTGGTTTCTGTCTATTTTCAGGCAATCCTCATCTGAAGAAGAGTCAGAAGATGAGATGATGGCCTTAGACTTGATCTTCCCTTTAAGGGAACGTGGCACGTGTTCAGATCGGGACTTTTCCAAAGTACTGCCTTTAATTTTTCGTTGTTTCTTGGGTAGTGGTCCTCCCTCCTCACCGCCATGCTTTCCTCCCTTAATGGGTTTCCTCCGCTTCTTGCGTGACTCCTGACCTTCTTTCTGCTCACTACTGCTACCAACTTTTCTCATCTTTTTCACGGGCAAGTCTTCATCAGAGTCATCAACGATAAAATCATCGACGTCCCTTCCTTTCTTCCGACGACCTCTGCCTCCTTTCTTCCTTTCTTTGGCTTCCATGTCTGCAAAAATGTAATTTAGTTTTTCTGTGAGCAAGTTCTTGGTCTTCTCCACGTACATGGCTCTCTGCTCCAGAAGCCTCTTCTGCTCCTCAGCATCCTTGTTTCGCTTTTCCTCCTGTATTTTCAGTAACTGCTGGCGTAACAGGTCCCGCTCCTTCTCCTGTTTGGCTCTGAGATCTTTTTCCTCCTGATCCTGCTTCTGTGCACGGGTTACAATGTACTGTGCCTGGCTCAGAAGGTCAGAGCACTTGCTGGCATCAGAGGCAGCAAGTGCAAGGTCAACTTTCATATTGTCTTCAGGCTTACTGAGATAGCTGAAATACCTGTGGGCCAGCTTCAGATGTTTGACTGCACTAAGCACAGCCTTCAGGTTGCTTTTCTCATCTTTCAGAACCAGAGTGGCCAACTTCTGGAGCACCACGGCCACATTGAACATCAATACCGTGTCATTGGGTGCCACATGGCATGCCTTCAGTAACATCTGTTTACACTCTTGCAGTCTTCCACATTTGAAAAATGCCCTTGCGAGGTACAGCAGCAGCTCCGAGTTCTGATGCTTGTAGAATTTCTTCAGGCAGTTCTCATACAATCGAACAGCAATGATGTACTGTTTCTGTTCCATGTAGATGTGAGCCAGATTTAGCCATACATCACTGATGTCGGCTGTGGCCTCCCTCACTTCGACAAACACATCATGTGCATCTCTGAAGTAACCCTTATGGGCCAAGACAGCACCTATCCCATTGGCAGCATAAAGGTTCTTGCCATCTTTTTGCAGGACCTGTTCATATATCGCCAGGGCTCGGTCCTGGTGCCTCTTTTCCTTCTCGCGATCTCTAGTGGGCTTGTGCAAGGTCTGTAGCCACAGATTACCAAGAGCCAGCATGGAGTAGGTGTCATTCTGAGTTGATGGCTGCTTCAAGATATGCTCAAACCTTTTTTGACCTGGGCCCCACTCCTGCTTGGCCATGTGAAGATTCCCTAATAGGGACCAAGCAACTTCATGATCGTGATTGATCTGCAGGGCTTCTTTGAACAGGTCAGAAGCTTCATCAAAATGTCCTTTGTCACGAGCCATGGCTCCAAGACGCAAGTAGCAGTCAATATAGCTGGGATGTTCTCTCAGGATGTTTTTGTAAAGTTTTTCAGCTTCATGGAATTCAAACATAGCCTCATAGAGGCGAGACAGATTATAGGAGGTGGTCACAGAGATGTCATTGTAGTACTGCTCATCATGCTCTCTCTGAGCTTTGGCCTGGTCCAGAGATGCAAGAAAGTATTTCTTGGCATCTCCAAGGTTGCCTGTTCTGAAGTGGAGAGCCCCCAAGTTGTTGAGTATCTCAGGGGGAACATCAGAGTGCACCTTCTGAAGGGTGCGAATAGCTTCGCTGTAAGCGGACAGAGCAACTTGGATGTCCTTCTGCTCAAGGAGTTGAGCCAACTCAATCCAGGCTTCCACATCATCTGGGCACTGCTCTGTTACCCTCTTCAGATAGCCACAGCCCATGTCACGCTTGTCTTGATCTTCGGATGCTGAATAGAGAGACCCCAAGATCTTCATAGTTTCATAGTTGTCCTTGTAGACCTTTAATACCTTTTCAAAGCACTGTGCCGCCTTCTCATTGTCTTGTCGATGGACATATATCTGTCCCAGGCCGAAGAATGGCAACACAAAGTTGTAGGAAGCAAACCGTGTCGCCTGGTAATAGTACTGGAAAGCTTGGTCATAGTCTTCTTGCACATGAAAGGATCGAGCCAACTGGTAGCAACTCTCCGCTTGTATGGCCTCCACCTCCGTCTTGTGGAAAGCGTGGAGCGCCAAGTGTTGCACTTTACTATAGTCTTTTTTAAAGAAGAAATGGTTTGCCAGGTGGTTGAGAACCATTGGGTTGCTGGGGTCAATGGTATAGGCTTGTGAGAGGAGCTGCACCCCATTCTTAATTGAATCTGCTTCCTTACTGTTGAGCTGTAGTACTGCCAGGCCAACGAGGGCCCCAACACACTGGGAGTTGAGTTCCAGGGCTCGACCAAAAGCCACAAGGGCCTTCTCCAGTTTATTGAGCTTGACAAAACAGTGTCCCATGCCAAGTCTCACTTCAGCAGGGCAACCAGGGTTTGCTTGCAGAGCCTTTCTGTAGTAAGCCAGTGCTCCTCTATAGTCTTTTTTATTGAAGGAGATGCAAGCCTTACCAAGCAAAGCGGGAATGTTGTTGGTGGACTGGTTCAGGACAAAGTGGAACTGGGCATCAGCCTGGTCCATTTTGTCTGCTTCTAGAAGGCACAAGCAGGCTCTTCCCAACAAGTGGTCCTGATCATACATGATGATCTTGTCTGCCGCGGTGTACAACTGTGTGGCCTGTGTGATGACCTTCTTCTTGGCGTCTTGGTTCTTTTCTTTCCGGGCCCGCTGCACATAGTACGCTGCCAGTGTGTCGAGGCAGGTCATCTGATCTTTTTCATAATCTCTGTAATCCAGGTTTCCATCGATGCGGGCTGCCTCGAGGAGCTTCACGAAGTCTTCCGTCTGCCCCTGCCTGTAGTACTCCAGTGCCAAATCGATCCATATATGCATATGTGTACGTTCCTGCTTCAGAATATTGATAAGCTCATCTCCTTCTGGCAAGTGATCCAACTCTAGCTCAATTACCTCATCTGTGTCCCTTAAAGGGATGTCTATAGAACCACGAGACATCCTTAGTGAGGGAAAATCCACTTGCTTGTCGCGTTTTTAACACTTTCCAACACCAAATATGGAGCACACACTGAGGTTATCGGTGGAAATGTCATCAATATGTAGATATTGATCACATCACCGTGATGACGTCAATGTGGGCTCCATATTCTGAAGATCGGTGGATCAGGAGGTGAATCCACTACGTGGAGTAGTGTTGGCAGCGGGCAGTTCTACAGTTATTGCGTGGGAGAGCACAGCCTTCAGGTACTTGTAGTCTATGACGCTAGTACAGTTCACAGCTTTGACATACCAACTTGGGAGAGTTTGGAACTTGTTTCCATATTTGGGCATATCTGTCCAGGCAAACAGACAATTGTCTTTCTTTCCTATAGGCTCCGTCTCAGATGTGACATAATACACGGGTTGTGCTTATAACCACGCCCCGGGCAAGTTAAGTTTACTGAGGTTAAGGTTAAGGTTAGGATTAGGTATAGTTTTACTAGGGCCCGTCACTATGACTGCAGACATAAACATAAACAAACCAGGGATCTCCATATCCCATCTATGGACATAGAAGGGACACGGATACACAAACAGATACAGAGATCTCCATATATGAACACAGACAGAAGGGTACAACAGGACTCTGACAAGGCCCTCAACACTATCATCAGTCATGATGGAGGTGTGAGGGCTGCAAGCCGTATAAAGTATATAAATGTAAAAAATAGTCACAATGGATCTAATTACAATGTGGCTTCCATGTGAATCTCGGACGTTATGTGGGCATTCTATGTCATCGGTCATCCATGACGTCGGTCAGCTCCATGTTCGAGCAAAGGTTTAAAAATAGCCGATCTACAAGCTCACAACGCGTTGCATAGTGACGCATTGTGAACTTATGTATCGCTATAATTGCTTTTAAAGCCATATCACAATATGGGGGCAGCAGCCAGAAGCTCTAACTCTTTTATGGCGGGGGTGGGGCTTGAATTAATGACATTCATTCAAGAATAACACTAGGTTTTTTACACTCAAAGCCATAAGCTTATAAAAATGTGCTCTTCAACTATGGAAATGTTGTGGCTCAGTCTAATAATGTTGAATTGTATTTGAGTTGTATTTGTATTATTTATTTTCCTTTCTCACTTTTAGTTTTTCTATATTATATATTTTATATACTAGGCTATATGTTACAGTACAAGCGAGAAACCAGTAAGATCTAAAAAGGCTTTCTTGTTTCAGAGCTCTGAGGCTCCTAATTGAGCGATCCACACCACCAAAGGCCAGCCACGACAAAATAAAAACAAAAAGAAACGACCATACGCAAGCTCACAACCGTAGCGTCGCATGCACAAAATGTGAACAAATATCCACCAAAAAATGTATATAGGCTATATACTGTATATTTGCAATAGAGACAAATTATAGACAAACTATTTAGGCATTACTGACATGCGTGCACAGGCCATTTGGTGTTCTGGTGTTTGGTATCTGTCCATTTTGCGAGATCATGCAGACACCAGTGATTCTCAACCTGTGGGCCAGGGACCAATGGTTGGCAAGTGGGCCCTCAAGATCTTAATGATAATATAACATAAAATAATAATATAACAATAAAAAACAGTGCTTTGTGATACCAATAACTGGGGACACTTTATAGTGTATATTATGTTAGTTCCATTGATCCGAGCCAGAACGCAATCGATTGACTGATGATCATTAATAAGATGGGTGGGCTTTTGATATTGTATGTATTGTATAGTAATGATAATATAACATTAATATTAAAATAATGAATGGAAAAAATATATATGTCATGGCATTTTTTCTTTAAAACAGGGCTTCCTCACACTCCCTCCCTCACACCCAGGAGGAGTCTGTCCAGCTCCTTATCTAGGCATCAGTCATCTTAAAAGCTTGACTACTAACTGTAACTCCCTCCTTCTCTGCCTCCTCCTGGTCTTAAACCACCTGACATTTCCATGTCTCCTCCATTTTCCACTCTCTTCATTGGCTTCTGGATGCTGCTCTTACACAGTACAAAACACTGATGTTGGCCTAAGGTAACCAAAAGTATGGGCACCCCCATGCCATGGCCCATATCTTCAAAACATCATCCATCCATCCCTACAACCCTTCCCGCTAACTCAGATTAGCTAACACAAGAATGCTGATCGTCCCTTCCCTAAAACACCATGGACTCACCATTTCACACTCTCTTCTTGAATTTAGTTTACTATGCTGATATACTTGCTATTTTGTTTTGTTTCTGTGATCAGATGTTCTCTGCCATACATTTTAAGAATGTGATTTAGAATGTTTAGAATGTTGTTTAGACAGATGTAGGTTCATTGTTTACCTGGTATCTTATACAAGATGCCACTAACTTGTTCTCTCTGCACCTTTTGTGACAATCTATGTTGACTAGAGGTCATGCTTACTCTACATATTTCAATTCTGCACTCTAAATCACTCTGGATAAGAGTATCTGCTAACTTGTAAAGGGTAAAGGGTAAATTATAAATTGAACAGAGACACTGAGGAGTCTATAGCAACCAGCAACAGAAGCCAGGGTGGACGGGCCACATGGATGTAGACTGAAAGATGTACAGGTGTGTCACGGACTCAGTAGGACAGAATGCCAGCAGGTTAATCCAGATTAACTCCTACTCTGTTGAAGTCAGATAATTGAGCTTTCCCCCTTGTTACTGTTAACTATTAACGTGGCAAACTTCAACCCAGACTCTTCATTCATGCTCAGACTATATATCCCAGTAACAGCCAGTGGTCTAAATCAAGTGTACAAAATACTAGATTAGGGTCAGAGATGAAAAGAATCACCCTTGGGTGAAGTGAGAGGCGCCTCACTCCTTTTAAACAAAAATTGTATAAACCAAGACTTGGCTTGGCTATAGACTTGGCTGCCACTCTATGTTTGATTAAAGTGCTCTAAACAAATGAAAAAGTCCATAAACTTGGCTGCCATATGACATAATTGACACAAATAGGGGTCTGTAGCCAAATACTGTACATATCAAAGTGGTTGTCCTTGAAATCCCAAACGTATTTCACATAAACAATTAAAAAGATATAAATTTGCTAATGTGAAGGAGAATGCCTAAACCGTCCAGGGGCTAGCGAAAATGCTTGGCAGAGAGAGGTTTCTGTTGACCGCGTTTGGTGAGAGTTCACGCACATCCGATGAGGAGCGCGTCTGTCTGTCCCTCTCCTCCCTCCTCTGGCGGCTGCCTTTCTCCTCCGTCTCCAACTCTTCCAGCCTCTTTCCCATCGTCAGGATCTGGAGCTCCAACGTCTTCCTCTCCTCCTCCATGTCTCTGATCTTCTCGTCCTGTGAGAGGAACCTCTCAAACAGCTTGTCTTTGGTCTCCTCCCATTCGCTCTTCTTCATGAAAGTCTGGTGCATTTCCTCCAAGGGTTGTTGGTCTCTTTTCGTAATGTGAGAGTAACCGATCATGACCGATGCCAGTGCAACGCCAACGCACAAAAACTGCATGTTTGTCATGTGGGCCTGTTGTGAAATCAGAAGTTCCGACATGACTTTGAAAAAGGAAGAGTTCATAAAGAACCAAGGCCCGGGCACTGAGAGTAGTTTGAAAAGTAAAAGGCCTTTAACCGGGCGGGCTCGATACGAAATTAAAATAACAGCCAGGCCTGTGGCTTATCGAAGAAGATCATAAATTTGTTGAGCGCTTCATCTGTGAGAGCAAATGCAACTACTTAGACTTTGCACTGCTGTTGATGTTTATATCCCTGAGCTGTGGCGGGTTGCGTCACAGCTAAGCACTGACTGGACAGAATACTTTGACGATGCCAAGGTTGCTATGGTAACCCAGCCTTATCTCACAGAAATACGTATACAGACTTTTGGGTTTTCCAGTTGTGTATGTACGGAATTGAAATTACGTACATACACAACTGGAAAACCCAAAAGTCTGTTTGACACTACTACTGTTTTGACTGCGACGGAGGCGTGGCTTTCACTAGTGGAAGTGCTATTTCACCGTGGCTCGTTCGGGCTGGGTGAGTTCGGGTTTGACATTATTTACTATTCTGTCCATTTTGGGTTACAACTCACAACTCGGCTCTACCGAACTTCATAAGGCAACTCGCGACCCCAACGGGTCTCCGTCATTGTCTATGGGAAGGATTTCATATGTACAGAGTTTGGGGTTTTCTAGTCATTTACTGTATGTATGGAATTGCAATTCCGTACATACAGTATCTACGTATTTCTGTGAGATCGGGTTGATGGAAAAAACTACTTGATTGTTTTACTTAAAAAGTAATCAATCGGCCCAGGCCGTAGCGTAACGGTCTGGGCACCGGACTGGTGATCCAGTCGCGGTGTGCCGCGGGTTCGACTCCCGGACCCGACACGGCCTTTACCGCATGTCATCCCCCCATCTCTCTCCCGTTTCCTGTCAGCCTACTTTCTATCCCTTAAAAAACCAATAAAGGCGTAAGCCGCAAAAAAATATCTTAAAAAAAAAAAAAAAAAAAGTAATCAATCAATCAATCAATCAATACTGCAATGTAGAGCTATTAAGAACTACTAAGTGAAAGGCCGGAATTGAAAATGTACTTGTATGTACTAAAATTGGCATCAAAATAAACATTAAAGGTCTGGTGACTTTTCTTTATTTTTTTTTCAGGTTTTCAGACAGCCATCTGATTGGTCCCTGACTGACTAACCAGCAGGTTCTTTCTGCCTTGTTCCGCCCTGTTCATGTTGAATTTGCTAAAACATGAATTTGGGAAAAACTCAAAACAAACATACTGTATGCAGGCATGCGCAGTCACCATTCTGCACCTGTGATGTTCCTCTTTTTACTTTTTTTTTTAATATATATTTTTATCCCACGATTTTGTAACCCATTTTTCACCCGTGTCGGTCTCGCACAAATTTCTCGGTCTCGCACATATTGTGCGAGAAATTCTCGCACAAATTTCTCGCACAAACGGTCTCGCACAAATTTCTCGCACAATCGGTCTCGCACAAATTTCTCGCACAATCGGTCTTGCTCAATCGGTCTCGCACAATCGGTCTCGCACATATTTCTCGCACAATCGGTCTCGCACAATCGGTCTCGCACAAATTTCTCGCACAATCGGTCTTGCACAATCGGTCTCGCACATATTTCTCGCACAATCGGTCTCGCACAAATTTCTCGCACAATCGGTCTTGCACAATCGGTCTCGCACATATTTCTCGCACAATCGGTCTCGCACAATCGGTCTTGCACAATCGGTCTCGCACATATTTCTCGCACAATCGGTCTCGCACAATCGGTCTCGCACAAATTTCTCGCACAATCGGTCTCGCACAATCGGTCTCGCACAAATTTCTCGCACAATCGGTCTCACACAATCGGTCTCGCACAAGTTTCTCGCACAATCGGTCTCGCACATATTTATCGCACAATCGGTCTCGCACAATCGGTCTCGCACAAATTTCTCGCACAATCGGTCTCGCACAATCGGTCTCGCACAAATTTCTCGCACAATCGGTCTCGCACACATTTCTTGCAAAATCGGTCTTGCACAATCGGTCTCGCACAATCGGTCTTGCACAAATTTCTCGCACAATCGGTCTCGCACAATCGGTCTCGCACATATTTCTCGCACAATCGGTCTCGCACAATCGGTCTCGCACAAATTTCTCGCACAATCGGTCTCGCACAAATTGTGCGAGAAATATTTTGAGAGTATCTCCAAAATTGCAGTCCTGCGTGAGCTTCCGTAGCTCCACCAACTCTATTTGATGAATTGAACAATGTGGACCCTGTTGTAAACAAGTGTAATGCTTAATTGGGTCGTCCACTCACAGTTAACAGTCTTTGTATTGAGTTTGTGCTTGAAATGTACTGTAAATTCTGCAAACTGTTAATAAATATTTCAATCAATCAATCAATCTTCATAGGATCGCTCTCCCGGGCGATCAGGACTTAACAAGTTTCTCATCAATGTGTATGTCTGCCCACACAGCTTAGCAAAACAGCCCGTTTCTTCTCAGCATTTGTCACGTCATTCGCTATGAAAAAATGATCAAGTATTTCACAGTACTCCTCCCACGTCTGCACACTATTGTCAAAATGTGCCACCGATCCTACAGTTCCAGCCATCTTCACAGACACAACCGCCGGCCCTGAGCCGCTCGCCACCACAACACTGTCTTCGTACTCCTCCGATGACTGATGACATGTGTCCATCAACAAAGGCGATAAACTGTCTTTGTACTCAACCACACATTCTCCCGTCACCCGATAACTTATTCCGATTTGTACTCGTCGCCATATGTAGTATCTTGAATACGGAATACTCCACACAAGGTTACGGTATCAAATGCGGGTTGTTTATTTCTGAAGTGTGACACACAGACTTGTCTCATAAACACTGCGCCAAGAATATGTCACTTCCTCCCAAGAGGTGGTTGACTGACTACTCACTGTCCAGTCCTAGTCTGGTACGCTTGTGCCACCTCTTGGCCAGGTCACGTAACAACAGTCATGCCTACAACATAACAATAGCCCATGGTCAAAAATGATGAAAAACCAGGATAAAACAAAAAATTCAAAAATTCAAAAAACGATGGGCTATATAACCCATCGTTTTTCTTTTTTTTCATTATTTTCAAATCCTCAAAAATGATGAAAAACGGCGTGCTACAGTATGCCGTACGATATGGGCAATTAGACGAGCGTCTAAAAATGGGATAAAAAAACGTCTAAAAATAGACGTCTAAAACACGTCTAAAAATAGACGTGTTTTAGTTTTAGTTTCTCGATAGCGCGAGTTTTTCTCGCGCTATCGAGAAAGCGCGAGTTTTTGTCGCGCTCTCTCGATAGCACTATCAACCGAAGCAACCGAAAAATTAACCGTTATTTCAATGGTAGTGAATGGGGAGAAAGTGTCAGTCTGCTTGTCTATGTGCCTATCTGCATGTCTGTCAGTGTGTTTTCCCACTTCAATGTGATTCCGGTTGTATGGTTGTGCGTTCCGCTGTCTCTCTTTGTCTGTCCTGTGGAGTGTGGAATGTCTGTATAGCCTGCAGTGTTTTCCTGGTTTCTTGTAGTTTGTCAGCTTTTCACCTAGTTGTGTGTTGCCTGTTTGGATGTCTTTGCCCTTGTGTGCGTCTTCTTGATTGCTTGTGTGCGTGATTCCTACTCGGTCTTGTCTATTTTCTGCCTGTTTCTTGTCACTTTTCCTTGCCAGTGTCCTCTATCCCTGTCTCTGTTCTGTATTGGTCAGTCTTCCCCAGCCCCTCTCCACCCTGCCTTAGTCCCCAGCCCCTGGCCCATTGCTCTAGTCCAGTTCTGTTTCCGCCCTGCCCCCTCTGTCTTGCCCTGTCCCTCCAGTTCAGTCCTGTCCCTCAGTGCAGTGCCCTGGTCCCTCCGCTGGACCACCTCCCGTTTGTTGTTTTTATGGTGCGTCTGGGGATCCGATCATCCGCCCCTTTGAAGGGGGGTATTGTCAGGATCTGCCTTCTGTGGGTTGTGTTTGGTGTTCCTGATTCTTATTTTGAAGTGATGCTTTGTGTTTCCTGTCCTACTTTGTAGTAGTTTCCTGCCTTGTCTCACCTTCCCTGATTTTTGGTTCTTTGTTTCACCTGTGTCTTGTTTTCCCCCAGCCAATCCTTGTGTTGATTTGATTTGAGTTCACCTGTGTCCTGTTAATCTTGTGCCTATTTAAGCCCTGTGTTTGGTTGTGTTCCCTGTTGGATTATTGTATTGTCACCTGAGTTCCAAGTCAATGTTATGTTTGCTAGTGTTTGTGCCATACTGCTATACTAGGTCTTTGTTTGAATAAAGACTTCTAAGATCCCGACTTCCTTGCATTTGGGTCCTGCTTGAAAACCACCTCCTGACAGAAATGATTTTTGTCCAACCACATAAGGGCAACCAATGGGAACGAAGAGGGGCAAAACCACATGCAGGCGGGACTTGACAAAGCGTGAAAAACCTTTGAACATTCAGTGACTCTGATTTGCCTGTGGATGGTGATGTCACCGTCCACTAATCCCGCTCCCTCTGATCCCCTATGCTTCAGCACTTGGGGGGGGGGGGGGGCGGAGCAGATGCAATGATTGACAGATACCTCAACAGTGACATGGCAACATTGTTATTTTTGTCATTGCAGCTCCAAAGGCATCAGGTGGTTAAACTGTCACAATAATGTTATGAATTGGAAATTAATGTTTTATAATTTAATATTATTATTAATTTAAACCATGGCAACCGAACAGTTTAAACTGTGTCTGTCGGTTGGCTAATCTTGCAAACCGTTATGTACATCATAATCATGTTTTTGAGGCTATCCCTCCCAGCATTGTGTCTGTGTGTACCCCATAGCGATGATTTGATTGGCTGAGAGGGTGTGTGTGTGTGTGTGTGTGTGTGTGTGTGTGTGTGTGTGTGTGTGTGTGTGCGCGTGCGTGCGTGCATCCGTGTTGAGGTTGAGGAAGCTGGTGATGTTGACTGCGCAACCTGATTATCTGATTCATTAGATCTATGAAGTCCAGGAATCATGCAGGAACTCATCACAGGGTTCAGATGTGACCGGTTTGCTGAGATCTGATGAGATTCAAAAATTAGATCCAAATGAATGGATCTAATGGATTTTGGCCACAATTCCATGCTGTGGTACCATAGAAGAGACAACAGGAAAACGTTGATCAAAATATCAATTATTCTACATTCTCTGTCTACAAATTAAGTAATGCAGATGGCTTAACAATAGTTCAACTCTTGAGAGCATAAATTAAACCAAATAGACCTGTAAGGGTCCATTTGGTTTCATTGTACACTCTCAGGTAAGGGTCCATTTGGTTACCAAGAGTTTAGGTTCCATTTAGTTACCAACTCTTCCTTCATTTTAGACCACTGGTTGAACACATCATCTTGAATACTGGAGATCTCAAAAGTATCCCTGAATAAATGAGCACCATGAATTGAGTTAGGCATTACACCTCCGTGAATGTATTTCAAGACTGTTTGGTTGCAAAATTAAATGTACTTGAACATTAGACAGTTTGACTTCTCACTGACCTGGTCCTGGTCAAATGTTGAAAGACTTTTGGATCTGTGTGTGTTGATTCCCACAATATATGCTTGCTGCCTGGCAGCTCCTAGGAGTCTACTGGCAGTGAAAGGCCATGAGCCTCAATCTCGTGGCTGCTATACAGCACTCTCCTTAATAAGGTCCTGCTCTGTCAAAGTCACCAACGTCTTTATGAGATTATCAATCCACAGAATGTGAAAAATTCCTAAAAGTAATTAAATCACACAATGTTGAAAATATTCTGTGATTAACCTCCTTGCCTTGGCTGATTGGCAACATACACATGCAAATGGACTTGCCGCCCCTTTAGGCACCACTAACAATACCCACACTATTTTGGAGGGGTGCTAGCCCCTCCTATGCACAGCTTTGTGTGTCTGTGTGTATGAGCACATAATGTACTCAGTTTGATTGGTTGAGCACGGAATGTGATGTATGATGAGCACCCCTCACTTCCCACGAGTTTTTATCATTCTATTTATTATCTATCTAACTATAAATGTGTGTGTGTGTGTGTGTGTGTGTGTGTGTGTGTGTGTGTGTGTGTGTGTGTGTGTGTGTGTGTGTGTGTGTGTGTGTGCCACGTAACTCGAGAACCGTTCGTCCCACTGACTTCAAATCCGACACACACATTCCACAACCCCACAAGTGGCCGGTGTCGAGTCGGTCGGACCCACGGTTGTCCAGAACTGCCACAAAAGGCCTCTGGAGCTTTCTTGTTCTGACATCATTCTGACATCTGCATAGATTCCATATTTGGACATGCCTGACAAAGAACTCCATATGAGCATAAAAGGGACACTGACATAATAACTGGGTGGGGCATGTATTTCCAACTTGCATCGTTCCAAGTAGGTCAGTGCCCAATGGGCACCGCTCTAGAGGCTCTGGACAGCCTAATGATCACACCTGATCACCAATGGATCTCCATATATGGAGCAGGCCTGGTCTGACATCACAATGATGTTCTGACATCGGCATAGACTCCGTATTTGGGCATGCCTGATAAAGAACTCCATATATGGACATAAAAGGGACTGTGGTGGGGCATGAATTTCCAAGTACAGTAGGCCAGTGCCCAACGGTCACCGCTCTAGTATATACAGTTTACATAATATTTGATGAAAGAAATCACGGAGAAAATCAATGCAGAAGAGAGGTTTGCAGGAGGTCTGTGCTGTCCTATAAAAGTTCTGAGGTATTCCATTTATAGTGACTCATAGGAATAGACTATGTGACAAGACAGAATTCCCACATCCCAGGCCCCGCAGAGTAGTTCCGGAGTGTCCTAGTGGTTCTGATCGAGGGTAGCTACTGGGACGTTAAGTCGGGACTTGATCACCCCGGCTGGGTCACCCGAGTGAGGGGTATGATGTTCGAGAGACCCGAAACCTGATGACCTCAGGATAAATCACTGAGAATACGTCCCAGGTGCATCCATGCGATGTATTTTCAGCTACTAAATAATCTGTTGCATGTCCTCAATCCTCTATGTACTCCCAGAGGTCATTCTCATAGCCTTCGTGTACATGCTGTAGCAGTGCTCTTCTCCTGCCCTCACAGTATCTGAACTTATCCTGTACTTTCTGCCTGATGTCCTGCAGAGAATCCTCAGAGATGTTCCGCTCCAGGTAGCCACTAGCCAGACAGCACGTCAGTGGCGTTTTCCAGATCCTCCTGGTTGTTCTCGAATATAATGGACTGGTTGTTCTTCCTGAGGTAGAAGGCAAAGGCGTAGGTGTACATGAGTGTGGAGCGGCACTTTCCCAGATAATCTACGGCCGTCTTCAGGAACTTCACCTCGACCCAGGACATGTTGTTCTGGGTCACCTCCTCCATCTTCTGCTGGACCTGATCGTAGAGTTTGTGCTCAAAGCGCAGGCCCTGCATGTGGTTCATGTAGCGGTTGAAATAGAACAGGTACCTCTCCAAGGCTACCCTGGATTGATCTGCTCGTCTTTTCTCTTCTTCTTCAGCATACGTATTGCAGACATGGGTACCATAGTGTGTCCGTGGGCTCAGGCAGATCCAACAGAACTGAGCTTTGCAGCTACAAATCATGTGATTGCAGCCGCCGCTCTTCTCTATGGTGACGTGGCATTTTGGACAGTCCTTGGTATTTGCTTCAAACCAGTTTGCAGTTTCGCTGTCATTACACTTCTTGACCCATTTCTTCAGCTTAGCACACTTCAAAGGCTCGTGACAGTTTTCCCCACAGCTGAAGCAGAACTCACGGCCACACTTGCACCTTACAGACTTGTCATTTGGATACTGGACTTTGATGACGTGTTGGCAGCCAGGTGCAGGACACCACTTTAACAGTCGGTTACACTCTACAAAACTATTTGTGATTAAATGCTGATACTTCAACTTCACCTTTGAATCTGTTATGAGACGCATGACTGTGTTGTCATCGACCAATATGTCACATTTGTGAGAAGGACAAGAAATGGTCTGTCCCTTTCCTTCTTTCACGATTTTGTCGTTCAAGTAATATCCCCAGCACTCCATACAGAAGTTGTGTCCACACTCCAGGCCTGTGAAGTGTTGGGGTAGTCCAGGTAGCAGATCTGACATGGGACATCCTGTGCAGTTGATGCCATGTTGATCGGAGCACGGGTCTGCAAGTTCTTACTGGGATTGACCACATGACACTCGGAGAACAGCTTGTCCAGGTTTCCATCAAAGTACCTTTCCATCAGCTTCTCTTTATCCCAGTTGAAGTGACTGAGAAAAATGCGCGTGATTGTCACAGGGTTCTGGATGACCTCGTTGACCTCCTGGACACACTTCACCATGTGCTGGACGAGCTGCTCAGTGGTCAACACTTCATGGTGGTAGTCCTCCTCCTCCACGTCAAGCTCTGAGGTCATGTCTCCTTCATCAGAGTCTTCGGTGTAGAGGAAGTGGTCTGACAAAACTTCCTTTTTGTACTTGCTTCTCTTTTCTACTTGCAACTCCTCCGGTCTTTCCATCCTCAGGGTACTGATCCACTCTCTGGACTTCCTCTCTTACTTCAAGTACTTCTTCAATGCTGTTGCATTTCAAAAGGAGCTCTCCCTTTAAGCAGTGGTGCCTGGGCAGTGATTGGACAGAATTCTGGTGACGTCAGTGTGATGATTATGTAATTGTGACGCCCATACATGGTGTTCCTCATTCATGACGTCATAGATTATCTGGCAGAGATACAGGCTGAGCGGATCTATCTATCGGTTTGTGCATTTAACCTTTGTATGTATGCGTTTGTGTGTAAACATATCAATTGCCTTCTATGCATGGCTGATGTGTTTTTTTCCCCGTTTATTTTCTTCTATTAGATGGCTCTGCCGATGGTGAATGTAACCATGATGTAAACAAAAAACCTTGTGATAGGAAGTCGAACAGAACGGTGGTTCTTGTACATGGGTGACTGGTCTATATGGCAGTCCGTCGCCGCCACCTAGCGACCTGGCATGCACATTACAGTGCAGCTTCCTCGTGTAAATGCTGAATAAAAATGGGATTTTGCCGTTTTCTCTGGAGACCGTTTCCGTCTAAAAGTGGCCTGTAACTCTGACAGTGTACAAATGGAACTAAACGGTAGGCCTACCATCTATTCTGTACAGTCTCAGGGTAAAATTAACACAGTGTAGATTGATATCCCAGATGGCATTCCAAATGCGGGTCAGCCTCATGCTTATCCAAATGAGGGATCGTTGAAAATAAAGCGGTTGAGAATCACTGAGCTCAACTATTGACGATAATACCGCTGCCATCTTGCCAGCAAGGTGCCAGCAATGTGCTAACTAGGTGCAACTTCCCATAGACAGCCCATTCATCCAAACAGAAAAGTATTAAACGTCAACTCACCAACATTGCAACTGTGCAAAAAGCTTGAATTATCCTCTTTCTATCTGCGAAGTGTTTGTTTCATAAAAATCCACTGTAGACTTGTTATGAGCTACTTCCTGTCGAGAAATTCCTTTCAGGTCGTTTCTTTCAAAGTATTGGAGTTTGGAAGCACTCATTTTTAGTAAAGCAACCTCCTGCTGCCTCCTGCATTATGTGCAAATTCAAAACAGCCCTGTGTACACAGGGCTGTTGAGTGATATCCAACGTGCACTCCCAAACTCTGACACTTTGGAAATAATAACCTGCACATAACCTATTGACAGGAAGTAGCTCCTAACATGTCTTTGGTGGATTTTTATGAAACAAAAAATGTACAGATCGAAAGAGGATAATTCAAGCATTCTGCACAGCTGCAATGTTGGTGAGTTTGGTGTAGTTTAATACAATTAGTTAGGACTTTTCTGTTTGGATGAATGGGCTGTCTATGGGAAGTTGCACCTAGTTAGCACCTTGCTGGCAAGATGGAAGCGGTCTGAATATCGTCAATACCGGGACCCCAATCCACACTGTAAAATCTAACTCATAAACCAACATAGTGGAAAAAGTGGCACTCCAAAATAAAATATTTTATTGAGACATAGCTTCTCAGCCAGTCTTGCATCTTTTATTTTGGAGTGCCGCTCTTTCTACTTTGTTGGTTTATGAGTTGTTATATTTAAATCTGAGCACTGCCTTAAACAAACAGTTTCCAGAGGAAGCGCACCGGTTTTTCTTTCTTTACCACACTGTAAAATCCTCAGAGTTACAGAACCACCAGGGCCCGCTTGGACCGCCTTGTAAGGATCTCAGATTTGTATTTTACAGTTAGGTTTCACCAGTTGGTTTGGAAACCTAACTGTAAAATACAAATCTGAGATCCTTAGATTAGCCAAAATGGCAGGGAAGAACATGGGTATGTCTACACCCCCGATCACCCCCCAGGTCATCTTTGAGCAGGCCACCATTGGACAGGTTAAGAAAATTGTGTCTGACCCCTCCCATGTACTATACCCCGAGTATCGGCTAATGCCATCAGGTACGAGGTCCATGCGTGCAAATATAATAGGTACAAGAATTCCTTTGTCCCTCTATCAATCACACTCCTTGCAGAGGGCAGACAGGGTAGGGGTCGAAGGTTATGAGGTGATGTTCTTCCTCTTTTGCACTAGGTATGCTGGTGGGTGTTTTCTAAATGTTGTACGGGTCACTGTGTGCCTTTGTTGTCTTGTATTTTGTATTGTATTGTATTGTATTGTATTGTATTGTATTGTATTGTATTGTATCTGTATCCTTGGGGTCCAAGACAAATTTCTCCCTTGGCAGATAAAATAAAGAAACCTTGAACTTGAACCTTGTACCTGACGTTGTGAAGCAGTGTTCTTAGCGGCCCTGCTGGAGATACTTCTGTGTGAACAATTTGAGTCTACTCTCCAGAGAACTCGCCTGGTTACTCAGCACTGTGGCTTTTTTCTGCAGCGCGTCCAGCAGTTCAAACTTCCGGTCGGCACCTTTGATCTCGTCTTTCAGGTTCTGCAGAGTCACATCGACCTGTTGACACAGCTGGGCCAAGGTGCCCGAAAGCTCCTGTTGGACCTGGTGGCTGCAGTTGGAGACGGTGTAGCTGACCACGAGCTTCAGCTTCTCGCTGGCGTACTCCACAAACTGCCTCTTGAAAGCCCTCTCCTTGGCTTTCGTGGTCCACATTAGCCTCTCATAGACGTACACCCCGCCATACATACCCACTGACAGGGCGATTAGTCGCCAGCCCATCGCCTTCCAGACAATGCCTCCAGCAGCAATGATGCCCATAGAAGTATGGGAATTGAGCGTAATGGTAATGCCAGTTACCATGGTTAGCAAGCTCTGAGGGGAGCTGGCGCTCACCCGTGTTAGGTCCATGGGTTGAAGAACCTGGTCATTGCAGCCCATGAGCGCCCGCCGGGCGTCCCTGGGTCCCAGGAAGCAGTTGACCAGCATGGTCCATCCCAGGGTGAAACGGAAGCCTATGTCTTCCTGGAAGTCGCTGCATAGCTTGTTACAGGCCAGGTCGTAATTCAAGCTGAAGCATTTCCGAGGAACCAGCGTGTCCATCTGCTCTCTGACCTGAGCTGGAAGCAGAGGCTTCAAACTCTCCATCAACTCCGTCTGTGTGGTCTGCAGTTCATCACCGATGGCTGTGGAGCACCTCCCTGACATGTTCCTGCCCAGGCCTTCCTCAATGTGCCTGTGAAGCTCATTCTTGTAGATCTTGAGCACCACCTGCGAGGGGTGGAATTCCATATGGAAGTCATCTACAAGCATGTATAGCCTCTTTATCTCCTCAGCCATGCTGTTGGACACCTGACTCTCCACCTTTTCAGTGATGTTCTTGATCTTAATCTTATAGTTCATGGTCAGCAGGTCAAGCTGTTTTTCTATAAACTTTAAGCGATCCCGACAGTCCTCGCAGGTCTCTAGGCAGTGGACCCTTTGCTTCTGAGAAGCATTGTGTACATCGTCCATCATGTGGTGCAGGGCTTCTGAGATCTGCTTGGCCCTCATCGTGTGCTGCTCAAATTTGGTCTTCACCGCAGATTGCGAGATGCACTCCTCAAAGCGCCTCTCGAAGTTCTCAAACTCAAACATTCTGGCCTGGAATCCTTTTGAAAAGGCACTGGCTTCTTCTGGCATTCCCTGGGCTTTCTGCACCCTGGCCTGTAGGACCTCCTTGGCGGAGACAAAGAAGATACGGTCGCTGGCCTGAGCTCTGTCCACCACACCCAGCTCATCCACCAAGAAGCTGCTGCAGCGATCCATGTGCTGTCTGCGGACATCCTCAATGTCAGGCTCAGGCTCAGAGGCTGAGGCGTCCCAGCGATTGTTTAGGATGAAGATGTTGGGGCTGGAGAGACGCTTGTTGACTTTGTGAAAAAACGACTTCTCCACCTTCATTAGTGTCGACTCAGAGTTGGCCACCAGAACAAACACGTCTGCATCCAGGCAGAACTTGTCAATCCAAGTGTCCAGCTCAGTGTCGACGTCAATGCCGGGGCTATCCACAAGGACCAGGTGGTCCCTAAGCAGGGCACACTTGTCTTTGGGCCACATGACACACACCAGGCTGCCCGCATCCAGGTCCTCGTCCTGGTGGAGAGCGTGGGCCAAATGGTTCACCGTCTTGATGTTCTTCCTCTCTTCTGAGCCCTCAGTGAGCAGGAAGGCCTTGTTTCCATCTGTACCCTCCACCTGCAGGAAACAGTTGGTGGTGTGGCCAATGCCTGTCGGCAGCACCTTGTCACGTAGCATGGCGTTGATCACAGAACTCTTCCCATTACTTGTCCTTCCAAAGAAGGCAACCTTCATGTGTCCGCGGGCCAGAACCTCCCCGATCCCAGTCACCTTGGACAGGTAGCCACGTGCCTCCCGAACCTGCGCTTCTGTCACAACTGGGTCTAACTCATCGTTCATAAGTGTGTCTAAAAAAGAAGAGCTCTCCTTTGTGAAGGCAGCCAGCTCCTGGAAGATTACATTGATCTCATCCTTGGCTGCGGCAAAATGCTTGAGCGGTGATGCATTCACATCACTCATCAGACTCTTGTCATTTGCACTGCGAATCACGTTGGAGATGGGTCGTAGTAAATCCAGAGACATGGCACATAGATAGAGGACTGAATTATTGAGTCTGCTTGAAACTTGTTTCCTCACAATACAGTTCTCAAAGCTAATATAACATCACTGTTACACATTTTTTTTCCTAATGATTTAAGTCAGACAGTTATCCTATATTAGAATTGGTCAATGGGAGTACTGGCCGGCTGGTAGTGTCATCATCATCTCCCCATCACTCAGCCATAACCATAAAAGGAGTTCCCAATGCAGCGACGCCCAAATATGGAATGTGTTAACCTCAATGTGTCTTCATGGCATTAGGTACAAACAAATCAGTCGGCTCCATATATGGGCACAAAAAGTGGGCATGCATGTGTGACAGGGCCGAATCAGTTACACAGTACTTATCAATTACCTTGTTAACAAAATGTTTGTGTTATTGTGTTATTACCACCTTATAAGCAGGTGGGAGCACTGGAGCTATCAAAATATCAAAACATTATATACTTACGTCAGAATCGGGCAGATTAACACACACAAGTGTGTATTAGTTGAGTTTTCTTAATGAAGTGCTTCTGATTTGTAACGGTGTGTTTATGTCAGTCAGCGATGCGATCCGTTGTTATTAATCCACATACGCACGGACTGGAGAGACGAGAAGTGTTTCTCTCCCTTCGGCTCGCATAACTACCAGACTACCAGTTCACTTTGCAGGTTGAAAATCCGGTAAAGAGCGGATACGGAAACGGATGTTCATGTTATTAGTCTCGCGTAGCCAGACAACTATTCCACAATCTCCGAATGCTATATAGAGTCTGGACCTATAGCCCCCATGAGCTGAGTAACGGAAGCTGCCATTTCCGTTCACGAAAACATATTTTAAAATATCTTTAGATTTCTGCTAAGCAACAAGCTATATGCTATATTTCTATTTATATTAGGATAAATGTGCGCGACTGTAAAGACGAAACGGAAGTGGCGAGGAGGCTCCACTTCCGCTTTATAGTATACTCATGACAGCTCTTCCGTTGGCCCAGACTGTATGATGAAGCGTTTGGAAATCGCAGAGGCAACAGTCTGGTAACGCGAGACTACTAAGATATGCGTGCATATGACCGGATATAGTAGGCGGGCTCTACGACTAATTAAATTCCTCATTCCACCTTTTTATTGGTTATTTGTAAACGTATTTTAAATACGTTTACAAATAACCAATAAAAATGTACATATCAAACCATAATATACCATATAAACAAACCAATAAAAGATACATATCAAACCATAATACCACATGAGCAAAATACCAACTAAACAAAATCCCACAACAGTATGACACAAACCAATAACCATAAAAATGGACATTCACCTTGTTCCCTCTCCAGCTAGGTGCTAACTTGTTACCAGGTGTCCCAATGTCATGATGTCACTCGACCATGTCATTCTCCAGGAAAGTCACTAAAACCAATAATTAAAATCCGGCAGTTCAATTTCCATTTAATTTGTTTCATTTGTCTGCACTCACTTGATCCTTTTGGTGTTCCATTTCATCCTGTTGGTGAGGTTAGGCTTACTGTAGCTTCCAATGATCATGGTTTGGAGCACATGAGGAACAAACATTTTCTCTCTGACTTCTTCTTCTTCTTCTCTGAGTTTTATGGCGGATCGCAACCAACATAAAAGGTGCATACCACCACCTACTGTACAAGAGTCGTTTTTGATTCTCAGACAGACAGTGCAACTTATTTACAGTGCCCTTCACCATATCCCCTTGCAAAATATTTAACCACTCTACCGCCCAGACCCAATGGTCTCAGGCGGAGCAAACCCTTCTCTCAGGGTATAATCAAGGTCCTCTCCTGTTATATCCTCGATGTCCAGGAATTTCCTGGCCGCATCCAGTACCATCTTTATCCTTTCTGATTTTCCTTGTATTTCGATAGCACAGTTGATAACCATCGCGATAAACGCAAGGAACTTCCTCTTGTCCATCCAAATGTTTTGCCCGTTTCCAATTCTTCCTTCCTTTCGTGTTTAGCTGCCTCCTCCTGACAGCCCGCCTTCTCAACATTTCCCTCCGTTCTCCTCACTGCCTCAGCATACGAGATTCCCCTTTTCTCTCTGATTCTCTTAACATTTGCTTCCTTTTTCCTTTTAGGACACTCGAATGCCCCTGCATAATGTTTTCCCTTGCCATGTATTCTGGTTCCTTCTCCATTTCACATGACTCGTCTTTGCACTCTCTCTCCCCACATCTCCCACACGTTCTGGCTCCTTTACAAACTGCCGCAGCATGTCCATACTCCTGACAGCGGTAGCATCGGAGAGGACCTGTATCATACGGCCTGACCCTGTATGTGACATAATCCACATAGATCCTTTCTGGGAGTTCCCCATGAAACATTACACGCACCGATTGAGTAGGCTCAATCTTTCCATTGTTGAATCTGTTCATTCTTCTGACCTCCTTTACTCCATCAATGTCCTTAAATGGCTCTAACACCATTTCCAGTGGAACCCCACTGATCACTCCTACCCTGTTTGATATACTCCTAGCTCAAAACACACCACTCTATGGCCGTCAAATCTTTTAATGCCCGACATAGCAATAGTCTCCCATCTGCTTCTTGGATCTGCATTCAATGACCACAATGCCGCTTCTCGCAATCCTGATCGATTTCACTTCTCCCAAACTTTTCCCCACAAACCTTGCCACGCTATGCTGATCCCTGAAGATCCCATCAACCATTGAGATAGTTTTCATACCAATGACCAACTTTTCTTTCCATCTCTAGTTCTTTTCCTTTTATTTTCCTTTCCTCTTGCATCCTTTCAGTTTGAATTTCGCTCTCGGGGTCGGCATCCTCCTCCATTGCTCTTTGCTGTCTCTCCTCCATTTCCCATAATGCTTCCAGCGCCATCTCCCCGGTAAACTCCACCCTTCTCTCTGACTGAGGCTGGGCTGTCTTTATCAGTCAGTATGACTCTGGTGAGTGAGCAAGCTTCCTGTTTGCCCACACAGCCTTTCAAAATAAACGCCTTTCGTCCATTTCATTCCGGGGTCCGTTACACATAGGGATAGGCCCTCATTTATCAATTGAGTGTAAAATCTTGTTGGTGAGGTTAGGCTTACTGTAGCTTCCAATGATCATGGTTTGGAGCACATGAGGAACAAACATTTTCTCTCTGACTTCTTCTTCTTCTTCTCTGAGTTTTATGGCGGATCGCAACCAACATAAAAGGTGCATACCACCACCTACTGTACAAGAGTCGTTTTTGATTCTCAGACAGACAGTGCAACTTATTTACAGTGCCCTTCACCATATCCCCTTGCAAAATATTTAACCACTCTACCGCCCAGACCCAATGGTCTCAGGCGGAGCAAACCCTTCTCTCAGGGTATAATCAAGGTCCTCTCCTGTTATATCCTCGATGTCCAGGAATTTCCTGGCCGCATCCAGTACCATCTTTATCCTTTCTGATTTTCCTTGTATTTCGATAGCACAGTTGATAACCATCGCGATAAACGCAAGGAACTTCCTCTTGTCCATCCAAATGTTTTGCCCGTTTCCAATTCTTCCTTCCTTTCGTGTTTAGCTGCCTCCTCCTGACAGCCCGCCTTCTCAACATTTCCCTCCGTTCTCCTCACTGCCTCAGCATACGAGATTCCCCTTTTCTCTCTGATTCTCTTAACATTTGCTTCCTTTTTCCTTTTAGGACACTCGAATGCCCCTGCATAATGTTTTCCCTTGCCATGTATTCTGGTTCCTTCTCCATTTCACATGACTCGTCTTTGCACTCTCTCTCCCCACATCTCCCACACGTTCTGGCTCCTTTACAAACTGCCGCAGCATGTCCATACTCCTGACAGCGGTAGCATCGGAGAGGACCTGTATCATACGGCCTGACCCTGTATGTGACATAATCCACATAGATCCTTTCTGGGAGTTCCCCATGAAACATTACACGCACCGATTGAGTAGGCTCAATCTTTCCATTGTTGAATCTGTTCATTCTTCTGACCTCCTTTACTCCATCAATGTCCTTAAATGGCTCTAACACCATTTCCAGTGGAACCCCACTGATCACTCCTACCCTGTTTGATATACTCCTAGCTCAAAACACACCACTCTATGGCCGTCAAATCTTTTAATGCCCGACATAGCAATAGTCTCCCATCTGCTTCTTGGATCTGCATTCAATGACCACAATGCCGCTTCTCGCAATCCTGATCGATTTCACTTCTCCCAAACTTTTCCCCACAAACCTTGCCACGCTATGCTGATCCCTGAAGATCCCATCAACCATTGAGATAGTTTTCATACCAATGACCAACTTTTCTTTCCATCTCTAGTTCTTTTCCTTTTATTTTCCTTTCCTCTTGCATCCTTTCAGTTTGAATTTCGCTCTCGGGGTCGGCATCCTCCTCCATTGCTCTTTGCTGTCTCTCCTCCATTTCCCATAATGCTTCCAGCGCCATCTCCCCGGTAAACTCCACCCTTCTCTCTGACTGAGGCTGGGCTGTCTTTATCAGTCAGTATGACTCTGGTGAGTGAGCAAGCTTCCTGTTTGCCCACACAGCCTTTCAAAATAAACGCCTTTCGTCCATTTCATTCCGGGGTCCGTTACACATAGGGATAGGCCCTCATTTATCAATTGAGTGTAAAATCTGCCACAGATTCGAGTGCAGGTTTCGTAAGTGATCGCAAACAGCTGATCCTTCCTTAATTTCGTTCTGACGGCTGAAATCTATCTGGCACGCCCTATGAAATCAAGCCTCGCCCTCGTTTTTGCGACATGAACACATGCAATACGTCCTGGAAACCCTGGTTACAGGGGGAAAAAAAGGTTCTCCCGTGCCTTGCTGCCCTCCTCACCCCCCTCTCTCATACACACACACACAGACGCACGCACACGCAACTTCCAAGCCCTGCCCAACTAACTGGTGTGTTGTTAAATAAATAAAGAACGAACACCTGCATGAATTAAATAAAGTTGTAGGCCTACCCTGTCTGTTTCCCTCTCACCTCGCTTGCCTTGCTGTCATGCACGCGCGCACGCACCTACATGACACATCGACATTGCATCGCCATGAATGGAATACGTTTGTAGGCTGGCCTATATTAATTTTACCCATTCGTGCGCAGTGCACGGCGAAGGCGTGAGACTGCACTGCTGTGATAAGTCCTGTGGGTGAGTGTCAGTGATGCCTGCATGAGAGATAGGCTATCATGTCGTCAAGGCAGTCATAATCAACGTTGTAGTGATTTGATCATTGATGAACGAATCATAAACATAAGGATGAAGGCTTGCCGCTTGCATGTGCGACGCACGCCGCGGTCCCGTCCTCCCGACCCCCTAAAATGATCTAGCTTTTTTCTGAACTGTCAAAGCACTTATTTAAATGGTGAATGATTAAGCCCCTTACTCCTATAGCCTGTTACAATTGCAAATAGGCAAGCTGTATATGCTTGTCATTGTCACTTGGAAATAAAGGCGTGCAGTCCATTTATGCCTTTTTTTATAATATCACTCACAGACAGTACAGTGATATAGGCATCTGATGTCATGCCGCATGCGCTCCCAAATCATCTCACAAGTGCGCTAGCATAACAAGGCCAGTAAAGCACTGTTAGATTAAGCACAAACTAATACATTGTAAACATGTTTTTAATTTCGCGAATTTAATTACTTGTAAAGTAAAGTAGTAAAGTTTTTTTTACATGTATATATATAGTTTTATATTAACATTTTAGGAGTGAAAACATATGCTTAGATGCCTGTGACAGCGTGTCAGCAGTTCAGACAATGCTGCTCCGCTTGTGTACGACAGAAAAACAGCTGAGGACAAAGCATACGACAGCTCCCGACCAGACGTGTCTTTTTGTCTTACTCAAGTTCAATTTCAAGCTTTGGCGGAAATGGTAAATGCCGAAAATTTCGGTAATTTTGGTGTGCACCCATATTTTGGCATACGCACGGTTGATAAATGAGGGCCATATACTCCAGATACTCTCCATGGTCGTATAGGTACTACAAGCTCACAATGGTTGAATGAATCGATTCGTGAGGTGTCATCTATTACTATTTGTTAATAAATCGTCGGCCGCCCAACTGTGCTAATTATTATTAGTTTAATTTCATCAAAAATAAGACGGCTTGTCGGCTTCATAAAACATTTCAGAATAAAAGAAACAACATGACATAATGTAAAAATAAACTTAAAAAATAAAGAATGAAAGATAAAACAGAAAACTATAAATTATTTAACATTTAAAATAATCTAATTTTAGTTTAGGATTAAGATCATCAAACAATAAAGAATGACTGATGCAAACAATAGGCTTTTGCTAATATAACCGTGACATTACATATACTATACAGTAGCCAACATGCAGCAGCATATTCTTGCAAAAATACAAAATGAAAATGTGCAGAAGATTTGACCCAAAAAATGTTGGATGGGAAATAAAAAATACACCATTTATCAAATGTATAGCTGTTTACATAAATATCTAATAATATTACATAGATATCTGTTGAAATGTATAGGCCTATTGTTATATAAGAGTTGAAAAGATAAATAAATAAAGAATAGGATATAGGCCTAAATATAAACTATATATAAACTATAGGCTATACTAGGCCTACATATAGGCTACTACTAAACTAGCCTATACTATACTATAGGCCCAGAGAGAGAATCAAGAGAGCGCTCAGAGCGCAACTGGGAGAAAATAACCAAAAAAGGAAAACCTACAGCGGGGGCGCTGCCTCGACAGCTGTATTCCATGCTGCGAGTTTCAGAGATCATTCAAAATGCATATTCTGTAATGGTAATCACACATCCAAGAACTGTACTGAACTGACTGTTGAACTAAGAGAAGAGAAACACTGAGGAAACAAGGCAGGTGTTTTGTATGTCATGGTAGGCAGGCATGTCGCGCGTAATTGTAGAACGCAGGGCATTCACTGTGAAGAGTGCGGGCGCAGACACCACAAAACAGTTTGCAATCAAACAGCCATTCAATATACAGCGCATGATAGACGCGCCGACCACGGCAACGACAGACAGGCTTACCACAGTGTTGCAGATAGTGTAGCAAGCAACTCTGACAATAGTAGGCTACAGTATTACTGCAGACTGCAGCTACCATTTGGATAGATGCACCAACGCAAAGCCAGCCAGGTGCGGTGCCTATTAGATGGGGGTAGCACCCGCAGTTTCATTAAAGAGGATATTTCCAGAGCACTTAACCTGCCAGTTGTAGGTAAAGAAACGTTGAATATGTACAGTATATGTGTTTGGTTCCAAAACACCCCAGAGAATTACCTGCAGGAAAGTGAAGGCTCGTTTGAGAAATATTAAGAACAATCAAAGCATTGATGTCCATTTATTGGAAACACCCAAGTTGAGCTCTTCTATGATTAAAGCGCCAAACGGAAAGATAAGGAGGGACTTGGAAGTAAAAGGAATGCCCATAGCAGATGTACCCATCAGGGATGGATGCAGTGGAATTAGGAGTCCTAATTGGCGGAGACCAATATTGGAAAATGGTCACAGGAAAAATGGAGAGACTGAATGAAGGACTAGTTGCACTGGAAAGTGTATTTGGATGGCTGGTGCAAGGAGAAGTCACCACTCTAAATATCATAACTGAAGTTGTGGACATTGAAGTGATGCACGTCAGAGAGGAAAGGAGAGGAACAGGCACTGTCAGATCAGTTACGCAACTTTTGGGAAACCACATGAAAGAGAAGGAAGACATGGCAGTGTATCCCAAGCCGTGGATATGCACGGCTTCCCAAGCCCACTATAGGCTGAGGAAGAAATGCCACTTGACAGTTTTCAAATCAGCCTCATGGTGGCGCTACAACAGGCCAAGTTGCGTCTCACACACACACACACACACACACACACACACACACACACACACACACACACACACACACACACACACACACACACACACACACACACACACACACACACACACCTTATCTGGCAAAAACATTGCATTAAGACTAAGATTTTTCAGAAGACTAAATATGACAAAGACTAAATGTTGTGTTATTCAAAAGACTAATATAAGACTAAGACTAAATCAACATATTCAGAAAGAATATACAGTAGGTAATACAGTAGGTCCTGTATTTCAAATCTTGAGTAAGAACACATGATGACAATTTACAATTTACAATTTAGGCATTAATCCAGAGCGATTTACATTAAGCAAGAACAAAAAAGCATGGGAATACATCACATAAAAACATTTATCAAGAAACATGAGTAAGCTAAGAAAGTAACAGTGGAATATCTATATAATGAAGCTATACATATAAACTATACATCTATACTACTATGCTATACATAATTATGTACTATGACGTGCTATGACTACATACAATGCAATTATAGTGCTGTCTACATAACATGCTATAAGTCTGTATCAAATGCTATCTAAGTCTACAGAAATTCTATCTAAGGGGGTGGGGTAAGTGCTATGGGCCATGATGGAGTCTGAAAAGGTGGGTTTTCAGACTACGGCGGAAGATTGGGAGTGATGCTGCAGTTCTGACTGCAATGGGAAGTGCATTCCACAGTTTTGGAGCCAGAAGGGAGAAGAGTTTGGGACGTGTGGAGTGTTGTCCCGGCGTTTTTAGTGAGGGTACTTCCAGCTTCCCTGCGTTGGCTGATCTGAGTGCGCGGGAGGGTTTGTAGGGTTCGATCATACTTGCAAGATATGGGGGAGCCATACCTTTGGTTGCTTTGAATGCCAGCATCAGAGTTTTGTATTCTGTGCGGGCAGCGACCGGGAGCCAGTGGAGGGAGCGGAGCAGGGGGGAGACATGTGCCGTATAAATAACAGTATAAATACAGTATGGTCACAGTGCTGATAATGGCCCATTGTGAGCAAATCACTGTGCAAATCATAGAACACATCAATGCAGGCCAAAAGGGCTAGTGGCGTGCCACAAACATTCACAGTCAAGTAAACACATTAAATAATAGCAGAGGAATTAATAATCTGCCTTGGTTAGAAAGACAGTCCAGTCCGTCTATTATCTAGAAAACAATTATCACAAAATAGAAAATAGTGGTGACAATGATGGACAATGATGTTGACTGGCATCACAATGACAACATGGGTACTGTAGATGTGGTCACTAACTTATGTATTATGTGTTGTTTTTAACAGAGTGAACTGGATACATTAGGAAATAAATCTCCCTGTCCCATTCCATATGAATGAATTCATGTAATTATGGTAAACAACAGTTTATACTTCAGTACATATGCCCAACACAAAAGCTTTCCAATTTCCATTACTAATTAATCAAACGCAGCACGCGGAGCGGCGGAGTCAGTTCAGTCAGTCAACCTCAAGGGAGGTTCTTGCTTGCTCAAAGGCCCATACTATGCTCAAGGGGTTAACATGCTGCATTACTATGTGGGAGTATACGTGTGTGCAAGTCTCTCACGTCATTCGCTGATGCGGCAGTCAGCTGACTAAGTGGGCAGGCTACTTAAGCTCACTAGACTCCATGCTCTTCCTGCCTTCCTCTGCTCATGTTCCCGGTTGTATGTGATGTTTTCTGTTCCTCGTGGTTATTGCTGCTGCCTTTGCTGTCCGCGTGTGCAGCTACTGCTGCTTAAATTATGCTTCTCAGCTTCTGTCCATGCTGTGATAAGGGCCTGCAGGTTGTATGCAAAATATTAAGTTTGATATGATTCTGCTAATGCTGCTGAGCTCGATTATGTGGCTTCAACAAGCTTCATAATAGCCTGTTCTGGTAATTAAGCCGGATGCACAGACAGTGCTGCAGCTTCTATTGTAATGTATGAAAGGTGCTATACAAATAAAGTTTATTATTATTATTATCACTTGGGTGTTTAAATAGTTTAGGATTAAGATCTAAGGCTTCTCTTTAAGTATTGGTATCTCGGCTCGTGGGTGTGGGAAGTCTCTCCGTGCTTAGGATCCCCTATTCACTCTTTAATTCATTCAGTCAGGATGAAGTATAAGTAACTCTGTCTCTGCTCGTGTCTTTTAGTTCTACATTGGGCAACCTGCTCCGGCTGCGTTCCGGATTCCGTAAGGTGGCGTAAGCCCTGCTTAATCGGCTATCGGTCTCCTCAGCACATTCCCTGGCTACTCCCGATTCTACTGCCACGCTGATGCACCAGTCGCCACCTGAAACTCAGGCCATGGTCCTCATCTGCCCATGAATCATCATCATGTGCATCTAATCGGAAGAGCTTCAGTTGTTTATTCAGGATGTAATGAGTGCAAGTGCTGTATTCGATCAGGAATGGTAATCTTATTACCTTCATATACGGTGGTCGCTGGGGGTAGTTCAATTGGTGGCATGTCACAAGCTAATGTTAATAATGGTTCGTTGATGTTCCTCTACAGTGGCATTAAAGGAACATCGGGGTAATTGTGGTTTCCTCACTCTGGCGTTAGAGGAACGTTGGGGTAACATAAATGGTTGCACTACATGTAAGATCTGTGAAATAGTTCAGGTAAGCCTCACGGCTATGGCATGCGCCATAGCTACACGTAGCTCACGTGTATCCGTGCAGGATCCAGAAATGCATAGCTTGCATTTCGTCACTATCGAGTGGGACATCTGCCCGGATGTGTATCGGTTGAGAATTCCCGTAGGCTGATGGCGTTTCCTCATAAGGAACGTCGGCGTAATTGGGCCAATGGTGTGTCCTCATACTGGCAGTAGAGGAACATTGGCGTTGCACTACACGTAAGCCCTGCGAAAGCAGCGTAGAATATTCCTCTATAGTGGCATAGAGGAATGGCCTATCGGCGAGCGCAGCCTTGCAGGCCTTTTTCAGCTTAAGCTTAAGGTTAGTATATGCTTGTACTCCAAACCAAATGGGTTTTGAGTCCGGCTTTCACCCCACACATTACTTTCTCACAGATAAGCCTCACGGCTTGCAGTCATGGCTACACATAGCTCACGTAAAGTTAAAATATCCGCGCAAGATCCAGAAATGCATAGCCGTTGCATTTCGTCACTATCGAGTGGGATATCTGCCCGGATGTGTGGGACATCTGCCCGGATGTGCCCGTAGGGCGTTCTCGGTTCTGCTTTGTTGGGGGGGTTAGCAATCCGTGCAGGCTCCAGAAATGCATATTTGCATTTCGTCACTGTGCATTCATAGTGGGTCACCTGCCCGGATCGTCGGTGAGAGTTCACCGAAGGTATGTGTGTTGGGGGGTTATTGTATATCTATCTCCCTGCTCTTATGTTTTATGATGTTGCTTAATCATGCCGAGCAGGGAGAAATCCAGCAGAGCCGAACGCCAAGTCAAATATCATATGCACACTCATTACTCATTCTTCAATAAATATTGTTTAATCTATTCGTGAGTTGTCTGACTGAAATCAAACGCAACACGCGGAGTCAGTTCAGTCAGTCAACCTCAAGGGAGGTTCTTGCTTGCTCAAAGGCCCATACTATGCTCAAGGGGTTAACATGCTGCATTACTATGTGGGAGTATACGTGTGTGCAAGTCTCTCACGTCATTCGCTGATGCGGCAGTCAGCTGACTAAGTGGGCAGGCTACTTAAGCTCACTAGACTCCATGCTCTTCCTGCCTTCCTCTGCTCATGTTCCCGGTTGTATGTGATGTTTTCTCCCACCACCACCCCAGCACCACCGGTGGGCTCTGCTATCTATGCTCCCCATGGGGGGGTTATTGTATATCTATCTCCCTGCTCTTATGTTTTATGATGTTGCTTAATCATGCCGAGCAGGGAGAAATCCAGCAGAGGCGAACGCCAAGTCAAATATCATATGCACACTCATTACTCATTCTTCAATAAATATTGTTTAATCTATTCGTGAGTTGTCTGACTGAACTACTGTTTGACTTGAAGAAGAATATTAACAGCATTTACCCTGGCATGTTGAACCACCATAATAATAATTAAAAAAAACTAGAATCCCCAAAACTGTACATAAATGGAGAAACAGAGGGTCCAAGACCCGGTCAACAAAGTATAGGGTTAATCAACCTCACTTCTCACAAATCCAGTTGTATTCGTAATGATTTGAACACAATGCATTGTTATACCATCCTCCATCGTTGTGCCAGACGTATGCACAGTTCCAGTCTTCATGGTCACGAGGCCACCTCCTGTCGCCCCAGCTGCCCCAGTACCTGCACAATGAACACCATAATATTTTTTTACCACATGCACTCTAACTAAGTAGGCCAGGCTACATTTAACTGTATAGTAGCCTATACTTAAGTAAAAAGTGTAGGTACTTTTGCTTTACTGGAGTATTTCCTTCTTTTTGTTTTTACTTTGACTTTTACTCCACTGCTTCTCAGAGGCAAATATTATTATTAAAACATTAGAACTAGTTACTTTGTAGATTTGGATTACTGTCTTTTAAATGTTCTTTAGCTTTTAGTGTTTTTTTTTTTCCTTTTTTTTCTAATAAAGTTGTTTTTATTTAGTTGTTACCTCTGTAAAGCCTGCATGTAAAGCGTCTTTGGGTACTCAGAAAAGCGCTATATAAGGCAATGCAAGGCCCTTTCGCCAACCCACAGCGTCCCGAGCGGGAATCGAACCCAGGACCTTCTAGCTGTGAGGCGACAGCACTACAGCACTGCCACCTGTGTCTTAACCGGCCACGTATAAGTCAGTTGAGAATGCAGCTAGTAAGGTCAGTAGACGCCGTCTACTAGACGGACACTGAGAACATTTTATCAATGCATTGATGGCATTCGAAACGGCTGAGTTTACACAGGTTAAGTACGGTATGGGTCTAAGAAGTGTTTAAACTGACGTGTCATTGATCAATTCCAAATATTATCAAAGCATGATTCTGAGGCACCCCTGGACTTGCGTCACAGCACCCTTCCCCACTTTGAGAAGCCCTGCAAGAGAAAATAGAACAATCTAAAATGTCTCACTGTGTTGTCACTGTCAGTGGTGTTCCATCCACCCACGTCCATTCTCCCGCTGTCCTTTTAAGACCAACCCATGTGTGTGATGCTCCATTCCAACCAGTCAATCCTCTGATTAATTCCTGATGAATTCATTAATTGTCAATAATTTAACCGAAATTATTTTTTAAATATTATCACAAAATTCTATGTGGAAGATAAAGAAGGATAGACAGCCCCCCCTCCCTCACACGCACACACACACGCACGTGCGCGCGCACCATGACCCGCACACACACACACACACACACACACACACACACACACACACACACAAACAAACCTGTTCTTTTTTGCTGTTAATGATCACCAGATCGGCTCCTGTCTTCAGACATTGTTGTCTACTTTCCTCCCAAGTTTTCTTTTTAGTGGATGTGTAATAACAGCTGTCTGCAACCTTCACCCATCCGCTGGGACACGACTTGACTAAAACATCAAACAGGGAGTTTTATTGATGGATGTTCAATGCACTTTTACAATTACTGTAATTGAGAATTACATAGTTTTAGATTTACCACCTACTATAGTTCTATTACAAAAATTTCAGATGTTACTTTATCATTACTGACATTACACTAACATTCCATGTAGGCTATGTCTACATTTTTATTTTAAGGAACTACAACATGCATTTTAAAAATGTAATATTTAATATCGTATTATTTATGTCCCTCAAACATATTTCTAATGGTTTGAGCCTATCTCCCTAAATCACCACTCTGATATAACCAGTTCATGTAATTTCATGTAAGTAGTTTTAATAACTTGTGTTATTATGGTTCTATATGACAGTGATGATAAAACAGCAATGATGAGGATTAGCACTACATCTGACAAAAAATGAAATATCTACAGTACAATAAATAATAGCCATTCAAAATGGTTCATGACCTCTCTCAAGTGCTTCCTTAAGCTGGTTTACTTCACTCTGCAACATGTCTCTCTCCATGGTCAAGTGGTCGTAGTTGATCTTTAAATGGGTCCTCTCCATTATCAGGTTGTTGTAGTTGTTCCTTAAATGGTATCTCTCCAAGGTCAAGTGGTCGTTGTTGATTTTCAAATGGTCTCTCTCCTGGGTCAGGTTGTCGTAGTTTATCTTTAAATGGTCTCTCTCCATGATCAGGTTGTCGTAGTTGATCTTTAAGTTGTCGTAGTTTATCTTTAAATGGTCTCTCTCCATGATCAGGTTGTCGTAGTTGATCTTTAAGTTGTCTCTCTCCTGGGTCAGGTTGTCGTAGTTGATCTTTAAGTTGTCTCTCTCCATGATCAGGTTGTCGTAGTTGATCTTTACGTTGTCTCTCTCCTGGGTTAGGTTGTCGTAGTTGATCTTTAAGTTGTCTCTCTCCTGGGTCAGGTTGTCGTAGTTTATCTTTAAATGGTCTCTCTCCTGGGTCAGGTGGTCGTAGTTGATCTTTAAGTTGTCTCTCTCCTGGGTCAGGTTGTCGTAGTTTATCTTTAAATGGTCTCTCTCCTGGGTCAGGTTGTCGTAGTTGATCTTTAAGTTGTCTCTCTCCTGGGTCAGGTTGTCGTAGTTGATCTTTAAGTTGTCTCTCTCCTGGGTCAGGTGGTCGTAGTTGATCTTTAAGTTGTCTCTCTCCTGGGTCAGGTGGTCGTAGTTGATCTTTAAGTTGTCTCTCTCCTGGGTCAGGTGGTGGTAGTTGATCTTTAAGTTGTCTCTCTCCTGGGTCAGGTTGTCGTAGTTGATCTTTAAGTTGTCTCTCTCCTGGGTCAGGTGGTCGTAGTTGATCTTTAAGTTGTCTCTCTCCTGGGTCAGGTTGTCGTAGTTGATCTTTAAGTTGTCTCTCTCCTGGGTCAGGTTGTCGTAGTTGATCTTTAAGTTGTCTCTCTCCTGGGTCAGGTGGTCGTAGTTGATCTTTAAGTTGTCTCTCTCCTGGGTCAGGTTGTCGTAGTTGATCTTTAAGTTGTCTCTCTCCTGGGTCAGGTTGTCGTAGTTGATCTTTAAGTTGTCTCTCTCCTGGGCCAGGTGGTCGTAGTTTATCTTTAAGTTGTCTCTCTCCTGGGTCAGGTTGTCGTAGTTTATCTTTAAATGGTCTCTCTCCTGGGTCAGGTGGTGGTAGTTGATCTTTAAGTTGTCTCTCTCCTGGGTCAGGTTGTCGTAGTTGATCTTTAAGTTGTCTCTCTCCTGGGTCAGGTGGTCGTAGTTGATCTTTAAGTTGTCTCTCTCCTGGGTCAGGTTGTCGTAGTTGATCTTTAAGTTGTCTCTCTCCTGGGTCAGGTTGTCGTAGTTGATCTTTAAGTTGTCTCTCTCCTGGGCCAGGTGGTCGTAGTTTATCTTTAAGTTGTCTCTCTCCTGGGTCAGGTGGTGGTAGTTGATCTTTAAGTTGTCTCTCTCCTGGGTCAGGTTGTCGTAGTTGATCTTTAAGTTGTCTCTCTCCTGGGTCAGGTGGTCGTAGTTGATCTTTAAGTTGTCTCTCTCCTGGGTCAGGTTGTTCACTAACTGGTTATTAGGATTATCTGCAAAGGACACACATTATAAACAGTGTTGTTGCTACTGTTCATGACCAAGTGAATGGCAAATTTGCTTTGAGAAAAAGAAAACGCAATATATTATGTATGCATGCATGTGTTATATGTTCTAATCCTATTAAATCTATAACCACTAGGCATGTAAGGATAGGCTACCCAAAACTCACAATATGATAATAGCACAATATAAATAATAGTGTTATGGACATGTAAAGCATAGTAATCTGTTAACACCATCCATCCATCCATCTTCAACCGCTTATCCGGAGTCGGGTCGTGGGGGATCTGTTAACACCCACTTTAGTTATTGTACTTTGCAATAAAACACACTATAGAAACCATGGTAACTATAGAAAGGAGTCCTCCATGGAGCTCATAACTCCGCTAGGTTGGGTGGTATGTTCAGTAGCCACTATTCTGAGGTGATTCCAATTGCTTCAATGCAATATTAATTTGTTTTGCTTCCAGCTAACGCCAGGACGTTAATTACACAATTGATTACGTTGATGGCACATTGAGGAGAGGTCTTTAGAATTTAGTTGCCATAGCTCGGAAATGTCAATAAACAAACTCCCAGAGTGAGTGTGTGGGTTTTGTGATGTGGTGGAATACTCACAGTGCATGGCCTGAACTATGATCACAATGGTGGACACCAACTGCATAAGACACAGCATCCCCTGACAGAGAGCAGCAACACTGAAAGGCTTTCTCACTGGTTTAGAACACTGTCCTGCAAGATACATTAGAGTTTACTAAGGTGTGCTGCAACCAAGAGACAAAAACAGACACACACAAGACTTAAAAACAAAGTTTTCTCTAAAAATGATTTTCAACGTCAAAGGAATTATAATATGGATATATCCTTGTGTGCAAGTGTTGTGGTGCCAGATAATCTGAATTAAATTATCTTTTTCTGTTGCAGAAAAGACTGGCTTTGATGTTCAATAATGTTCCACTTTGACAGGAAATCAACTTGAGAGCAATTGACATATTTTGTCAAAGTCACCCTGAGTGTGGCTGCCTGCTGCATCCTCCCTCCTGTCCGCCTGTGGTCTAGAGACAAAGTCGTCCACACCAATGTCAATGTCCATCACTGTCTCCTCCATAGATCCCCTCTCCTCCAACTGTTCACTGTCCTCAGTGTTCCCTCTCTGCCCCCTGTCTCCATCTCTCTGTCTGACCTTCTTGGCACGAATATCTGCAGACATCTTAGGAGGATGAAACAAACTACTGACTACACTTTGAATTTACTCTATTGTACTGTTTAGTCTTATCAACATATCACTTTACATGATTAGCCTACTAGTTAAATAAACATACTGTTAACAGAATGCGACCATGTCTGTCTGTGGCTGATGCAATGCATTAATAAGGAGAAAGACAGACCCACACTGACACCACCCCGGCCAGCCAGCCACACACACAAACAATCAATCACGCGCGTGCACGCACACGGAATGAACATTCCACAGTGCACAGTGACTCAACAGTAAGTGAAAGACACAATAATAAGGATAAATTGAAAAAAACACAGCTAAAATCACAAAGTAAGACTCACACATGGTGAAAAGGTAAGGAAAGCTATGGTTTAAAGATGTTTGTTTTTAAAATTATATAACTCCAAAGGTGGCTGATATTAAAAAATATGTGCTCCATTGATCATTCAAAAAATGCTCCCCATTGACTTACATTGCACTGTGAAACAGCTCTCAAAGTTACTCTTTTAGCCCGTAAACGAACGCCAGCAAAGCTGATCCTGACAATATAGAACACCACAAAAAACTGTCTTTTCTCCATACATTTACTTGCTATTTACAATTCTGAGAGAGAGTATCGCCCAGGATTACAGCTTAGGCAATTGGCACCGGGTGAAGAAAAATCGTGGGATGAAAATCATTCAGTTCATCAGTAACGAGTCATTTAATAATACCCACAAGAACATTGGTATTTCCCATGCTGTGAAGGCGGTTCAACAGAGGCCAGTTCTCACCACATAGAGGAGGAGCAAACAAATTAAGCTTGCACAGCAGCCTAAATAATATCTCTTGGTGTTCTGTGTGCTCTGACCTTATGGTCTCTCTGTTGAAAATGACTGCTAAGGTTTTCTGCCAGTGACTGAGGTTTTGTCACGGCTGTATGACAGTGAAAGTCAAGTGACATGTGTCTGTTATTGTGGGGACAATCTGGGAGTCCATCGGCAAAAAGAAAGGGAACACAAAGTGAATTACAATTTAGGCATTTAGCAGACACTCTTAATCCAGAGCGATTTACAGTAAGCAAGAACAAAAGAAACATGACAATACATCAAATACATGAAAAATAGTCACGATGAATCATACCTAAGAGCTAACAGTGGAATATTTATCTAATGAAAGCGTTATTTTTATTATTTGTCCTTGGACGATGCAAAAACGCTAATCCACGCCTTTGTTTTTTCTCGGCTTGATTACTGCAATGCACTTTTTTCAGGACTGCCTAAGAAAACAACTGACAGATTACAACTTGTCCAAAATGCAGCAGCCAGTTTTAACTAGAACTAAGATGAGAGAACATATTACTCCAGTTTTGGCATCACTGCACTGGCTTCCGGTTGTTTTTAGGATTGATTTTAAAATTATTTTACTTGTCTATAAAGCTCTCAATGGTCTCGCACCTTCCTACCTACATGACTGCCTGCCTAAATATGTCCCAAACCGCCCCCTAAGGCCTTCCACTGCTGGCCTGCTCGCTTTGCCTAAAAAAATGGCAACTAAAAAATACAGGGAAGCAGCTTTTTGCTTCTACGGGCCGTCGGCATGGAACAAGCTCCCACTGTACCTACTGTGTCAGGCAGGCTCTGTAGACATTTTTAAAGCTCAGCTCAAGACCCACTTCTACAAAATTGCTTTTAATTGATCTTTTGTTATTCATGTCCTCACTGTATTGCATTACTGCTTGTTTTTTAATGTCGTTGCCTTGCTTTTCTTTTATTCTCCATTGTTCTGTAAAGCACTTTGAGCTGCATTTCATGTCATGAAAGGTGCTATACAAATAAAGTTTTATTATTATTATTATTATTATTATTTAAGTTACATAAATTAAGCCTATGCCTGTAGGAGAGGCTAGGGCAAGTACGATACGGCAAGTGCTACATGATAGTCTGAAGAGGTGGGTTTTCAGACTGCGGCGGAGGATTGGGAGTGAGTCTGCAGTTCTGATTGCAATGGGAAGTGCATAACAATGGGAGGTGCATAACAGGATGTTGGCCTGTTTGGTCCGCCCTCAGCCCTCCTCTTCCGGTGAGGTGCTGATATTTTCATTCCACTAATCCCCATTTCCCAATGTACTGAATGCCAGGTGACAGATTCAGTAGCAATGCTCAGAATCTGTTCTGGAGTGATTATTGTGGTGAATGCTTTCGCTGAAAATAGCTGATCTACAAGCTCACAATGCACCACAATAATGATGCTGGGGTTTAAGTGGTTGACCATGACTTAAGGTGGGCGCTTGGGTGTTGGAGAGGTAAAAGGAGAGGTAAAAGTGCCTCTAGGCAGGAGGTTGTGGGTTCAAATCCACTGTGTTGCAGCTTACGAAGACAATTAGCCCTTCGCTAAGCCCCACCCACTCCACTCTGCGATGGCAAGCTATCCTTCTCACCCATTGTCATCTAGTCAACAAGGCCGGCAGTATAGGCTATGCACTGGACAAAATGTGCATGACATTATTTCCATGAATTAGAAATAGTTAGAGGGAGTTCTAAACAATATCCAACAATAAACTTTAAAGGTATATTCAGTGATTTCACTCAAAAAACCGTAGGTTTCGTTTTTGGCTGTGGGACCCAGCCTTTCGTCCAATCAGGATAGAGAGTCAAAAACGAAACCTAAGGTTTTTTGACCCCCATAGGGGTTAACTGGGGACAGGGAGGAACTCCTTATATGGCCAGCACACTCTATAGTAGGGAGGATTATCACAACAAAACAAAAAAATAAGTGATATTTGAATTAAGTGAAATCACTGAATATAACAACCATCCGACAGGAGTTTTCATGTAATGACGTCACTGTCAGTAGAGGGCGCCAGTTCACAGGTTCGTGTACTTTGAAACGGTGTTTGAAAAATAAACCGATCATCCCAGCCTTTTCACTCATATGGATATGAAGCATCGACTGAAGGTGGAAATGTACACATATACCCAAAGTTAGAAACGAGTCAAACAACCCAGAGACTACATTTCCGGGTAGGCGGTGGTTGCAGCTGCCCGTCGCACAACAGAAACTGTTAATTAAGAAAATGTTAATTAAGTTTAATTTTATTTATTTATTGATATTTAATGTTTTGTGGTTAGTACGAGTCGAGTCACCGCCAGCTGAGCTTACGTCAACGAGGAATCTCAGGAACGCAATGTGTTGACAGCTGGGTGTGACGTATATTAGCAGCGACATTGCTTTCATACGTAGTTTTTTTTTTTTTTGCAGTCAAAGTAATTCCATTTTCTCCAGAAACTGGCTGTATCAAATAAGAATGGACATCATTAACGATGCACAGCCACCCCCCTGACAGAAAGGCCGGGATGATCGGTTTATCTTTCAAACACAGTTCTTATGTGAAGCGACCTAAAATTGCCCTATGGTGATTTCAATGCTACAGCAGGAGCTAGCAGGAGAACTCAAGTATTTTGAGGCACCCCTGGACTTGCATCAAGGTACAATAGGGTTCCACGGCACCCTCTTTGAGAAACCCAGATGTACACAAGATGACTGTTTTGTTGCAATCCTTTTTTTTTCCTTACACATTTATAAAGTACCATTTTCAACTGGGCTGTTCTGATATGCCAAATAAGTTGAATTTGATTGAGATCAACATGATGACGACTAAGGGCCAATTCATACTCTTATTTTAGAGCTGAATAAAAGTCGGTTTGGCGCTGTAAAGTCTACAATGTGACGTCATTTGAGGTTCGGGGGGGGCGGGTACCGTCCTAAAGTCGGCTCCTCGGTGCTACTGAAATTTTCTGACGAGCCGAAATCATTTCAGCACTACAGTGCCGAAACAGCGGTAAAATAGGAGTATGAATCGGCCCTTAGATGACATGAGGCTGCTGAGACATGCTGTCTTTGCGGACATTATGTGAATTGACACTGAAGAGACGGTCACATCCAACAATGAGACCGTCAGCTTAAAGTCACAGTGTAATGGCTTTTTCGGTCATCCTCAGAGCTAATCAGAAGGCTCCGTCCCTTCAGGCTATTGTAATGGTGGAATCTTGCTCACTGCAGCTGTGTGCGGCTAGTGTTTGTAGCCTTCCTGCTCACGCTGCCTAAGGGAGAGCGAGATGGTCAGTGTGAAGCATGTTGTCAGATGCATATTTTAGTGTCTTAAGATTGATTGAATTGATTCAAAATGAGTAGCACACTGTCTGGGCAGGTGTATTTGGAGGAACGTGAGCTATGGGAATCAAACAGGTGAATGAAATCAATATTAATTTATATTCACAAGAGTGTATGTCATCACACAGTAAATTTGCGTTTACAGGAAGTAATTAAGATTTAGGGACTTTTAGGGAGTTTTGATATGCACAAAAATGGATTTTATTCAAAGATTTTGGCATCAAGCCCAAGATTCGATCACGGGTCTCCCGTGTGGAAAGCCAACATCGTAAACATTAATCCAAAGGGAATTGCGTATGGTTTGCTCCACAAACCTAATAATGAATTGCATTATTATAGCACTTTTCCAAGTGCTCAAACTTTAAAAACATATTTTTCACATCACCACATGTTTAAATTAGAATCTGATCGCCTTCGCTCAACGCCCCTTCGTCTCCAAGCAGAGTGAGGAACTTGGACACCCTGTGCTCCTGGTCCATCTGCAAGGACCTCTCAATGAGCATGATCAGTTTCTTAATGCCAATCCAAACGGTCTTTCCTTTAATCTGGTGTGCGATGCGGGCCCTCTCTTTCTCTGTGAAGCTCCCCAGCAGCTCCAGGGCGTCGACCAGCTGCTCTACAGTGTTGATGTTAGGGATGTGGATGGTGGTGCTGAAGACGTCCAGCATCTTCATCTCCCGCAGAACGTCCTTCCTGCTGGTGGTACCGATGATAAGCAGCTTGCGGCCCTTGGGCGGGGCTTTCTTCAGCAGCACCAACAGAGCCTGGAGGACCAGGTTGGAGAAGCGAGGACCAATGGGGACATAGTCCAGGAGACATTCAATATCGTCCACCACCACGCAGCTCAGCTGGGACTTGTAAGCGTCGTCAAACACCTTCTTAATTGCCTGGCACTTACACATCTCGGAGTATCCGATCATCTTGTCTGGTGAGCAGAATTTGATGAAGGGGAACTTAGAGTGCTCTGCTATTTTGGCTGCCAGGGCTGTCTTCCCACAGTGAGGAGGACCCTCCAGCAGTACAGAAACCAGAGGTGTGCGGTCACTGTTCTTGGTCTGTTGTACCAGCAGCTCTCCGTCATCCAGAACATCAGACACTCGGTCGGCCCAGTGAATGATCCCATTCATGATGTAGCTGGCATAGTCCTCCTGGTTGGTACCAAAGGCTGGTTTGATGTCATTGTTGAGAGATGCCATGATGTCATCACGGCTGACCTGCAGCTTCTCTGCCCTCTCCATGTCTACTTCTACTGTAGATGTAGCTTTGATGTGGCGGTTCATGGCGGTGGACTGGGCAGCTCTGACTAGACCCTCCAGCTCGGCGCCGCTGTAGTTCTTGGTCTCGGCGGCCAGCTCATTGACGTCGACGTCCGCAGCTAGCAGGCCGTAGCCCCTCATCTTGGATGTGTGTATGTTCAGGATCTGAACTCGACCCTTCTCATCGGGAAGAGCGATCTCCATCTTGACCTCCAACCTACCGGGCCTCATCAGGGCATCGTCTATGAGGTCAGGTCTGTTGGTCATACCGATGACCAGAATATTGTTGAGCTGCTCCACTCCATCGATCTTGGACAGCAGCTGGTTGACCACAGCGTCATGCACGCCCGTGCCGCTGGCGTCTGTACCTCGCTTCTTGCATATGGCGTCCAACTCGTCAAAGATGATGATGTGGAGTCCACTGTTAGCTCCCAGCGTCCTCTGCTCATCTTCGGCCTCTGCAAACAATTTTCTAATGTTGGCTTCAGACTCTCCCACGTACTTGTTGAGGATCTCTGGGCCGTTGACAATCTTTGGCTCACGGGCATTGAGCATCGTTCCAATCTGTCTGGCCATCAGGGTCTTTCCACAGCCTGGAGGTCCAAACAACAAGATACCCTTCACATGTTTACATCCCATCTGCTCCACAATGTCTGGAGGGAAGACTCGGGAGGCGAAGGCTCGGCGGAAGATACCAGAGAACTCTTTGTCCAGACCACCGATTCCCATCTTCTCAAAGTTCCAGTCCGGGTTGATGATTGTTTGCCGTGCCTCCATGGTCTTTGCTTTGCCAACTAGTGTGAGGGAGGAGCTCTCTGCCCTCTCAAATATCACCTGGCTGTTCTCCACCATCAATCCGATGTCAATCTTCTGTTTCTTTCCAGAAGCTGGTTCACCCCTCAGGATGCTGGGGTCCATGGCTTCAATGCCCTTTATCACCAGATCAAACTTCTTGCGGCAGAAACTAAATACCAACTGCTGGGTGACGGAGAACGCCTGATTGACGAACTGCTGGACGAACATGGTGGCCATCTTGTCTGAGTCGCAGGGGGAGGTGTGAGTGCTCCCTTTCTGCACAAAGTCGATTTTAATAGTCATGGTGCCGATGCACTGTGTGGACATGTCAAAGTTGTAGTTGGCCACTTCAACGTCCTGACCAACGGAGATACGTGCCCATTTCCTCTGAGACAGGCTGAAGGCGATGGTCCCAGGGATCACAGTGTTGTGGCTCCTCACTGTAAACACAAACCTGGCGTGGTCGGAATTGGCCTTCACACTTACATGCTGTCCAGCCTGAAGTTCCCTCTCGCTCACCACAGCACAGTTGGTGAGTGCCAGCTCATCTGTCGGGCATTTAACCGCGTGCATGGTAAATACTCTCGGGGGAAGGGAACTTGTTGATGAGGATCAGGACCTGCCACAGTGGTGTCCATATAAAATACTCCTTAAAGTGAACGGTTGTCCCGAGTCTAGAACCTGCCGCAGTGGTGTCTGGTAAGAACCTAACGAAGATGACAGACCTGATGATTAAGAAGAGTGGATCTGAAGATCCCTATAATCTGGAGGGTGCTGGAGTCTCTCCGGGTCTCTCTGGGTGAGAGCTGGCCGGGGGAAACTGAAGGTTGAAAACGAGCATAGACAGATATGCAAAGAGTAGAGTAGATACTGCTTACGAAATAGTGTTTTATATAGCATCATGCCAGCACTGGATGACTCTGCTGGCTCCATATATGGAGCTCTAGATCAAATGTAATGTCTCAAATCCTACAATTCCAAGTGCTACTGTATCTTGTCAGGGTGGGGGGTCCTCAGTTCAAATATGATTATTTTGGTGGGTTGTGGCCTGACAAGGTTGAGAACCACTGCTGTAGGCCACATAGGCATCTCACGCAGAATGACGCATCCGTCTGGTTTACTCGCGGCGCAAGGCCAAAGGAAAAAACTGTGAGTAACGGGCAGGCGGTGAGAACCCCAGCACCTGCAATAACAATAACACCAACTATCTCTACAGTGATTTCTAACAGAGATAACATGATAGGACGGCTAAGTGGGAGGACTCGGAGCCCTGATAAGACCAGGCCTGGGCCCCCAGCCCGACCCAAAACCACCCCTCCGCAGTGGAAAAATGCGAAAGGAAAATCAAAATACACACCTCCCCAAAGTGAGAATTTACGGCTTACCAATAGGTTTAACCCACTGCTGACTCAGCCGCTGAATGCGGCCGAGTCTAGTGGCTCTATGCGGCTGACAAACAGGTTTAGCCCTCTGCTGAATGTTGCTGACTCTAATGGTCAATCAGATAACCGTGTTAACGCCACTCCGAGCAGGGTAGCTAATGGAGAGCAAATGATTGAATGTCTGATTGTCGGCGACCAGGCTGTAAAATATGTTAAAAGCAACAAAAAGCGAAAAGCTACAGTATTATGCTTTCCCAATGACACTATCTCTGATATGGTGGAGAGAATCGACAAGATTATTGAGGCACACCCCATGGTAAAAACGCTGATATTGCACATCGGTGCACGTGATGCAGAAAAACGAGAAGAAGGCAACCTAAAAAAGGATTTCAAAGCCCTACTGTTCACTCTGAGTGAACATGGTGATATTGACTTCTGGATTTCCGGGCCTCTACCTCCGATGGCAGGGTGTGAGCGTTTTAGTAGGCTGTTTGCATTCAACGAATGGCTCTCAAAGACATGCACAGAAGAAACACCCTTGCAAAAATCATTCAATTTTATTGACAATTTCAATTTTTTCTGGGACAGAAGGCATCTTTTTGTAGACGCAACACACCTAAACAAGTTGGGTGTTAAATTATTTTTCACCAACCTCTTTCATAACATGGAGCGTGGAGCCACAGCGCCCCCTGGTGGAGAGAAACGCACAGAGCGTGGAGCCACAGCGCCCCCTGGTGGAGACACAGCGCCTCCTGGTGGAGAAAAACTCACAGAGCGTGAAGTCACAGCGCCCCCTGGAGGAGAAAAGATCACAGCGCATGCCACAGCGCCCCCTGGTGGAGAAAAGATCACAGCGCATGAAGCCACAGCGCCCCCTGGAGGAGAAAAGATCACAGCGCATGCCACAGCGCCCCCTGGTGGAGAAAAGATCACAGCGCATGCCACAGCGCCCCCTGGTGGAGAAAAGATCACAGCGCATGAAGCCACAGCGCCCCCTGGAGGAGAAAAGATCACAGCGCATGAAGCCACAGCGTCCCCTGGTGAAGAAAAGATCACAGCGCATGAAGCCACAGCGTCCCCTGATGGAGAAAAGATCACAGCGCATGAAGCCACAGCGTCCCCTGGTGAAGAAAAGATCACAGCGCATGAAGCCACAGCGTCCCCTGATGGAGAAAAGATCACAGCGCATGAAGCCACAGCGTCCCCTGGTAGAGAAGAAATCTCAGAGCATAAAGTCACAGCGTCCCCTGGTGGAGAAGAAATCTCAGAGCATAAAGTCACAGCGTCCCCTGGTGGAGAAAAAACCACAGAGCATGAAGAAATCTCAGAGTCACAGCTTCCCCTGGTGGAGAAAAGACCACAGCGCAGGAAGCCTCAGCATCCCCTGGTGAAGAAAAGACCACTGCGCTCGAAGCCACAGTGTCCCCCGGTGGAGAGAAGATTACTGCGCTTGAAGCCACATCGTCTCCTGGTGGAGAAGAAATCTCAGAGCATGAAGCATCCCCTGGTGGAGAAGAAATCGCATGAAGCTACAGCGTCCCCTGGTGGAGTAAAAATCTCAAAGCATGAAGTCACAGCGCCCCCTGGTGGAGAAAAGATCACAGACCATGAAGCCACAACATCCATCGGAGAACAATGGGAAGCAGTTCGACAGGCGATGGAAGCACTGATGATGAGGCCCCTCACCTCGGAAGATGCTCAACGGGCGATTGAATCTGTGTTGCTGAATCAAAGTGATGATGATGACTTTGTGACTGAGGAAGAATTTCTAACACTCTCACCAGTACATCTCTCTTTCACCCCGGCCATGGTGGAACGGATGAACCTTGGAGTAAAGTCGACCCCCCGTACCAGACGTTGCCTCCAACTGTCACCAAACCCAGCTACCGTTTTTCAGACTTCTGATTATCATTTTACATTTGACAACTGATATGAACAGGGTCCATTATGCGCAGCAACAATCATGTATGGACCCCATGCTTCTAGAAAGCCTGGTGTTTCAATCACTGTACAGGTTGAAGTGCACAACATTCCTACTGTTATTTCAAATAGATTGTCCAACACAAGGAGTGGTCTGAAGAGAGAATGCTGTTTGGCATCACAGCCCCCAAAAATGTGATAACAAGCTTAATCTTGCCTTGTTTAACATCAGGTCACTAACAAATAAGTCCTCCTCTGTAAAAGATATAATCTGTAAAGAGAAGCTAGATATAATCTTTCTAACAGAGACATGGCTGGGCTCAGATGGAGCTGTTCTCCTAGCGCCAGCCTGTCCCGCAAACTACAGTTTCATTCACTCTGTTCGCGAGGCTAAGAAAGGAGGTGGACTGGCAATAATTTTTTCAGACACGTTAAAATTCAAGGCTCTGACCCTTGGCAGCTTTACATCCTTTGAATACCAGGCCACTATACTACATGGTGCCTCCATGCCAATGATTAGCATTTATCGCCCGCCAAAATGCAGTAAAGCAATATTTCTAACAGAAATATCAGAACTTCTATCTATCTGCTCCACTAACTATGACAGAACTCTTATCTCAGGTGATCTTAATCTTCACCTGGATGATGCTACAGATGCTATGGCTATGGGTTTCCTAGAGTTATTGCACTCCTTTGATTTTATCCAACATGTTGTTGGGCCTACACATAAACATGGGCACACTCTGGACCTGGTGATTTCTAGAGGGCTGAACATCACTGTGGAAAGGACTATTGAAAGGCCCGAGCTGTCAGACCACTTTCTGCTGTGTTTTAATATGACTGTCTCTGATCTAGAGAAAAACATCACTGAATATACCATAAAAAAGCGTTTTTTTAGCTCTTCTGCTGCCGACGAGTTCTCTCGTCACCTGGGTCCCCCATTGCCCGATACCCCCCCAGTGAATGATATGGTTCAATTTTTTAATCTTAAACTAGAGTCAGCTCTTGATATAGTGGCTCCTTTGAAAACAAAAAAGAAACATAATACCAGAATAACACCCTGGATAAATGAGCTTTCACGCTCACTGAAGCAAGAATGTCGAAGAGCTGAGCGAGCTTGGAGAAAAAACAAACTCACCATCCACCTAGAGATTCTTAAAAAGTCAACAGTCGCCTATAACAAAGCCTTGCGTTTAGCAAGGCAGGCATATTTCTCTGGCATTATTAACGAGAACAAGAAAAATGCTAGAGTCCTATTCTCTACCATTGATCGACTTTTAAACCCCCCCCAGTCCTACAAGCAGTCATTCCCGGCCTCTAAAGCTAAGTGTAATGAGTTTGCATGCTTTTTTGACAACAAAATTTCAAACATTAGAGCCGATATTATGAATGGTGCTGCTGCTAGCGCAAACCGTCAAACAGCAGCAAATGGTCCCAGGGTAGATCTCTCCAGGGGGAGCCTATCATCGTTCTGCGAAATTGAGGAAGACGAACTCCGCAAAACTATATCACAGATGACATCATCCTCCTGTTCATTAGATACAATTCCCACCAACTTTCTCAAAGAAGTCTTAGACAGTGTGATTGGAGATATCCTAAAAATTGTAAACAGCTCTCTACAATCAGGCGTCTTCCCAGACTCACTGAAGACTGCTGTAGTTAAGCCTCTTCTCAAGAAACACAATCTTGATCCCTCTGTTTTGGGTAACTATCGACCCATTTCAAATCTACCCTTTCTGGGCAAGGTTTTAGAAAAATGTATCTTTCATCAATTGGATGTGTTTCTACAGAACAATAATGTACACAACAAATTCCAATCTGGCTTTAGGAAAGGCCACAGCACAGAAACAGCACTTGTAAAAGTAATGAATGATCTGAGGGTGTCTGCTGACAAGAAACATGTATCCGTTCTCTTACTTCTAGATTTAACGGCTGCATTTGACACGATTGATCACTCAATTTTAATACAGCGTCTGGAGCACTGGATAGGCCTGTCTGGTACGGCCCTGTCCTGGTTTTCCTCCTACCTATCAAACAGAAGTTACTTTGTCAATCTAGCCGAGTTTGACTCAGACAAACACGACATCAGTTCTGGTATTCCACAGGGCTCGATTCTTGGCCCTCTGCTTTTCTCCTTGTACATACTGCCACTGGGCGAACTCATTGCCAATCACGGAGTCAATTTTCATTTCTATGCTGATGATACCCAATTATATCTATCTGTGGCTCCAGATGATCCCTGTGCTTTAGACCCGCTGCTTACCTGTCTGTCTAGCATCAAATGTTGGATGAGTGAGAACTTTCTCAAGCTAAATGAGGACAAGACAGAAGTTCTCATAATCGGCTCTAGTGAGCAGAAAGAATCAATATTAAGCAGACTTGGCAACCTGACTGTAGACAGTAACAGTACAGTAAAGAACCTGGGGGTTATTATTGATTCCGAATTGAATTTTAATTCACACATTAATCATGTTACCAAGATTGCCTTTTTTCACCTTAGAAATATTGCACGAATCAGAGCCTATGTGTCCTTGGACGATGCAAAAACGCTAATCCACGCCTTTGTTTTCTCTCGGCTTGATTACTGCAATGCACTTTTTTCAGGACTGCCTAAGAAAACAACTGACAGATTACAACTTGTCCAAAATGCAGCAGCCAGAGTTTTAACTAGAACTAAGATGAGAGAACATATTACTCCAGTTTTGGCATCACTGCACTGGCTTCCGGTTGTTTTTAGGATTGATTTTAAAATTATTTTACTTGTCTATAAAGCCCTCAATGGTCTCGCACCTTCCTACCTACATGACTGCTTGCCTAAATATGTCCCAAACCGCTCGCTAAGGTCTTCCACTGCTGGCCTGCTCGCTTTGCCTAAAAAAATGGCAACTAAAAAATACGGGGAAGCAGCTTTTTGCTTCTACGGGCCATCGGCATGGAACAAGCTCCCTCTGTACCTTCGTCAGGCAGCCTCTGTAGACATTTTTAAAGCTCAGCTCAAGACCCACTTCTACAACATTGCCTTTAAGTGATCTTATATTTTGTGTTATTCATGTCCTCACTGTATTGCATTACTGCTTGTTTTTTAATGTCGTTGCCTTGCTTTTCTTTTATGCTTTGCTTTTATTTTATTCTCCATTGTTCTGTAAAGCACTTTGAGCTGCATTTGATGTCATGAAAGGTGCTATACAAATAAAGTTTTATTATAACAGTTATTAACCTTACACGTTTAACCCCCAATCCCCCATCATATTATAACACTATACAGTAGGCCCAAGTGGTACGGAGATCAAGGCAGGAAATAAGAAAGTACAGCCGTTGGATATGATTCATAATACATTTCCATTTGCACATAGCATACACATTTGCTACGCATGTGCAAAAAGAGTGAATTGTTGTTTTTCTTTCAACTGTAGGCCTACACTGCAAAATGTCAGCCAGAGTTAGCCAGTGATTAGCCCTACAAGCAGAACCCAATGCTACTGAAGTTTCTGAATTTTTTTTGTTTGACCGATTTGGTCGCTTTGATTCTTCTTTTCCTTCCTTGTTTATTGACACCTCATTGTACCGCCTATCTGGCTAGCTAGTGGCGCTATAGCTATGACAGAGCAGATCAGAGGCAGGAACGTAGCCGGCACAAGCCAACCGCAAATCGGGAGGCGGTACAATAAACGGTAAATAAACAAGAAGAATCAAAGCGACCAAATCGGTCAAACAAACTTAACGGCTTCCGCGCCACAGGAGATATTCGCAGCGGTATGTATAGGTACTTATAGTTCACAGATTCAGAAGCCCTCAAAGGAAAAGAGGCCGTCATACGGAGGGTTCCGAGAGGGGCTAGCCAGTGATAGACTCTGGCACAGGCCCCAAGTTACAAAGTATAGCCTTATTGTTAAACCACTAGAACCACTAGAAACATGTTATATAGTGCATAATAGCCTTATTGTTAAACCGACTAGAACCACTGTAGAAACATGTTAGTAGTAGGGGCACTTCGCCCAGGAGGGTGTTGTTAAACCGACTAGAACCACTGTAGAAACATGTTAGTAGTATAGGGGCACTTCACCCAGGAGGGTGTTGTGAGAAGATGATGCAATGACAAACATTGCTAAAGGGGATAACATAGCGCTGTGTATAATGTAGCCCCGGGACATGTCTGTGTCTACGTGTGTCTATGATTATGTATGATCATTATGCTAGCTTGATAATATCACAGTTTAACAATATAAAATGTGTATGTTGCACACTGACATCCCTGTTTTGAACACATTTTCAAAAAATGTCACTTGTATATTTATAATGTCAAAGGGATGTGAAGGAATGCTTTTGTGTAACATTAAAGTGTGTTTACTATAGATGCTAAAGTGTTAATATGTCATACAGTATGTTACGTTATCCTAGATGCTAACATAAATGGTAATCATTAAACGTAAATATTCAACAATGTCTTGTTTTTAATTGTTTATTTAAATATTTTATAATAAATTTCTTATTATTTTCCGTGGACTGTGATTCATAACAATTAGAGGTCTGGGCAGAGCTATATACAACCACAGTTCTGGGCATGGCCATACAACAAAAAAGGAAAACATAGGACAATAAGTGGTACAACACTGTCTCTATGCTTGATATGGTAATGGTATGTACACGTATACTGTGCGTGACACTTGCACATTTGATTGATCACTCACATTTGATTGATCACTTTCCACAGTTGTGTGAACATTAACAAGGCACCTGAGACAGAAACAGTGGTGGTGCAAATGCAAATATATACAATATACAAATATACATTATCTGATTTCCCTTGACAACCACAGGAAGCAAACTGGTTCTGTGCACACTTCATAGTGGCACACGCAGATTAGACACAACAACGGACCGACATGCGGAAACAACGGTCGGATATGCGGTCGGACACGCACTGCTTGCGGTTAGAGTTAGGTTAGGGTTTGAGGTAGGTTGTTGGTCTAATGACAGTCGGTCCAATAGTATCTCTAAACTAAAGCTTGTACCCGGAAGGGGCTAGCTCTGAGCCAGGCTTCTGGGTGTGTCTTCGGGCGGGCCGAACTGGTTGGTTATCAGGGTGGTTAGGTGTCCATGGCCCAAGGCTTTGATTGGAGTAGAAGTCCATGGGATACACCTCCTGCCAGCCAACCTGCTGCAGAGCCACGGCAGCCTCGTATGGAGACAGCAGCGGCTTGGAGAAGGCTGTTCCCCAGTCAATAGACAGACGTGGACAAGCGATCTGAACCCATGCCTCCACGTCTGGCATCAGGTCCAGCTTGCTGGGGAAAACCTCAGACAGCAACACTCGAGTGAAGGACCTGCCTGATGCCTCGAGCTTGGACTCTAGGTGCTCCAGAACTTTGGGGCTTCCCTGCCGGCCCAGGGTACCCATGATCAGGCCCCATTTCTTGGCCGAGCGTGCCTTGTTGGTGGCCTGGAACCTCAAGGTACGCATGGCGTCATGATCGTAATACTCCCTGGTGAACACCTTACTGTATGGGTCATATCTGTAAGCGGGTATATCTGGGTTGGCGATCATAATGGACTCCAGGTGAAACCGTCCATCTCCCAGGTAAATAATGGCATCGACGTGGCGTTCCAAGCGAGGGGAGGTGCAGCCCAGGATCTCTCCTGGTGAGAGGGGTCGACATTGGGGCACCAGCACCTCATACTCTTCTTTCAGCACGGCACTCACTGCCTGCAGCGCGGCCACAAACTGAATGGTGCTGACAAGTGCCAAAGAGCGTCTGGAAGGGAAGTTGAACTTGACTGTGTCCAGGAAGTGTGCGTTGTCCATCTGGATATCCACAAACACGTACAGCATCTTGATGCCTGCCGTGGAGTCTATGGGGATCAGGCAGCTGTGGCCATAGTGCACCATGAAGTCGGCTCCCAGGGCGCGGGCAGTGAAGTCGTCCACACAACAGGCGCCATACGTCACATCGCCCATGATGATGGTGTCCGCTTCTGTGAATGTCTCGATGATGTCGGCGATGACACATGCAAACATCTGCAGCCCCTCCGGAAGCTGCAGAGCCACTCTCTTAGCCTGGCCCTGTCTGAGCCGCCACACCGTCTTGTGGATCTCAAAGTTATAATTGGCAGGCAAGGCTCGGATGGCGTCCTGTAACTCTGGGTCTCGCAGGATCTCCTCTGGAATTTGATTGGCGACACGTTGTGGCCTTCTAACCGTGTTCTTTTTAGCAGACACAACTTGTGTTTCGCTCAGGGGTGCCGCCATGTCTTCTGAAGCATGAGCTAAAAAAGCCAGTGTCCAATCAATGGCAGGGTTGAGGTTGTGGAGTGTACAGTGGTGCACATTATCTCCACCAAGAAGTGTGGATGTTCAATGATGTCAGTATTCCATGGCGTATCTATGACATATGACTCCATATTTGGGCAAGGTTTCTGCCTGAGTTGACGACCACTTTCTGAAAAAGTTATAATGGCTCATCTGAGTTTGAAATATGAGAAACATTTGACTAAAGGACTGCATATTATCAAGCACTAGTCTTTACCTGTTCGAAGATCATAGCATATTGATACATGCATTTTGAGGCCGGTCGACCGCGGACCCCCAGGTGGTCCACAAAGCTGTATTCGATAGGTAACCAACTGTTCTGTAACACGATGTACTGGATGTGTCGTAAATGGCGTGCATGCGCAGGACCATGAAAACTTCGGTCCTAGAGTTAGATGGAGTTGGTGAAAGACAGTAATAAACAGTGTTAAATTGGTTAAATCGGAAAAAGGAAATTCAGAGCCATATTGGTGCAGCACTGAACTGATTTATGAAATGTGACTTTGTGAAAACAACTCCTGATCTATAGGATCTCCCTGGCATCAAGGTATTTATGAGCGGGAAGTCAACTGAAACCTGACTTGTGACCCAACATACACGTGTTCTTTTGGGGGGGCGCTAGCCCCAGAGCTATGTAATAGAAGAGTTACGATATTGAGGGGCAGAAACCGAGCGCTCAAGCGCTGTTCATGCAGCCTGAACTGTTGGAAATACATTGTCAACGAGGGCGGCGCAAATAAGAGCTATTTTAAGCATGTGTGCAACATGACAACTGTTTTAAAGTATTGTCCAGTAACAACTAAAGTCTCTGCAATGTTTATGTTGTACTATTACTACAAAACAATCTAAAATAAAGGGATTTAAGATCATTAACGCTGGGCTGTTGCCTGAGTCCAATGCATTTCTGCCTACTTCCAGTCCAGGACTTCTCCCAGTTGGCTGTCTATGTAAGAAAGCCGCCATTGGACTGGCCCCATGAAGTGAACGCAGTTTGCGTAACTCTGTCTATATCTAAGGCTCTTATTATTCCGCCCCCATCATGTGGGTCAATAATAAATCATCATCATCTCAGACATCATCATACGTCATCGTCAAATACTAATTAGTGGGTGCAGCTGCTCACTTCACACAGGGTTGTGTTTTTTCTTCTATTTTTTGCACATAAAATAAGGCTATTAAATGAGGTAGTTTTGGTAATAGACATACAATTTACAATTTAGGCATTTAGCAGACGCTCTTAATCCAGAGCGACTTACAATAATCAAGAACAAAAGCATGGGAAATACATCACAAAAGCATTTATCATAAAACATGCGTAAGCTAAGAAAGTAACAGTGGAATATCTATATTATGAGACTATACATATAAACTATATATATATATATATACTACTATGCTATACATAATGCATAATGCTAACATAATGAACATTTTACCTGCAAACAGAAAATAGTCACTTATGTTTTTCATTCACCCTACCATCCCTACCAAAACCTATTTTGGTAGGTTTTTGTATCTATCCTGAGTTTGTCACCGGATCCTTAATTTACCAAGACAATCCCACACCTCACCAATAGGACCCCCGTGAACCCCCTTGAAAACGAGATGATTCTTCTCAAGGGGTTATTCCCAATAAAGAATTTCAACAATGGTATGGAAAATGGTACACAATATGTGTACTCCTACTGTAAGTGGCCGTGGTTGCTTCTTCCCCTCATCTCCCCATGCAGCCCATGTGAATGTCCTTCTGGTGTCCTAAAGCACACACATACACAGCTACGTTTGGAAGTCGATTGCACCTTTATCTTTTTCTCAGTTGAGATTGCCTTCAGGCTCATTTGCGCAATCATTACTTCCTGTACAATTTTGACTTCATTTTGTGCCTTACTTTGGACTTCACATTACAGACACACTAATCTAATAATAATGTAACACATTCTTGCTAGTGCAATAGTCATAGTGCGAACATTCAGAGATGATGACCATCCATGTGTGCATGTAAGCAGGTGATGTCACCATTGGAAGGTGCGTGCTTGTGATTATGAAAGCAGGCGCGTCTCTCCGTGGTTCAATGTGAAGAATATGTCAGGAGGTAAATTCTTCTTCTCCAGTGCTTCCCTGAGATGGACGGGAGGGTCCAGGTAGTACTCGTTTGAAAGGATGAATGTTCCCCAGTGAATGGCCACAGAGTGTTCAGCCTGAACATCCTCATGGATCTGAACGGCCTCGTCTGGGTCCACATGCTGTGCACGCAACAGGTCCCTGGGCAGGTATGCTCCTATCGGGATGGCGGCGAGGTTGAAGGGTCCGAAGTGTCGTCCGATCTCCAGGAATGAGGAGCAGTAACCAGTGTCACCAGCGAAGAAGAACCGGTGAACCGGACCCAACACTGACCAGCTCCCCCACAGAGACATGTTGCGGTCCAGTGCGGTGCGTTGGCTCCAGTGCTGGGCAGGGGTGCAGACAAACGTGACATCATCATGACCCGGTATGCAGTTCTCCTCCCACCAGTCAAGTTCAACGACATTCTCACAGCCCGCCTTCACCAACCAATCCTTCAGTCCCAGGGGTACGAACCAACGCATCTCCCCTCCAAAGCGAGAGTTCAGACTGGCGACTGATCTTGCATCCAGGTGATCATAATGAGAGTGACTGATTAGAACGGCGTCTATCCTGGGGAGCTGTTGGACGGTACAGGGTGGTCTGCGGTACCGCTTGGGGCCCAGAAACTGTAGTGGTGAGGCCCTCTGGCTGAACATGGGGTCAGTCAGAATATTCAACCCATCCAGTTCCACCAGTACACAGGCATGTCCCAGCCAGGTGACTTGGAGACCTGGAGCTGTGTACTCACTGCTATTCAGGACTGATGATGGCCTTTGAACAAAATTTGGAACCATCACCGGTAGCTCGGCGTCAAGTACCTCTTCACTCGTAGGCACGTTGTTGTTTAGGAACGTACCTATGTTGCTGAACAAAAGGAACAGATCAGGAAGCCAACAGGGACATGTCCACGTTGGCCAGGGGTTTGACCAGCGGCCATGTTTGTCACGACATGACTTTGTCACTTCACCCAATAGCCTCTTATTGCCATCCACCTTCACAAGCTTGTCGTCTGATCCTTTTCTGTCTGAGGGTGCAGTCTGCTCCATGAACTCAATTCAAATAGTTAAGTGGTCTTGTGCTCCTTAGTCATATCGCCATTTCACTATCACTATTCTCGCTCCGTTTATCTCTCTTGGGCAGTCTGGTTTTGTGCCGAGCTTCCTCGGCGCTCGTGTGATCACGGTGTTGTCACTATGATGTTCCGTTATGCCCAAATGTGGAATTCCATGATGTGATGGGATTTTGTTCCAAAATGTGTTTTGCAAAAATCCACCTGTTGGCGCTATAACAGGCCAATGTGAAAAGGGTGGGATATATTCCTTTTTGTTCAAAATGGGCCAATCCTGCAAACTTTGAAAGCCGATGTTAGCCAATTAGGATAGAATATGAAATATCGGACAGATCCGTCTTGAACACATGACTATAGAGATAGTGTGTAACGATTTGCGGGATTTTTAGACAAAATTAAAAATTCAGTCTCCTGGTGGTGCTATAACAGGCCAATGTGGTTCATCGTTGGCATCCAGGGAGTGTGTGTGCAGATTAGCTGGTAACGGACGGATGGACGGACGGACGGACGGACACTCACACGCACGGACTCACGGACGGAGTGCAAAACATACTCTCTCCCCATGCCTTCAGCCTGGTGGAGACAATTCATTACCGTAACAGTTACTTAATTTCAAAAGTAACTCAGTTACTGTACTGATTACTCAGTAATGTGTTACTGTGAAAGTAACTTTTTAGTTGCTTAAAAATCACACCTGTGTGAAGTGAGGGGCGCTCTTGTCATCGTACAAATTTACATCATATTTGGCGGACATTTGACCTAATTTCTCCTTTCATTGTCAATGGCAAATATTGAGACGTGTGGGGACCAGAGCTGTATAGGGGCTAGTGTCCCATGCCCTTATAGCCTTTGAAAGCAACATTGCACCTTATATGCACTGGTTACAATCCATATCGCCCTTAAAAACGCTGCTAAATTATATAGATGCACTTTATCTTTGTAAAGGCTAGAAGGCTGTTTCAACCAATCAGATTGCTTCCTCGAAACGACCTGTTGTATAATGTCTATTAATATGCATCATCCCGTCTAAATAAACAAATAAAGTAAAGTTCATTTCAGTATTTTTATTGCATTGGAGAAAAATACAATCTGTTGATCAACTTGACTTGACATTTGTCACAACTCGATAGTGGACATGATTGTCTGCCTCATCTCTAGGCAGCCAAAGGGAGACTTAACGATAAAACCCATATTCTGAACGCCACAACGTGAATCCGGGGCAGAGGCTGCGGCACACACACTGTAGAATGTAGATGTTCATAAACAAGAGCTTTCTGCACCTGGCAGTTATGAGTTTATATGGAATAAAGTTGTTAAAAAAAAGTCCATAGACTTGACTGCATGACAACCATAGACTGTAAAAAATATGGACAAAGTGTTCCCCGGGTCTAACATGAACGTAAAATGAAGCCTGAAATCCCTTGCATGTAAATCGCCATCTTTCTAGATCCGTTTTGGACCAGCTGGCCATTGGCTGGCTCCGTTTGGGTCCAGCTGGCCATTGGCTGCCCAGACAACGAGGCGGGACTTCCCCCCTTCTTCTCCGTTGGTTTTTATTTTGACTCGAGTGGGAGGAGAAGACTCTTGAGTGGGAGGGGAATCCCGATCATAGACGGTAACGGTAGCCACGCCCCTCAGAACATACGCGACTTTATGGTAATTATTTTAATTAATGGGACCATAATTTTCCCAAAAGAATATTATGACATTAGAAATTAGACTTTAAACTAGTGACTGGAAGAAGAAAGTATTCATGACCATGTTTATTAAGGTAATACAGTCTAGGTGAAGTTGGGCCAAAATACATGGGCCTCTATGGAGCTATGGGGCTTTTTGGGTCCAGTCCAGCGCCACAACAGGCCATTATATGAACTACCGATTTCAAATGAGGCTTCACGAAATATCTGGCTGACTGCCCCCCTGATGACAACACACAGAGCCACGTGTTAGCACCGCTAGCACCGCTCAACAATATTTAATCAATGAAAAGTATTTAAAAGTGCTTCTGACAAAACTCCATTGAACCCTAAAACTGTCTGCTAAAGAAGCTAACTCCACCCCTCTCCCCTTCTCATGCAAGTATCTGACAATATATAAAGTCAAAATACCAACTTTGATGAGGCAGAATTGCTTTGTTTAAAAATACAGGGTTTCCTTCATTTCCTGAAAAATATTCTTTTCATTTCCTGAAAAACTTACATTTTGTAGTTAGCTGGTTTCTGCCCGACAGCAGAGATATCTTAATTGTATTGTATAACTGTATTATAATATTACTGATGAGTTGGAGCAACTGGACACCATTTTCTGCCTTTCACAGTTTCCATGTACAACTTCTGGGCAGTGGTTCACAAACTTTTGAATGTAAAGGACCCCCACATGTATTTATAGCCACTCAATATTTTGAGGCAGGGACCCCCAAACCCCCGATTTACGTTATTAAATGTTTAAAGAGTATAAAAATCACACCCGTGTGAAGTGAGGGGCGCTCTTATCATTATACATGATCATACATCATCTCATGAACAACTATTCGAATGTATGTAATTGGTTTGCCGATTTGCTCGTCTACATATGACGTAACTTTTCCCTTCATTGTTAATGGCATTTAATGTTTCTGTTGCCACAAATTTACGTCATATTTGGCGGAGATTTGACATAATTTCTCCTTCCATTGTCAACAGCAAATATGAGACGTGTGTGGACAACATTTACAATTAATTTCCCCTTTCATTGAACTGAATTTATGTGATTGGTTAGTCGATTTGCTCGTCTACATATGACGTATATTTTCCTTTCATTGTCAATGGCATTTAATATTTGTGTTGCCACAAATTTACGTCATATTTGGTGGACATTTGACCTAATTTCTCCTTTCATTGTCAATGCAAATATTGAGACGTGTGAGGACAAAAGCTGTATAGGATAGCGCCCTTCAATAAAATAATCATGGCCCCACAGTGAGAACCACTGCTTTTGGGCGTAATGACGCCATAGTGACATCACGTGATGACGCAAGCCTCAAGGCAACTCAGCTTAAATCCGAACCACCCGAGAGAACGAGGGGAATTTTGAGAGATACCTACCTGCCTGCACAAGAAGAAGGACCTGTAGAGCCTTAAATTCTGCTGGTAGTCACACAAACACGAGTCCTTGGCCGTAAGCAATGAGCACAGGGAGTGGACAAGACCCTCAGTCAGAAGAAAAGGATCACACGATAAGCTGGTGGAGATGGCTGTTAGGTGAAGAAGAAGAGAGTGATGGAGAGTTTGATGATGATATGTGTCTCTCTACAAGTCGCGGACAGTTGGAAGATGTGACGAGGTCGAGTCGGGACAAATATGGCCGCTGGACAAACCCTTGGCCAACATGGACATCACCTTCCTACAGCACTATGCTTCGCTTCCTGCTGCTGGATAAGAACAAGAGCAATGTACCAACGAGTGAAGAGGTTCTAGATGCCGAGCTACCGGTGATGGTTCCATATTTTGTCCAAAGGCCATCATCAGTACTGAATAGCAGTGAGTATTCGTCTCCAGGTCTCCAAGTCACCTGGCTGGGACATGCCTGTGTACTGGTGGAACTGGACGGGTTGAATATTTTGACTGACCCCTTTTTCAGCCAGAGGGCCTCACCACTACAGTTCCTGGGCCCCAAGCGATACCGCGGACCACCCTGTACCATCGAACAGCTCCCCAGGATAGATGCCGTTCTAATCAGTCACTCTCATTACGACCACCTGGATGCAGGATCAGTCGCCAGTCTGAACTCTCGCTTTGGAGGGGAGTTACGCTGGTTTGTACCCCTGGGGCTGAAGGATTGGTTGGTGAATGCCGGGTGTGAGGATGTCGTTGAACTTGACTGGTGGGAGGAGAACTGTGTACCGGGTCACGATGATGTCACGTTTGTCTTCACCCCTGCCCAGCACTGGAGCAAGCGTACCATACTGGACAGCAACATGTCTCTGTGGGGGAGCTGGTCAGTGTTGGGCCCGGTTCACCGTTTCTTCTTCGCTGGTGATACTGGTTACTGCCCTTCCTTCCTGGAGATCGGACGATACTTTGGACCATTCAACCTCGCCGCCATCCCGATAGGATCCTACCTGCCCAGGGACGTGTTGTGTGCACAGCATGTGAACCCAGAGGAGGCTGTTCAGATCCACGAGGACGTTCAGGCCGAACACTCGGTGGCTATTCACTGGGGAACGCTCCACACCCTCTTTGCATGCGAGCACTACCTGGACCCTCCTCTCCGTCTCAAAGAGGCATTGGAGAAGAAGAACTTATCTCCTGACAGATTCTTCACATTGAAACACGGAGAGACACGCCTGCTTTCATCATCAAAGGCACGCAACTTCCACTGGTGACATCACACGGGCTACCTCGGGGCAGGGAACAAGATGGCTGCAATAGTCCTCGGCCTGCAAACTTCTAATTTGGTCCTGTTAAAATGCTTTTGTCAGTAAATGCCTATGTACTTTATTATAAAAGTTTTTTTTTAAATCATGAATCATCTCTAATCAGCTGCTCTATCGCAATGGGAAGCCATTCAGGGGATAACATATTTCCTGGCGGAGACCATATATGTTCATTGATCTTTGTCTACCATTGATGATCTGACAAAACGTGTGCAAACACTTGAAATGGAAAATGCCAACCTGAAGCATAAACTTGATGTTGAGAACAGATTAAACCAGTGTTATTAATGTTCCAGAATATGGTTTCAAGAAAGATATCTATTGTTAACAGTAGGTCCTACTGTGCTTACTATTCCAAAATGTCCATTCTCCCACCTTCAGCTCCAGAACCAGATCTGCAGATCAGTTCATACATTTTCAACAAAAAGGATTCTTCACCCCATGGCCATGGTAAAGGAAGGAGCTCGCTTATAGCGTCTGAATCCATGAATCGTTCCTGATTACAGTCCCGGTTTCATTGTTTGATCAACAAAGGCTGGAAGTTTGATGATGCCAAAAAGAAACGGCAGCTTGCTATTAAATATTCTTTGTTGTATCCCTGTAAACTACTAGTGATGGGAAGGCAAAACTGTTCCACTGCCCCAAGGAAGCCGGGACATTTATCCCTTGTCTTAATTTTAGTTTTATTGATTGGTAAGTGGTTCTTTTTGAGACTTTTACAATGTTACAGTCTGATTCTGTGGCCACTTATCTTTTAGTGATATTTTAGTTAACCTGCCACTTATTTCATTTTATTTCTTGTGTGCATGACTGTGTCTGTGCATGTGCGTGCGGATATGCCATTTGTCTTTGTCCTGCTCTCACACTGTCCGTGCAACACCATCTCACTAACTGTTTAGTTTTTTGACTTGTTTTTAGTTTCTATTTTTGAGGGGATAGCGCCCCTCCAACGCCTGGCTGTGTGTGATCCACCCTTCATGTCAAGTGTGTGGCCATGTCCGGCTTTTGTTCTGTACAAACTTCCAAGTCAATGGCAAATTATGTCAATTTTATTTTTCTAACTACATTTTGGATTATGTCCTTCATCAGACCAGTATTATTACTATCTCTGAGACATCTCTGAAATTACTCACGAAAATATCCTTTTGTATCATTACGCTTCAAGCTAACAGGGATCCTAATGATCTTGTTTAAATCTTTCTCCTGTATATGTAGTTCCTGCCAGTTCAGTTTAGATTGTCTTTTCATTAGTGTTGGTGTCAACGCCATTGCACTTGTTAATACTATTATATTATCATATCTTCTGTGACTGAGAAAAAACAGCTAACAACTGGCTTGGTCATTCCTCCCCCAATGACAAACATATACTGTAAGTGTAAACCTTAGAGTGGATTAAGGCGTTGTATTTACTGTGGTTTGAATTCACCTATTGAGCAGAAGACAATTAAGTCACCTCTCGGTACAAGTGTATGCCACTTGTCCTTGTGAATCTATTTAGACAAGTTTTCTTTACCCTTCAGTGATAACACAGCTTGGTAACACACATATTAACATGTGTTGGTAACACTGTATTTATTTTTTAATAAAGTGTCAGTGACTGGTGTGGTGATTCTTTCCAGTTGGAAAGCCACGTATAATTCATATTCTAAGTGAATGGCCAATATACAAATCTGTATAGAATGTGTGCTTGTAGGTTCCCAAAGTGGGGTCCGGGAGGGAGTTCCAGGGGGTCCCCAGCAAAATGATAGTTAGGAACCAAATGGACCCTTATGGGTCTGTTACTCAGAGTGTACAAATGTCCATTTGGTTCCATTTGTACACTGTCAGAGTTAAATTAACATTTATTTTACAGAAATGCCATTAGATGGGGGTCCTTATAGACTAATGCATGTCAAACTGAGGATCCTTGAAATTAAAATGGTTGAGAATAACTGCTAGAGCTGTAAAGATCTTCTCTTATGGGTGTCCCTGGCATACCTTTTCTAATGGCGGTTGGCGGGCTAATGAGTGTCAATTTGGGGGTCCTTGACATGAAAAGGTTTGTAGATCACCTATTTTTCTGTCAAACACTGTTGGGAGTAACACTTTGATTGGGTGTCTAATCAATTTAATTTCTCTCTCTCAAGTGGCCTGAGTCCTATAGCACCATCGCTATATCTGCTGATCCTTCCCTGCGCAGACTAGCCAAACCGAGGTACAAGACATACAGTAGGATTGTCCTGTCCCTTCTAATATACTGTTAAACTAAACTTATACTGTAGACTCTTGTCTGTAACAGTTTGATTGGGTGTCTAATCAAATTATCTCCCTTTCCCTCTCTCTCCCTCTCTCTCTCAACAGTTGGTGGCATAGGACGCCCCACTCAACACTGCTATATCTGCTGATCCTGCCCTGCGCAGACTAGCCAAACCGAGGTACAAGACATACAGTAGGATTGTCCTGTCCCTTCTAATATACTGTTAAACTAAACGTATGTAGACTCTTGTCTGTAACAGTTTGATTAGGTGTCTAATTCAATTATCTCCCTCTCTCTCCATCTGTCTCAACAGTTGGTGGCACAGGACGCCCCACTCAACACCATGTCTGGGCAGGACTTACGGTCAGCAGCCCGCTGCCACCGCAGCGGAGTGGTCCCTGTGGCTCAGAAGGTGTGCACCACGGCAGGCAAGTTGATGTCAGGCATGGACCCACACAGTGTATGTGTGTATTGCCTGGGCCCGCAACACGCTAACGAGGCCATGGAAACATTCTGTGTGACTTGTGTCGCCTGTTGGACTATTTTATGCAGAAAAAACTGCAAAAACACTTGGACTAGGCATCTACCCGGACTGATGGGGCGGACCAACTGGGACCAACACCGGTTGGGTCGCTCACCCCCCAGGTCCCCCTGGCCGAGCCGCGGCCCCCTACCCGGCTTCCCCAGTGGCGACTATACTCCCTCCTGGGGGCCAGGCCATGCCCACCCTGCTTTCCCACATCGGGGATCCTCAACGACCTAACCTCCCTTAAAATGACCAGGTCACCAAATAAAATGAAATAGAAACAAAAACAAAACATCTGTAAAGGAAGATTGTGGATTACCAGGCTCAGCTGTCGCTGAAGACCAGAAAGAAGGGATTTTAGTCTTTAATACAGATTGACAAATATCCATTGACTGGGCAGCTCTGATGTGTGAGATATTTCAAAGCCTGGGGGCAGAGGCTCTCGAACAGCTTTCCCCTAGTGGGAGGCCGTCTTCATAGAGTTTAAGCCAGTTGCAGAGCAAGCTCCCCCGGTCCATAGTAATATCCCTTTGATCTGGTGGTTAAGATATTGGACTTTCACGCGGGAGACCAGAGTTCTATTTTTTTTTAAGATATTTTTTTTTGCGGCTTACGCCTTTTATTGATTTTTGAAGGGACAGACAGTAGGCTGACAGGAAACGGGAGAGAGATGGGGGGATGACATGCAGTAAAGGCCGTGTCGGGTCCGGGAGTCGAACCCGCGGCACACTGCGACTGGATTACCAGTCCGGTGCCCAGACCGTTACGCTACGGCCTGGGCCAGAGACCAGAGTTCTAATCCTGGGTGTTACATACAGTACACGCAGTATAGTGGTCTAAACATGCACTAGAGTAGTCTACTGATACAGAGTGATCTAATCATGCACTAGAGTAGTCTACTGATGCAGTAGAGTGGTCTAATCATGCACTAGAGTGGTCTACTGATGCCATCGAGTGGTCTACTGATGCAGTAGAGTGGTCTAATCATGCACTAGAGTGGTCTAATCATGCACTAGAGTGGTCTATTGCTGCAGTAGAGTGGTCTACTGATGCACTAGAGTGGTCTAAACATGCACTAGATTGGTCTAAACATGCAGTAGAGTGGTCTACTGATGCACTAGAGTGGTCTGAACATGCACTAGATTGGTCTAAACATGCACTAGAGTGGTCTACTGATGCACTAGAGTGGTCTACTGATGCAGTAGAGTGGTCTAAACATGCACTAGAGTGGTCGAAACATGCAGTGGTCTACTGATGCAGTAGAGTGGTCTAAACATGCACTAGAGTAGTCTACTGATGCAGTAGAGTGGTCTAAACATGCACTAGAGTGATCTACTGATGCAGTAGAGTGGTCTAAACATGCAGTGGTCTACTGATGCAGTAGAGTGGTCTAAACATGCACTAGAGTGGTCTACTGATGCAGTAGAGTGGTCTACTGATGCAGTAGAGTGGTCTACTGATGCACTAGAGTGGTCTAAACATGCACTAGATTGGTCTAAAGATGTACTAGTGGTCTACTGGTGCATTAGAGTGGTCTAAACATGCACTATAGTATTCCACTGGTGCAGAGTGGTCTAAACATGCACCAGAGTGGTCTACAGATGTACTTTCACCCAGTGTGCATATGGTCAATTCGGAATAAAAGTGGGCTTAGGCTTAGAAAAGGTTGGTTACCACTGTCCTGCATGATATACCATTCTTATAGCTTCAGAGAGAGGCTGAAACTGCACCCACATTTGGAGATGATTGACGTCATCATTGTGACATAATTAATATGCAATACAAGTCATAACTGTTGAGTGGAAAGAGCATTAAATTCCCATCAAGAGGGTGTTTATCTCCAAGCCACGTAAGGTTCCCAGTTAAACCACCATGCACATCAAACAGGTCATCATCCAGGGGTTCCGGAGTTACAAGGACGAAACCATCGTAGACCCGTTTAGTCCAAAGAATAACGTCATTGTCGGACGAAATGGGTCTGGAAAAAGTAATTTTTTCTATGCCATTCAGTTTGTGCTCAGTGATGACTTCAACAACCTTAGCACTGAGCGCCGCCTGGCCCTGCTTCATGACGGAACCGGGCCTCGTGTTACTTTGGCCTTTGTGGAGATTATATTTGACAATTCTGACAACAGGCTGCCGATCGACAAAGAGGAGGTGTCCCTCCGCCGTGAAATCAGTGCCAAGAAGGACCAGTATGTCTTAGACAAAAAGACCGTCACTAAGACTGACGTCATGAATCTGTTGGAAAGTGCTGGCTTCTCTCGCAGTAACCCATACTACATTGTTAAACAGGGAAAGATTAACCAAATGGCCACAGCTCCTGATTCTCAGCGTCTGAAACTGCTGAGAGAGGTGGCAGGGACTAGGGTTTATGATGAACGGAAAGAGGAGAGCATTACCCTCATACAGGAGACGGAGGGTAAACGAGAGAAGATCAGTGAGGTGCTCAAGTATATTGAGGACCGTCTGCACACCCTTGAGGATGAGAAGGAGGAGCTGGCTCAGTACCAGAAGTGGGACAAGAAGAGGAGGGCCCTGGAGTACACCATCTACAACCAGGAGCTGAACGAGACCTGTGCCAAACTGGATGAGTTGTCTACAAAGAGAGAGACCTGTGGCGACAAATCCAGACAGCTGCGTGATGCTCAGCAGGATGCCAGGGACAAAGTGGAGGAGATGGAGCGCATTGTGCGAGAGCTAAAATCTAAGATCTCTGCCATGCAGGAGGAGAGAGAGCAACTGTCGGCCGAACACCAGGAGCAGATCAAACAGAGGACAAAGCTGGAGCTGAAGACCAAAGATCTGCAGGATGAGCTGGCAGGGAACAGTGAACAGAGGGAACGTCTGCTGAAGGAGCATCAGAAGCTGCTGGAGATGATTGAGGAGAAGCAGAAGGAGATGCACGAGACAGAGCCCAAGTTCAACATGGTGAAGGAGAAAGATGAGCGTGGCATTGGCAGACTGGCCCAGGCCACACATGAGAGAAGTGATCTGTACGCCAAGCAGGGTCGAGGCAGCCAGTTCACCTCCAAGGAGGAGAGAGACAAGTGGATCGAGGAGGAGCTGAAATCCCTCGACCAGTCCATCAACGACAAAAAGAGGCAGATCACTGCCATCCACACAGATCTAGAAGACACCGAGACCAACAAGGACAAGAACTTGGAGCAGTACAATAAACTTAATCAAGATCTCGGCGAAGTCAAGACTCGCCTTGAAGAGCTCAATCAAAATTGCAATGAAGTCAAGAAGAGGAAAGATGAGTTGCAAAGTGAAATAAACTACCTATGGCGTGAGGAGAACACGGAGCAGCAGGCCCTGGCAGACAAACGGGAGGACCTGGAAAAGAAAAAGCAGCTCCTAAGAGAATCCACTGGCAAGGCTATTATGAACGGTATTGACAGCATCAACAAAGTTCTGGAGCATTTCCACCAGAAGGGCATAAACCAGCATGTCATCAATGGCTACCACGGCATTGTCATGAACAATTTTGAGTGTGAGCCTGCTTTTTATACCTGTGTGGAGGTGACTGCTGGTACTAGGTTGTTTTACCACATTGTAGAGACCGACGAGGTGAGCACCAAAATCCTCATGGAGTTTAACAAGATGAACCTACCTGGAGAGGTCACCTTCCTGCCCCTCAGCAAGCTGGCTGTTAGGGACACGGCCTACCCTGAGACCAACGATGCCATTCCTATGATCAGCAAGCTCCGCTACAGTGAAAGTTTTGACAAGGCCTTCAAGCATGTGTTTGGGAAGACACTGATCTGTCGCAGCATGGAGGTTTCCACACGGCTAGCCAGAGCCCTCGCTATGGATTGTATTACTCTGGAGGGCGATCAGGTGAGCCACCGTGGAGTTCTAACAGGAGGCTATTACGACACCAGGAAGTCCCGCCTGGAGCTACAGAAGGACATGAGGAAGACGGAGGAGGACCTGGGCGAGCTGGAGGTCAAGCTGAACGAGAACCTTCACAAGAACATTGAAAGCGTCAACAATGAGAATGACCAGCTGACAAACCAGATGCAGCAGTTTAAGTCACAGCAGAAGACGTTCAGAGCCTCCCGAGACAGCATCATATTGGAGATGAAGATGGTCAAAGAGAAGAGGCAGCAGTCTGAAAAGAACTTCATGCCCAAGCAACACAGTCTGCAGAGTCTGGAGTCCAGCCTGTATGCTATGGAGTCAACCAGGGAGTCACTGAAGACTGAGGTGGGGACAGACCTCCTCACTCAGCTCAGTCTGGAGGACGAGAGGCGTGTTAATGACCTCACTGATGAAATTCGTCAGATCCAACAGGACAACAGGCAGCTTCTGAATGAGAGGATTAAATTGGAGGGCATCATGACCAGGGCGGAGACCCATCTCAATGAGAACCTACGGAAGCGCCTTGACCAAGTTGAACAGGAGTTGAACGAGCTGCAAGAGACTGAGGGAGAAACAGTGCTCACAGCCACAACCTCTGAGCTGGACATCATTGACAAACGTGTCAAAGACGCATTGACACGGTCAGAAGATCTAGACGGTCGGATTGATCAAACGGAAGCTGAGATCAAGACCCACGTGGCGAGCGTGGATCGCTGGAAGAACATTGAGAAAGAGCAGAATGATGCCGTCAACAATGACACCAAGGAGCTAGAGAAGATGACCAACCGACAGGGCATGCTTCTCAAAAAGAAAGAGGAGTGCACAAAGAAGATCAGAGAGCTTGGCTCGCTGCCACAGGAAGCCTCTGATAATTACCATACCCTGACACTCAAACAGTTGTTCCGTTCATTGGAGCAGTGCAATACAGAGCTGAGGAAGTACAGCCACGTGAACAAGAAAGCCCTGGACCAATTTGTCAAGTTCTCAGAGCAGAAGGAAAAGCTGATCAAGCGTCAGGAGGAGCTTGACCGTGGCTACAAGTCCATCACAGATCTGATGAACGTCCTGGAGCTGCGCAAGTACGAGGCCATCCAGCTCACCTTCAAACAGGTGTCTAAGAACTTCAGTGAGGTGTTCCAGAAGCTGGTGCCTGGAGGCAAAGCTGCATTAGTCATGAAGAAAGAAGACTCGGAGGGAAGCCAGTCCCAGGATGAGAATGAATGTGGTGCTGATGGCGAGTGGGACTCGAGCAATGGCCCCTCTGTGGACCGGTTCACGGGAGTCGGCATCAAGGTCTCGTTCACAGGGGAGCAGGGTGAGATGAGAGAGATGCAGCAGCTTTCTGGTGGTCAGAAGTCCCTGGTGGCCTTGACTCTCATCTTCGCCATTCAGAAGTGTGACCCTGCCCCCTTCTACTTGTTTGATGAGATCGATCAGGCCCTCGACGCCCAGCACAGGAAGGCCGTCTCAGATATGATTGTGGAACTGGCAGGCCGCGCCCAGTTTATCACCACCACCTTTAGGCCCGAGCTGCTGGAATCGGCCCATAAGTTCTATGGAGTAAAGTTCAGAAACAAGGTGAGTCACATCGATGTGATCTCGGCAGAGCAGGCCAAAGATTTTGTGGAGGATGACACCACCCATGGTTAACAGTAGTTTCTCACCGTCTGGTCCGGGGCTAGAATGTACGGGGCCAAACTGTACCTGTATGGGTCTGTAACTCTTTCTACACTGGTGGAGGGACAGAACCATACACAGCTACTGTAGGTGGCTGCAACCTCAATTTGTCTACACAAAACGGGGAGTTCTGTACTGTTTTTGTCCTCTGAAGGCAAGGTGAAGGGCTGCGTAAACCCCAGGCACACACAGAAAAAATAGAATCACGCACAACCTGAGCACTGCAGCTGGGTTCCATTGATTATAGTGGCAGCGTACCGTTGCGGATCCAATTCCGTCCCCAGTGTAGCCCTTGGCCTTAACTTTTTTTAATCTTTGGATCCCAATCTACACTTTAAAATGCTTGGTTAGTTTAACTGTATAAATGGAACCACTTTCTGTCCTGTTATTCTTCCGAATAAGTCTGTCCGGTATCAAAGTCATGGCTTTCATGGGGACGGGATGGGACTCCTGCTTCTTGGTTGGTAACTGCAAGGAAATGGTGGAGGACACACCAACATTTGAAGTATGTGGTATTGCAAAAAAGAAAGACGGAACATATTATACGAGTAGGCCTACTTCTTCCACCACTTTTCCTGCCCTGTTGTCTTCCAATATCAAATTAAAGTTAACCACTTGAACCGGCTTCGCTATTTCTGGGAGACATTTTAGCCCAAAGTACAATTTAGGCATTTAGCAGACGCTCTTAATCCAGAGCGATTTACAGTAAGCAAGAACAAAAAACATGGTAATACATCAAAACATAAAAAAGTCATCATGAATCCTACGTAAGCTTAAGAACCGAACAGTGGAATGAAGAGGTGTAAATTAAGTGCGTAATGAGAGCGTATTAATCAGTCCACCAAAGGTTGCGTAATGGCTTAATTTGTGCGGATCGCGGGTGGAGCTCATTTCGCCTCTTTCCCAAGCGAATCACCTGGTGTCGCCTGGTATAATTGAACATCCACGCCATATAAGGAAACAGGAAATATATTTCCTTCCACCAGTGAAAAACATCACATTCCCTCAAAATGCACAGATCTCCGAGCTTACAGCGGTGAACGTGATGGTCCGTGATGCACCGCACTGCATGAACTGGTATGGTAGATCAGCTTATTTTGACAGGAGTCTCTCGCAATGTCAACTGACTGAACGTTAAAAAAGTATGCAGACTACTCACACAAAGGTGCATGAGCAAGTGCAATAGAGGACACTCTTGTACGAACTGGGTTACATGACAGTTTTCTAAATAACAGGGTTGTAAACATCTCCATGGTTAAAGACACACTTTATAGTTTATTTCAGAACAAATGGTCACAGGACATATTGTACAAACCAAAGCTGAGAACATTTGTTACGCTAAAAAGCCAAAGATCCCTATGTGCCCAACTTCGTTCTGGGATCTTGCCCTTGCACCTTGAGACTGGGAGATATAGAGGCGTTACAGAAGAACGTATTTGCACCTACTGTGATATAAATTATATTGAGAATGAGTTCCATTTTCTTTTCTATTGCCCGTTGTATTATGAGCTACGTCAAAAGTTATTTAACAGATGTAAAAATATAGATCTGATGTGGTTAAGTGATGCAGAGCGACTGAGATGGATTTTCGAACAAAAGATATTTGCTTTAGCAGAATATATAGAGAAAGCTTGGGACATACGGACAAAGAAAACGTATATGTGATGTATTTTATTTTATGATAATGCTTATTTCTGTTTTTGTTTGACCAAATACTTTGTGTAACTTCTGTGTGGGAAGTGAACGTGATATTGTTTATTTATGTTGTTGGTGTCTTATAATCCTGTAAGGGATGGGTCTTAACGACAAGACACGAAAATAAAAATTAATTCATTCATTCATTCACATAACGCAACTCTAGTTAATTTATTGATTCAAGTAGCCTAAGTAGTAAAGTATATCTCTGTTAGAGCCTAACATGTTAACTCTTTCCATCAGCTTCCTGGAGGATTAGATCTACAGAAAGCATTCCCAAACAAATTCCACCATTCAAACTTTATTTACAGTATATCCTGGTGAGATCATTGAGGGAGTGGGAGACCCTCATTTACAAATTACAATGATGCCGAAATTACACACATAAACACACAAGCTCAACAAAGAAAAACAATGATGTCAACAAAAATCTGAACAGTTGCATGTTGACAGCAAGCAGTTAAAACAGTTGCATATAGGTAATAATGAACACTGTACGCCGTACATGGTATTACTTAACCATGCTGTTAACCATGGTTAACAGTATGGTTAAGTAATTTCCTAAAATGGCCAATAGATGCTATAGGCTAGGCCAGTATTCAAATACAAATAAATAACACAACACAGGCATACAAGACATGCAAAATGTCTGGTCAAATGTCTGGTACAGTTTCCTCAGAGCTTTTCAGTTCAAGTGGCAACACATGTGTCCACAGTCCACTTTTAAGATTAACATATTGCTTATGTCGCCCTCTCGTTTGCAAATTGTCTGTGGCATATTTTAACTATAGCCTATTGATACAAATTGTTTTGACTGTTCAATCTTGCGTGCAGGCGCAGCCACTCTCGACATTTACGCAGCAACAACAACTCTCCTCATCCTGTTGTCCCTTCACAATAAAGTATCTGCTCCCAATGATCAGATAATGATGCAAGACAATCCTTTATTACAGTATAATGAAACATCTTCACATCTCCTTCTTGTTCTTCTTCTTCTTCTTCTTCAAAGTAAATTTATTCAATCCACCATTGTCAATACTGGGTGTTGACCATAGACTGTAAAAAATATGGACAAAGCGTTCGCCGGCTCTAACATGGACGTAAAATGAAGCCTGTTATTCCTGCACTGTAAGTCACCATCTTTCTAGATCCGTTTGGTACCAGCTGGCCATTGGCTGGCTCCGTTTTGGACCAGCTGGCCATTGGCTGCCCAGACAACGAGGCGGGACTTCCCCCCTTCTTCTCCATTGGTTTTTATTTTGACTCGAGTGGGAGGGGAATCCCGATCATAGACTGTAACGGTAGCCACGCCCCTCAGAACATACGCGATGTTTTTTTTTCTTTATGGTCATTTTTTTAATTAATGGGACCATAATTTTCCAAAAAGAATTAGAAATGAGACTTTAAACTAGTGACTGGAAGAAGAAAGTATTCATGACCATGTTTATTAAGGTAATACAGTCTAGGTGAAGTTGGGCCAAAATACATGGGCCTCTATGGAGCTATGGGGCTTTTTGGGTCCAGTCCAGCGCCACAACAGGCCATTATATGAACTACCGATTTCAAATGAGGCTTCACGAAATATCTGGCTGACTGCCCCCCTGGTGTTGACAATGGTGGATTGTCGACTGTCGAGGATTATTTTTAGACAGGAGGCTATTATAATTGCTGTTATGGCTTGTTTTCTCCCTCAGTGTTTGTTCACTTGCCCCCCCTCGGTCTGAAAACTCATGCAGAATAAGGTCCATTTACGCCACTGTTGCAGAGTCACACGAAGTGGCAGAAACAGCCAATCACAACACATGTAGATCAACAATATGTCCTGCAGAACAGTTTCAGACAGTTTAGGCCTGATAATGCACCATGCATGTTCAAATCATGTATACTTTACATAATTTCCGGCCATTTTTGTAATCATAGATTATTCTTTACTGTTTTACATTTACCGGTAGTTTATTTTCTTCTTTTTAACAAAAACTGATTTAACGCTGGAGGTGCCCACAAGGTTTAGGTTCCCACTGGACCAGTATCCGTCTCTCCATACCTGAGTGACTTGAAAATTTTTCCAAGAGAGTTGGGCTTCACTTCGGAGTCTCCTGGGGGTTTGCTGTCCGGATCAGATGCTGCATGGTCAACACTGGGTGAGAAGGAAAGACAATGTCAGTCTTGCATATAACGTTGGGCAGAACCGTGTTTCTCCATAGTTCAATAGGAGTAGACAGTAAAGGACCACTTTTCAACCTATCTTCATGTCCATGATCGTGATAAAACAGCACAGTTTTTGAAGGGGGCTAGCCCCTCCTATATGCAGCTTTTGGTGTTCGTCACAAACTTTGTCCTACACAAACATTACATTCCCATTGACAATGAATGGATAATTTTACGTTGGGTCTATCTTACGTCATGATGATGTACGATGATATATATATATATATATCCCTAGTCCCCCATAATAAGTTAAACCTTTGGTTCGACTTCTAGGAAGTGACTTTTGCGATGCAAACTCAATTCTATAGTGACATAGTGAAAATAGCAGATCTACAATCTAGGCCTAAGCTATTTACCATTTCTATTTAATTTAACTTGTTTTCAAATTTCAATTTAACCAGTGTTGCATTGCTGATTTTATCTTTGGTGGGATGCTATTTTAAAGATGGAGTGCCACAATGTTTTTATTTTTCCAGTTGTTCATGTGTCTATGAGGTGACAGTACTTCATTAGACACCCTGGAGTTGTTTTTATGTGCAATGGCGTATTAACTTTGTATTTAGGGTTTCTTGCTGGAGGCTGAACCCTTGACAGTCAAACGGGCCAATGAAGTAATAGTGACATCACACTATCAGCCCCTCCCCTAACCCCTCGCCCTTTATCATACAACTACAGCTGTGGGTGCGGCTTCAGTTCAGGTGGATCACCACCCATCACCAGTTCACCACCCACCAGGCAAACCAGGCATACTTAATGAACTGGTGGGCGTGTCCACATAAAAGCATGATTTTAACAAATACTGTACACTTTTTGGAAAAGGTTCTTCCCCCTTATATTGTAATAATACCTGATGATCATGTTTTAGGGTGGAAAAAATGGTGGCACTCCATCTTTAAGGACGCATGTCGCTTAACACCTGGTGTGAAATTAAGGGTTGTTATAAATCAATGCATGTTCCTTGTGCGTGCTCCTTTGGGGGGGCGCCGGGGCGGCATAGTACCGCATGCAATGCAATGTAACACTGAATACAGCAATATTATAGTAAAAATAAAATGTACTTTGTATTAATTTGTACTTCTGAATATACGTCTGGGTATTTGAGTATATACTTTGTCCAACCCTGGACATCATCATCATCATCATCAAGGGTGCTGCCTCACAGGTGAAATTGTTTTCATTTATATATTATATTGTTGTCACTGTGTGTATCAGAATGGAACCCAAATGCAGGCCACACAGGCAGAGTAAGTTCAACAAGTTTAATAGCGATCAAAACCAAGGGAAAAGGCTTACATCGAAGTACAGCAGGCAGAGGTCAAAACCAAGAAAGCAGTCCAAAACAGGCAAACAAATCCAAGGGGGCAGGCAGAATAGCAGAGTCCAAAAACAGGCAGGAGGTCAAAATCCAAACTAGGAAATAATCTAGAAACACTAGGAAAACACTAGAAAAATACTGAGAACAGGAATACACACATGTAACAATGGTTATCTTCTAGCAAGGAATGAGGCAGAATGAGTTCAGTTTTGTAGGTGGTGGCTTGATTGCAGAAGTAGGCACAGGTGTGTAATGAGAAGGGAACTGTTGGGCTGATGAGGCAGTGGGAGACAGGTGTATGGGTCTGCACTCTGCAATTGTGTTGTCGCATACCAAGAATTTGTGTTCCGTGCCACAGAAGCACTGCTTGCCAGGTTTATTATAGTTAATTAAAACTTCTGAAAAAGTGCTGTCAATATTGCATACATGAGGCTAATATTTTGGATGCATATGATATGAATTCTTGTCTTCAATATATTTAGCTGTGCCATAATCTTTTAAGGTAACACCCCGAGCGGCATAAACAGAGACTTATTGATATCAAAACCGATCGGATTAATGGCTGTCTCAGGACTGCCACCTGCCAGTATACCAAGGACAACTTCCCAGTCTCCAGGCTTTCTAAAGCAGTGGTTCCCAAACTTTTTATAGCAGATCTACAACGCGTCGGAATGACATGCTCATTAATATGTTGCAGATGATTTGTGCATGGTATTGTGTTGTGGTACATCATGTGAGGACAACAAGACGACAAGATTCTCAGAAAATGTCACCATTGTTTAGACAATGGATTAATGGAGTTAATGAGGTGTGTCCGACAATGAAACAATTTAAGTCAACGGTATGAGTGACAGTGAGAAATGGTGCAGGAAAAGAGCAAAAACAGATGCCATGTCATCCGTTGAGAACCAAGGCAGAAAAAAAGTAAAGCTGATTGACATCAGTTGAGAGGTGTTTACTTTCAAAGTGTCCAATAATAATAACACGTCACAAACAAACACCCATAGAAACCCTTGATCCACAGCCTCACCATCAGACATCATCCTCACCTCTGTTCAAATGTAGGAACCTTTGCATCAAACTATTGTGACACATTGCATTCCTTTCAATCCCGTCATACCCTTCATTAATCACTCATCATGTACTACTGTACAAGTATCTGTTTATCTGTCTTTCATTCTGCATACCTTGGCTAGACTGTCTCACCAACACAGACTACAGAATTTGAACATGGAAGCTACAACTATTAAAGTTGCCAAACAAAGAACTAGTTTAGCTGGTAGAATTTAATCTCTCCCTGTCTTCAAGTATGGCCCTTTTACGCAATGTAAGATGCAAGCACTGACCCAATTATTGAAATCTCAAACATGGAATATACTTGGACGATTCCACATTTAATGGCTGTCTAGGACTGCCACCTGCCAGTATACCGAGGATAACTTCCCAGTCTAGGCCTAGGATCTTTGGACAGAATCTGGAGGAGCAATATAAAAAAAAATGTTTTTCAAAAGTCGGCCACCTGGTGGCGCTATCACACACACACGTTGCTGGGGTGTGGTCAGCACTGCTTTGCTGCACCTGGCCGGCAGGTTTTTCGCACTTCCCTGTTGGCCGGGTGTGGCTCTCCCTCCCGGTGCTGGTTGCGCCTCGGTGATGGCTGCGCCCGGGGTGCCCCTCCGTGGACTTGTCTATAGCTGGAAGCCTGGAGGAGAGGGGCAGTGACTTGGCCAATCACTGCTGACCCGCAAACTGGAGAGTGTAGTGGTTGAGGGTTGAAAAACTCTAAGAAGGTTGGAGACCACCTAATGACCTCTCCTCCAGGCCAAGGCATCCATTAGAAATGGATTATATTCGCATCTTTGATGTATTTACAAACTTAAACTCACTTTGCCACTTGATTTGAGATCTATAGATCATAAATAACTATAAATAATCTATAATAATTTGTCATAATAATAATGTCACTATATAAATGGACAGAATGAGAGAAGTTGAGGAAACTGATGCGAGTTAGAGAGGTAACAATTATTTTGCCAGTGGTAAGTGAAATGTATATGAATGTACAATTACCTTATGTGCAATTCAATCTACAATGAGAGCACAAACGTCCAAAGTAGATATTCAGTCTTCACTTTTCTACAATTTTTTAAGATATAAAAATAAATAAATAATTTCATGATTGATGAATCAAAGTACAACTCATGTTTATCTTTGCATATTACTCTTTATTCGTAGGAATATGTTTCCTACACGTTCAAGCAAAATGTTTATCGTTTCAAATACCCATGAGAAGGTCACCGGAAACCCATCAAGAATCAAAATCTGGTAATCTGCTCTTGAGAGATTACCATTGTAATAATATGAGACAGACTTGAGATATCTACTATGTGAGTTTATGATTTATTTTAACATTATCAAGATTCCCAAAAGGTATTAACATTATACAGTCCAATCCTGCATAACATTACACAGTGATATGCAGGATTGATATGGTTATACTACTAGGTTATATAGATTTAGATTATATTATATTATTAGATTAAGAGTCAAATTTGCATCATGTGTGTTTTATATACCACAGCTGTGTATTCTAAACCTACGTCTGATCTTCATCATGTTGGCTTTCAGGGAGTAACGATATCCCTTAAGTTCTAGCTGTGCCAGCACTGCCAGACAACACCTGTTGACCAATGAGCTGTTGGCCCCCAAAGGTAAACAGGAAACACCACTGGGATTAGCAAGAAACATTGATTGTACAAAAATGCACCTTAATAATGACTTGGACAGTTTGTTCTTGCTACACTTATCTTTGTCAAATGTTGAGAATTTCTGTCCATTTGAAAGTTTAGTCGGTGACAGTGAGTGTCAGTAAGTCCCCTGCTCATCCATTCTGGAAGCCAGCAAGCAACCAGCAGCTTGTAGCTATCAGCCTCGGAACCCACAGAGAAATTGGAGTGGAAGGCAAACGTGGTGTTTCCCTCAAAGTCTTCCTTGTCCACCCTCAGCTGGTGCTTTATGTTCATGGTGATGAGATGCATGTTCTCCAGTCCCAGCCTGATGCGTCTCCGAACCCAGCTTTGTACCGTGCCCACTGCCCAGGGTCTGTAGAAGTTCACAGTGCCGTCTGTTCTTCTCTGGATGACTGTCCACTTCCCTCCATCTGTGGCCATGTCACAGACCAGTAGACTTCGACGGGTGTAGCAGTGGGAGAGATGGCATGGTAGATGCTGTAGATTTCCTCCCAGTCCGGAACCAGGTTGAGATCACAACCAGGCGCACAATGTGACTGTTACAGCCAGCAACAGAACTGCAACAAGTATCATCTTAAAGTCTTTGAGTTTCACTGTGTAGTTCAGATCAAATGACTTCTGAGTGTGTTGTAAGTTAAGCTCCATGCAGTTAAGGTGCATGCATGTCTGAGTTTGAGAACCGTCATTTGACATTTACAGTTTGAATGCAATTCAAAATATTGAGCCACCAGACAGGTCTGATGACTTGTGGTTGGCACTTGTGGTTGGCACACTTGAGGTGTGTGTAGTGTGTGTGTGTGTGTGTGTGTGTGTGTGTGTCCTAATGTCCTTGTAATGTAATAATAATGTCCTTCCTGGAAACTAGCTACTGTCTCTGGAATGTGAACTGACAGAATTCATGTAACACTGACTGGAGCCACAATTGACAGCTCATCATGTTGCATTGTGACTAGCTGTGAGTTTGTATAGTCTCTTTACAGTGAAGACCCCTAGCGAACGCCGGTCAAAGAAGTGTATAGGGTTTAATACATGTTTAATAAATGTTCAAATTATAGACATACTTTGAAAACAGTGTGCCAAAAATGAGGTCTATTGTAAAGGAGGTACAGTACTACTTCCTTGGCCTACTGACTGCATACATGACACATCATCTGCACATGCAGGTGATCATAACAGATGGTGATATCGTGTGAGAAACTGTCCTGATGTGGATGGAGTGACGCCCATTGCGTTACGACGTGGCCTGAACGAATCAAATTAACTAGGGTTATAGTCACAGACAATCCACTGCCACTAAAAATGCCCTTTGTTAACCAATGGTGTGTTGCGAAACCTCGCTCAATATACAGTAGGAGGAATACACAGACCCCCCCAGGGAATGCTTCACGGACCATTGCCTAATAATACCGTAAAATTAATTTTGTGCCCATCCCAACTTCCCAAGCTCATCCCTTAACAACTCCTCCCCCCTAAACCTGTCAGTCCTACCAGTACGAATTCATTGAATAAGTCATCTTCTTTTTGTCCTCTACTCTGAATCCACCTTGGTTACTTCCAGAAGACATCCATAAAAAAAAAGACAGAGGGTCATAGCACAGGTCATAATAAGCATGTACGGTATTTAATGTGATCTGTAAACAAAGTAATACAGAAATGCCAAGAAACATGAACATTTTCCAATAGAGAATACATCATCTTTGTCATCTGAAGCCTGATTAAGGGGAGGTCACATATACAGTATGCTTGAATGAAACAGTCGCATCTTATTTGCAATATTGTATTTCCAGGGATGGTTTGGGAAGACTGTGATTTACTGTGACAGTACAATTTCTGAGTTCTTGCCAATTCTTGTGAACGTGCCAGACTATTTGGCTGCTCGGCGCAGGCACTCTCGCTCGGGCCACACCTCACAAGAGACAAGGCCTCGCTGCCGACGTGCCTCAAGGAAACAAAAACAAAGCGCACATGTTGCCTAGCAACACGCAAGCTTTGAGATTGTCTATTTCCGGTGTGACCCCCGACACACAACAAAGTATAAATTCGGCAGAAGCAAAACACATAACATGAAAAACATTCACACACCATTTCTTTCTCTCTAAGGTGCGACTAGACTTGTCTTTTCTGACAAACACTGTTGGTCACTGACAGACTAGTGTCATAAGCTCCAAAAGAACACAGCCAAGCCATAGCAGATGCTAGAATAGATTACGGTCAGTTTATATCGTCTCTGTCGGGTGCTTTTCACGATTCAATTCTTTTTTTAAAGCATCAAAAGTAGCAGATCGACAAGTTCAAAGCGTGTCGCTTAGCATTGCGCTTTGAGCTTGTGGATCTGCTAATTTTGATGCTTTTTTTGTGTGATGCTGTAGTGTGATCAAGTAGGCCAGTAGAGTAGGGCGTTCATTTTACGAAGAAAAAAACCCCACAAAACGTTATGGAGATGCACGACAGCGATGCTATGCTTTACGTGACACGTAAAGCATAGTGTCACGTAAAGCATAGTGTCACGTAACATACCTCTGGAAAGAAATTGTTTAGATTTTGTGGCGACACCATCGGCGAGTCGCAGACACTAGTCGCTTGATGCTCGAAACAAACTGACCTTTACGCCTGATTTGCCTTTTTGCCGGTGCCATGTGCCAATTTACAAACTCACAAGACTTTGCGCGTGGTCGCAACCTGTCGTGAGCGAGCAAATCATTTTTGGTGAGTGACACAGGCACACAACTAAGGATAACAGTCTCAACAATACGTGTGATTTTCTTTTTTCCTGAGGGTGAAACAGAAAGGACAATTCAAGGCAGACAATCCAGTGGGTCACATTCACACAGAAGTTATCTTCACAGAGCAATCAAACACGTCACAAGATTAATAATAAAATGTTATAAATGAAAGAAAATAATACTAAAATACAGCACTAAATACCTTTCTTGTTTGCTTAATGTATTATTACAGCAATGTCATGCCAATTATGTAAAGCATATCCATTATTATGATGGAAGCTCGACAAGGAATAAAGAAAAGAAAAAACAGAAATACAATTAGGCTATCAGGTTATTCAGTATGACAATAAAAGGACAATGACAACCCAGGATTCCACATCTTTTAACAGAACTACTGTAAAGTCTTTTAAAAATATTTTTGAGGAAAAAGAAAAACTGTACAAAGGACTTTGGTTGAATATGAATTAGCTCCTGTATATACCTCTAGTATACAATATACATATTTAGATAACTCTTATTTAAATACTAGTTGGACAAAAAAATTAAATGAATACTTTTCCCAAAAAATTGTGTGTATACAACTGATATCTCACACGCCATATATTCCACTGTACAAACAACCATCTCAGAGTGAACAGTGTTGGAAGTAGCTAAACATGCTTTGTCAAGCGAAGTTTTTTCGTCCCTTTGTACAACTCGCTGGCGCCACCTAGGCTCTCGGAACACAAGACAAAACGTGCTCAGGCGATTACATGGTACAAAACGGCTAAAATATATATTTCTTCTTCTCGGTATTTAAAATATTACAAAGATACATTTTGAAATGGTTAGACAGTTTTTTTTTTCTTGAATTCATTAAAAAGAAAAATAAGTCACTAGACGGATACAGCTCGGTAACCGTTAATGTATGCTCCGTCGTACGAGTGTAGTGCGATTAATTAACTACAAGCTCACAATGCAATGCATCTGTGACGTGTTGTGAGCTTGTAGATCAGATATTCTCAGTATAAATGGGGCTCCAATCCATACAATAGTAGTGTGTAGTGCTACTATTCCTTCACACTGGGCTGGCACCTCTATGGCTGGCACTAACGTGGCAACGTCCTCTGTCACAGCCTCCAGGGCATGTCTGTCCACTGGCCAATCGCAGCCTCGCATGTCACCAGGTTGTCTGTGTGGGTGCACACTGCACAAGGCAGCACAGCACAGGCAAGACAGAACATGTCCAGTGGTTTTCAAACGTTGGGTGAACAGAAGGCACACCAATGTGCACACAAAATCTCAAAGCACAACATTGTTCATATTCTTTCCAAATAGCCTCTATAATACGTTATCACTTTTTTTTTTTTTTTTTTTTTTTAATGCCACATACAACATTAATGAATTGTATTGTGTCTAATGTATGGTGGAGTATGTTAATACAATATATGTAACAAATAATACAATTGGGGTGGTTGTATTTGGTCTCCCTGCTCTTCTATTGAGACATTTAGATTAGATTCTGTGTCTAGGTTGGACACAGCCATGACACAATCCTGTTTCTGGTTTGACTTTCTACTAGTTCAGTGGTAAAAATGTCGGCACGTGCGCAGCAGTGCTGAAAATTCTGATCCAGGGTAGAAGAGCAAAGTGACATTGTGCCGCTTTAAGACCTATTTCGTACAGCGCACATCACAATGCGTTGTGAGCTTGTAGACCTGACAATGTTGCCATTTTTTAAAGGAAAATAAAGACAAACAAAAAAAACACAAATATAAATAAATGCCCAAAACCGGGACGGCAAATTCTATTACCGTAATGTGCCTCTGTATTGTGTGTGAAATGAATGCACACAAAGTACTACTACTGATAGTAAAATGAATGAGTTATGAATAAAAATATCTTTTTTGTATACTGTAGTTGTATACTGTAGTTGTATACTTAATAATAATGTGTGGCTGTCATATCTGCACACCAGTGTGCCTCCACACACAGTTTGAGAACCACCAAGCGTAACCTTTCTTCAGAAAGGGAAGGCGATAGAACTATAAATTGATGTCATTCCGAATTTCTGATGGGCGTTCTCAGAACTTTTTTCACTGAACTCGTGCGCCCTCCACATGTCCTGGCCCTCCGAACTATACATTCGGAAATCCTTTCCGAACCGGAAGGTTTGTCCGACATGATCATCGGACAGTAGTGCCTTCCGCCTATCTGGCCCTCGATACATAGTGTTTATTCAGATGACCACCGGACCAACGGTGGCGTTGGTGCTGTGAGAGATGAAGATGCCCCCCAACATTAACACTGCAGTGGTCCATTGGGTCAACAACATTGTTTGTGGGTCCGTCCGCAAACGCTGTTTCTCAACGCCGGGTCTGGGGGACTCTGAAGGTGTACAAATGGAACCAAGTAGCCCTGCAAGGTCCATTTGGTTCCATTTGTACACTATCAGAGTTACTTTAACACCTAGGATATCACAGTGTGGACTGGGCCGGGGTCAGATAGATAAAAAAAACAACTAAATAGAATCAAATGGGGGTCTGTTCGTCTAATGCATATCAAAATGGGGGTCCTTAAAAACGTTTGAGAATCACTGGCATGTTCCCCTTCAGTCTTTTTCATTGTCTGGTTCTGAAGTTCTGAGAAGGGAACGAGCGTTGTGGTGTGTCAGTACTTCCTGAGGTGATGGGTGGGGTCACAGGGGTGCTAGAGGCGGGGTCTGAGGTGATGGGTGGGGTCACAGGGGTGCTAGAGGCGGGATTTTAGTCCAACATGGCATCCAGCTGGTCTGCCAGGTCGTCGAACATGTTCCCGATGTCGTCAAGGATGGTCCCGGCAGACTTCACCGTGCTGGCTCCACTGTGGGGGGAGGGGGAGAACACGTCACACCACATGACAGTTAAAAGGCTCATAGCCGAAACTCTTTTTTGGTGTGTGCCAATGAGCTGCATAATCGTCAATAATGCTGACATAAAAGTCAAATAATGACTATTTGGTGTTTACCCGTCAGAGGTGTCCTCCAGGGTGAGTTTTCTCTCCACAGCCTTCAGAGCTGCTTCCAGCGAGGTGCTGGTCTGCTCCAGCCTCTGCTGCTGCACCACCTCCGTGGTCCCTGCAGGGGGCTCCGGCCCCAGGCCCGGGCCCACCACACACACCTGGGGCTTGGCTGCTACCGCCGGCTGGCTCTGAGGGGCCGGCGCTGGGGGTTCGGATGGAGAGGTGAAGGCCACGCTCTCCACCACGTTGATGGTTACACCCAGGGACGACGGCGTCGCCATGGTGATGCCCAGGGAAGATGGCGGTTGCACTGCAGCTGGAAGGCAAGGATTAAAATGTTGTTTCAGCCAGGAGCAGTAGAATGGATTTAACTTGGAATGTGGTTAAATGCTCATGCGTTAAATGGCTCTGCTCTTTAAGGTCGCAGACACATCTAATACTGCGGTAGGCGGAGAAGTTGGGATTTAAGCAATATTACACGAGAGGGTGAGGGTTAACATGATTATTGCCACGACAGTGATGCGGTAAGGAACGAGACGAAGTCGAGTTCCGCAAGCATCACTGATTTTTTTTTTAATGACAGATGTAGTCACTACGACCACAAATGTCCCAAGAAACTAGCTAGCCTATAGCCACCGAGTTTGCTAGCGCTCTGGGAGAACAGAGCAGCTGAATTCTTTGTTTTGATTAGGTGGTGAATGGTGCTGGTTTAACCCACGGCTAGAAGGCTGTTTCAACGAATCAGATTGCTTCCTCGAAACGACTTCTTGCATATTAAATTATGCTTCTAATAGTTAGGATTTGAGGTTAACGTGGATGCATGTCGGCCGTCTGGGATTGGACTGACTGTGTGTGTGTGTGTGTGTGTGTGCACGCACGCGTCACGCACTGACTGTACAATCTGTACTCCTAGGCTATCTGATCATCATATAAAATTAGTATGCTACTATGCATATGCCATGTTAGCTATACACTTTATAGATCATGCTTAAGCATGTGTTTATTTTCACAGTATTAAACACATGTACAGAAGAAAGTCTCCAGCACTTGGATCCCCGCACACAGTGACAGCCCTCCATGTTTACGCACAGACAGACAGAATACTGCAGTGTTTTTATGTGTTTCCTTAGGCTTAAGCAATTGATTAATGTGCTCATCTGAGCATATTTCGATGAGGGCTTCCCTGCGTAAAATATCCCTTCTCCATATCCAACTTTACTACTCATTCATCCGCCACATTGTTTGCTTAATTTCCTTTATTTGATGCGATTGCATTCCCACCTGCACCGAATCGAAATCAAGTGCGATTGGAAGCGAAGCGAAACCCCCGTTTTTGGTCAGAGTAGAATGCAGTTCTTTGATGTGTATTAGGATTCGAATGAGGCTTCACACCTGCCAAACAAAGCGCACTTTCCGACAATGTGCAGCAGGATTCGTTTTAATCGCAGTAAAGCTTTTTGGTGTGAAGGCGACCTAAGATATTCCCTACATTTTGCTAAGCAGCATGCAAACTCAGGGAACGCTATGCATTAAAAATTAGAACATTGAATTCGAGTTTACTTAGAGCCATGCACACATGAATTTCATGAATTTTCAACATTCAGTTTAAACTTTTGAGCAATGCAATACTCTGAACTATAAGGTTTGCCGACAGCAGCGACAGTGTCTGTGAAGCAATTGATCTAGTGTAGAAGAGAGCCGTATTGAAACGGGCCGCCTTAATGAGGGAATGAGGTGTGATTGGTGTGTATAGACCGATTCCGTAGCTGGTCTCATGGTCGCAGCCTACGTATTTCCTGTAGGCGGACTCGACGTAGCTGCGGGGATAAAACCCTCACCAGGCGCACCTCTTCCACTACAGTGAACGGCAGAGTGACTGATGTTAGTTTGCCTCAAACTTTACTCCTTTACCTGCTTTTTTACTAACACTAACATTACAAAGATGCCCAGAACATCGAGATGAACCTGTGTAGTTTATGGCTGCTCCAACAGTAGTGGCAACATAAAAAATAAAATAAAACGGAATGTCTAATATCCACCGCGGTGGCTGAGACCAGAGCCATTGAGTAATGGTTGAGACGAAGCAGTGAAAGATACATAACGCCAGTGTACTTTATACCTCATACTTTAAATGCTTAGTATGAGGTATAAAATACAGCAGCCTTGTGTTCATAAAACAGAAAGATTTGGTATTGGGTAAGACTGGCGATATGTATCTTTCCCTGCTTCGTCTCAACCATTACTCAATGGCTCTGGTCTCAGCCACCGCGGTGGATATTAGACATTCCGTTTTATTTTATTTTTTATGTTGCCACTACTGTTGGAGCAGCCATAAACTACACAGGTTCATCTCGATGTTCTGGGCATCTTTGTAATGTTAGTGTTAGTAAAAAAGCAGGTAAAGGAGTAAAGTTTGAGGCAAACTAACATCAGTCACTCTGCCGTTCACTGTAGTGGAAGAGGTGCGCCTGGTGAGGGTTTTATCCCCGCAGCTACGTCGAGTCCGCCTACAGGAAATACGTAGGCTGCGACCATGAGACCAGCTACAGAATCGGTCTATAGGAAAACGTGGCTGATTGAAAGCAATCAGCAGACTGACAACTGACAGCAATCAATCAATCAATCAATCAGCTTACCCTGTGCTGCCAGCAGGCTGTGGCGCAGAGGTTTGGGAGCAGTGACGGGGGGTTTGGCAGAGACGGGGGGCTTGCTCGGAGACCCCGTGGCGACGGCGGGGGTCTCCGTCCTCTCCACAGCAGCTTCACTGATCCTCAGACTGACTACCTCCACCTCCTCCTCCTCCCCCTCCTCCTCACCGTCGCTCTGGGAGCGCGCACAGCCTCGTCCCTCCTCCTCTCCGCTGGGGGAACAGTCCCCGCCACCCTGCTCCTTGTCCTTGGGCTTGTGTCGCCGCTTCACCGTGTCTGACTCCTTCAGGTTGAACTCGGGCAGCTCCGGGGCCTTGGTGGTGGGTAAGCAAGGGTATGATAGTTATTATAACAGAAACATTTTTGTTAACTGAATACATTTTTAAATGCTATCTTTTGTTAAGTTTTTATAAAACAATACTTACCTATTCAATTCTTCAACTGACAAATAACACAAAGTACATTATGAAAAAAACTAAAACTAATAAAAACTACCAAATATTCAAAAAGGAACTAAAACTAAGCTAAAATGAATAATTCCAAACTATTGCAATGCACCTTGGCGTGTAGGAGCTGCTCGGGGGGCTCCAGCACCGCCTCGGCCCGGGGCGGCCCCCCGGTCTTGGGCCTCTGCTTGATGGTGAGGTTGCCCTCCTCGGCGAACGGGATGCACTCGCTGGAGCTGTTGTTCTGAGCGTCCAGCTCCGGGACCTTGTTGCTGCCGGCCTCCTCCTCCTCCGAGTCTGACTTCACCCCCCTGTCGGGGTCCGCGTCTCCACTGTGGGTCTGTGGGGGGAAAGCCAGGTGATCATGGTTAGCTAAAACTAATGAAAAAACGAAGAGGAAAAAAGTGAGCGGTGGCTTTTTGAAGTATAGTTGTTATTGAGTTACTAGAATAAATAATAAATAATAATTTTAATTAATTAATGTGTACCACTCAAAAAGCAAACTATATTGTTTTTTAATCACTTTTCAGAAAAATTGATGTTCCAATAGACCCTTGTCATTATACTTGTCATTGGTTCAATATTTATACAAACACTTGCTACTTTTACTCGACTATGTCACGCGACAAAGCAGGACAAAAAAACCTTGAAATACGGAGCTGAACCACACAGGAGCTTTCCGGCCCCGACGGCAATGACACTGACCTCAGCGGGAAGACACTCGCTCTGCACCCTCCTCCGGGCTCCGCTGGGGTCCGCGGGGGGCGGGGCCAGGAGCGTCAGAGGCAGAGCTTCCTGCTGGAGGAGGTCTAGCCTGTGCGGGGGGGCGGGGCTGCGCCTGCCCTCCAAAGTGCTCTCCAGAGACGCCGCCATGCTCTTCACACTCCTCGGGGTCTCCGTCTCCACTGCGCCACCGGGTGGCGCCACTATCGCGTCGGCGAGCTCCACGCCGCCGGCGCCTCCACTCACGGAGCTCAGCCTCTTGGGCGGGGGAGGCGGGGGACCCTTCTTGCGGGCGCGGACGGCGAACGACTGGCTCCGGCCCACTGCGCCGCCGCTCTTCTCCGGGCTGGCCTGCAGCAGGCGCCGCGCCGACTGTCCGCCGGTGCCGCGTCCATGCCGGCGGCTGAGCGTGGCGTAGGACGGGACGGCGCCGGGGGGAGGGCCCAGCGGCCCGTCATCATCGTCATCCTCCTCGTCGGGCTCGCCGTCCGACAGGGCGTAGCGTGTCAGGCTCTGTGTGCGCTGCTTCTTGCCGAGTGTGAGCGAGCGCTCGTGGAGCTTGGAGGAGGCGGCCTCCAGGCTGGTGGAGCCGCCGCAGTGGGCGTGCAGGTAGCTGAAGCCCTTGAGGGGGGAGGAGTCGGCAGGGGGGGGAGGAGGCGGGGCTTTGGGCTTGGCCGGGATGGCGGGGTACTTGAAGACGGTGGCGGTGCCCAGCGGCACCTGTGGAGAAAGCAGTATACTTAAGTTTAGTACATAAAAAATATGATGTAAGTGTATAGCCATTATTAAAAGCTTTATTCAAAGTATATTTAAAGGTAGGGTAAGTGCTTTTCTTTGGATATAATAAGTGTTACTCATTACAAAGATTGTTAGCGAAAATTGGCCATAGCTAATGTGATCATCTTCTATTTAATAGCCTTCAGAATCAGAAGCATTAATATCTTAACCGTGCAGTAACCAGGATTTAGTATTAACATCGGCACGTTGTTCAATCCAGCTCAATCTGAGCCGTAATTCAAAGAAAAAGGAGTTTAAAGACGGCAGCCCATTGAGTGCAGCCGCGATATTTGATTCCCTAGGACACTTTGAGCGGAGCGTTGCCTAGTGACCGGGAGCCCTGCTTTACGGTAAATATGAGTGATACGATTATTCATTAATACAACGCTCAAAAACACATTAAAGATGTTCCTGGTGCCATGGGATTTCATGACAATTAATTAAGTCCTTGACATTCAATGAGTTAAGTATTCGTATTCATATATATATATATTTTTTGCACCTGTTTAGGCAGCTGCTGTGCCCGCTGGTCCCAGCAGCCCTCTGGAATGTTCCTCTCCTTGGTAGGACTGCCCTCCAGGCTGCCCAGACTCTCCTGGGAGTGGCTGTGGGGGGTGACGGAGGCCATGGGGGGTTCCTGGGAGCGGCCGGAACCTCGGGAGCGAGCGTCGATGCTCTCCTGGCTCTGGGACATCCTCCTCTGGATGGCCAGGCCGTCCTGGTGGCAGCCGCCATAGTGGCTGGACATGGCCGTCGTCAGCTCTGCACTCAGCTCGCTGTCCTGGAAGCAGTGGTGATTGGGACGCACATTTAGATGTAGTCTTAGTCATAGTCTATCTGCACTCAGCTCGCTGTCCTGGAAGCAGTGGTGATTGGGACGGCACATTAAGGTGTAGTCTTATAGTCAATTCACACTGAGACGGACTGAATCCATTTCATTGGAACCGTTTCCGAATACGGTTGCCTGGTCCCCGATGGCCATGATTCACATTACCCGAGATTCAACAGCGCACCCGGGTACACTTGCATAACACACTTTAATCCTCCTGATGACGGTGTGCTTGATGGCTGGCGCGCACGGACACTGACCATCAACTGTGCGACATTGTCTCAAATAAATCCAGACACACTGAATTGCATTGCCTCTTTGCCGTTATACTACTGTCTGTCAGCCTGCCTGCTATTCACTGTGTCAGTCAGTTCTGTGCTCCAGTGTCGTGTTTGATATTAGTTTGCTATGGATTCTATTTCTACTTTAGCATTATTATTATTTTGTTTTACTTTGGAAACTATGCCAAGCAAAGCCCAAGAACCACGTGTAATAAGATCAGCGCGTACTGCGGTGCTGCGCGTATACGCAGTTTTAACAGGAGACAGGCGGCGTTGAGAAATGAGCTGGTGTTACGCGTTGTGCAGCACTGCAGCGGCTGTGTGTTTTTTTTTGTTGACGCTTGGCTTGTCGACTAGAGATTATGTCACGTTCTTAAAAAAAACAGTCCACTTCCTTCTTTAGGTTCGCATGCATTCGCATTGGAACGATCCGTATCTGAATACACTTCAACGGTCCAGAGACCCGCGGCGCCCCCCATGCGGTCCCGGGGACGGTTGGGCAATCCGCTCCCGGGAACGGTACGCATCATTCACACTACCACAACATCTGCCAAGTGGTCCCGAGTGCACACCCGGGACCATAGTGTGAATTGCCTATTAGTCATAGTCTATCTGCACTAAGCTCGCTGTCCTGGAAGCAGTGGTGATTGGGACGCACATTTAGATGTAGTCTAATAGGGGATTCACACTGAGACGGACTGAATCCGTTTCATTGGAACCGTTTCCGAATACGGTTGCCTGGTCCCCGATGGCCATGATTCACATTGCCCGAGATTCAACAGCGCACCCGGGTACACTTGCATAACACACTTTAATCCTCCTGATGACGGTGTGCTTGATGGCTGGCGCGCCCGGACACTGACCATCAACTGTGCGACATTGTCTCAAATAAATCCAGACACACTGAATTGCATTGCCTCTTTGGCTTTTTGCCGTTATACTACTTCACTGTCAGCCTGCCTGCTATTCACTGTGTCAGTCAGTTCTGTGCTCCAGTGTATTAGTTTGCTATGGATTCTACTTTAGCATTATTATTATTATTTTGTTTTACTTTGGAAACTGTGCCAAGCAAAGCCCAATTGGAGCCACGTGTAGTCCGCAGAATAAGATCAGCGCGCACTGCGGTGCTGCGTGTATACAACAGGAGAAGGGCGGCGTTGAGAAATGCGCTGGTGTTACGCGTCGTGCAGCGGCTGTGTTTTTTTTTGTTGACGCTTGGCTCGTCGACTAGAGATAATGTCACGTTCTTTAAAAAAAACAGTCCACTTCCTTCTTTAGGTACACATGCATTCACATTGGAACGATCCGTATCTGAATACACTTCAACGGTCCAGAGACCCGCCCCCCATGCGGTCCCGGGGACGGTTGGGCGATCCGCTCCCGGGAACGGTACGCATCATTCACACTACCACAACATCTGCCAAGTGGTCCCGAGTGCGCACCCGGGACCATAGTGTGAATCCCCTATTAGTCATAGTCTAGCCACCGCCGGATGGGAATTATCCATTCATTGATATAATAATCGATTAAGTTAGTTGATAAGCATCATCTTTGTTTAGTTTTTTTAAATCTTAGTTTCCCTCAATGTTTAACATAAACATAAGATTTTGCCGATATAATACAAAATACATATTACGGTATATTCCTTAATCAAATGTTTCTTGGGGCGCCTGCTGGCCAAGTGGTTAGGCGCATGCCACATATAGGCTTTGGCCTGACAGCATGCCGCGTGTTCGAGTCCCGTTCATGACGACCTTTGCTGCGTGTCTCTCCCCTTCTCTCTCTTCTTCTTTCCGGTCTACCTTCACTTGATACTATCAATAAAGGCAGAAAATCCAAAAAACTAATCTTAAACAAATATTTCATTTCTTTGACCATTTCAGATACAGGGTCAGACAATGGCATCTTTCTATGAGGAATAAATTAAATGAAAAGTGCACTGTCTTGTCTGTCAGATTGCAGGCAAAAGCAGAAACGTTTCTATGGCTAACAAGGTGGGGGCAACTTTTTTTCAGCCTGCCTACGTGTGCGTTCCTCGCCAGGCGTGTGCACAGATAGCATTACATTCACAGAAAACCGCCCAATGATAGAACCGCAGAGTTCACTCTCACTCTCAGAGTTCATTGAATAATTTCTAAACACCGATTAATCGATTAATGATTAACATCCGTCTTTTGAATACAATTCCATTTAGTTTGAGTCATATTTTAGTCACCTGAAATGTTTTAATGTTTAGTCTAGTTTTAGTCAACTATCAATCATACGGTTTTTAATAATTCTGCAGTTGATTTAGTCGACTACAATGTATTTTGGCGGGCCTCGATGGCGTCGTAATGCCTGATTTTACACTTGGTTGCATGTTGAAAATAGCCGATCTACAAGCTCACTGTGAGCTTGTAGATCTGCTCTCTCTCTTCTCTCTAACTAACTTCTCATTTTAGTCTAGTTTTTATTTGTCGACAAAATTGTCATTTTAGTCATGATAGCTTAGTTAGTGAAAAAAGGTATGCCTCTTTTAGACGGCGACCATCTCCAGATAAAATGTCAAAGTCCCGTTGCGTTTTCATTTTTATTGACCCTTTACACGAGAACGCACACTTTATGAAAACGCTATAATGTCGCTAGGTGGCGGTAACGGGCTGCCAAATAGACCAGTCACCCACATACAAAAAAAAGAACCCCTTCACGCAACCCAGAGCATGCAGGCAGAGCGAGTCACGGGATGGTTATATATTTTATAATACATTAGGCTACATAAACGCTGCCGCCATGGCTGCCGCCTATCACAAGGCTTTTTATTTACATCATGGTTTTACATTCACCATCGCTGATGAGCAGCGCTTTGTAGGCGAGGAGGGAGGCTTGTTCAGGAACTCCATTATATCATATATGGCTCTGCATTAATGTAATAAACATACAGGTATATGCGCTGTGAGCCAACGTGAGCCATGATGTCATAAGTTTTGCCTGTTTACACAGAGACGGGATAAAACGGCGTTCTCAAAGATTTCCACTCCGGGAGGTGGTTTCACTTTGTTGCGTTTTCACCTCCTGAAAACACCGTTCTCGTCTAAAAGGACCACAGCAAACGTCAACATTACCTGGAAGGTCATCATCTTGGGGGTGTGTGGCGAGGGGCACGACTCCCCCCCACCTCCCAGCGAGGAGTCGGGCGGCTCGATGGCCACCAGGTGCAGGGCTCCGGGGGGCTTGCGGCGCAGCGTGCCCCCATGGCCCCCCAACTCTGCCTGCACCATGGCCCTCTGGATGTCACACAGCTTCCTCACCGCCAACATCAGCTTCTTTTGGTGGCCTGTGTGGGCGAGGCAGCAACAAAGGACATTGTTGACATTAGGGCTGGAACTTTGATTGATTGGTTGATCGATTGATTGATTGATTGGCCGTCAGTAAAAAGGTTTCCCCCTTGTTGACTACAACGATAGCTGAAACACCCTTTTATCTCGGATTTCAATCCCAGTTTCCGATTCTAATCAAAACAAGCTTTATTTACGGCCGTGGTTAAAAAATGCATGCCTCGGGTGGTCTGTGATCCTCCCGTGATAGGATTGCTTATCCGTGAGCTAACTTCCGGTTAGCTCCCTTGAATAAGGCGCCTCACTTTAAAATACCCCTGGCACATGAATGGACACTCAACGATGGGGAACACTGCTTTACGGCAGTGCCGCAAGTGTAGTGTGTAGTGAAAACTACAAATTACGTCAATTACTGTACGTCAACGGTAAGAATCAACATTGTGATTTATTACGGCAAGGGCAGTCAAATAGTTAAGTAAATGTACTTTGTTGTAACTTTCCACCACTGTGCTCAATACATACCCAGCTTGTATACCCAGCTCAATACATACCCAGCTGTGCTCAATACATACCCAGCTGTGCTCAATACATACCCAGCTTGGTGATGCCAATCTCCTGCAGGTCCTCCCATGTGAGGTCTCTGACGATGCTGATGGAGTCATAGCCGTTCTCTGACAGCTTCTTGTGGTACTGAGGCAGGCCGATGGTACTCAGCCACTCCCCCAGGTCACACTGGACAGAGAGACACGGAGACAGTGAGACAGAGAGACAGTGAGACAGAGAGACAGCTTCTTGAGGGACTGAGGCCCCTCCCCAGCCACTGCTCAGCCACTCCCCCAGGTCACACTAGACAGAGAGACACAGAGATGAGACAGTGGTTCCCTCAGCTCTTTATTCATTTCAAGGAACTCTCAGGTTGATTTTTGAATGCATATTTGATGTTTTTCATAAAACTTAGGCCAGGATTTAGAAGGCATTTCTTTAATCTGACTCAGGTCTAAATGGGTTAAGGTTTTTAATGACTGCTGGATTGCTTGCTTGCTTGCTTGCTTGATTGATTGATTGAATGATTGATTGAGTACTGCCCTCTGTGACATCAGCTGGCAGGGGTGTCTGAGCTGCCTCAACTGAAAAATGCTTTGTGGCTAAATGTTGCACTGACTAAAATGTGAGGCGACAGTGCCCTCTGGTGGAGGAACGGAGTGTGAGATTGTTCTTACGGGGATGTACTCAGGAAGCCACTCGGGAATGCTCAGGTTGCTGATCTCTATGGAGATCTTCTTGCGGTGGCCCGGCTTGGTGACTCCAATGGCAGTCAGGTCCTGGAACAGCAGAGTGTACAAATGGAACAAAATTTACCCTTACGGCCCGGGTGTGTAACTCTGAGTGTGCACAAATGGAACCAAATGGAGCCTTACGGGTGTGTAACTCCGAGAGTGTACAAATGGAACCAAATGGACCCTTATGGGTGTGTAAGTCAAAGAGTGTACAAATGGAACCAAATGGGACCCTTACAGGTGTGGAACTCTGAGAGTGTAAAATGGAAGCAAATGGAGCTTTACGGGTGTGTAACTCTGAGTGTAAATTGGAACCCATAAACCATACAGATCGATTTGGTTCCATTTTGTACACTCTCAGAGTTAACAAAGAGGATGTTACAGTGTAGATTGGGGGTGCGAGAGATAAAAACCTGGAGGTCTGTGGCCTAATGTACGTATAGCGCTGTCAGGTGGAAATCTTCTATCTAACATCGTACATCATCATGGATCATCTCATAATGCCTGTTGCCTGTGATTGGTTAGCTGATTTGCTCATTTACATATGACATACAATTTCCCTTCAATGTCAATGGCGTTTTAATGTTTTAATTTACGTCATATTTAGCGGAATTCTGACTTAATTTCCCCGTTCATTGTCAATGGCAAATATTGAGATGAGATGTGTGGGGACAAGATTTAGCGGACGTTTGACCTGCATTCCCCTTTCATTGTCAATGTCGTGTGTCTGTGTGGTGTACCACTAACCCACCACCCACTAACCCAGAGGTGTGTGTCTGTGTGGTGTACTACTAACCCACCACCCACTAACCCAGAGGTGTGTGTCTGTGCGGTGTACCACTAACCCACCACCCACTAACCCAGAGGTGTGTGTCTGTGTGGTGTACCACTAACCCACCACCCACTAACCCAGAGGTGTGTGTCTGTGCGGTGTACCACTAACCCACCACCCACTAACCCAGGGGCGTGTGTCTGTGCGGTGTACCACTAACCCACCACCCACTAACCCAGGGGCGTGTGTCTGTGCGGTGTACCACTAACCCACCACCCACTAACCCAGGGGCGTGTGTCTGTGCGGTGTACCACTAACCCACCACCCACTAACCCAGGGGCGTGTGTCTGTGCGGTGTACCACTAACCCACCACCCACTAACCCAGAGGTGTGTGTCTGTGCGGTGTACCACTAACCCACCACCCACTAACCCAGGGGCGTGTGTCTGTGCGGTGTACCACTAACCCACCACCCACTAACCCAGAGGTGTGTGTCTGTGTGGTGTACCACTAATCCAGCACCCCAGGGGCGTGTGTCTGTGCGGTGTACCACTAATCCAGCACCCCAGGGGCGTGTGTCTGTGCGGTGTACCTCGGGGGTCATCCTGCTGATGGTGGGTACATCGTACCCGGCGGTGATGAAGTTGCTGGTGTACTGCTCCAGCTGGAAGTCACTGAGCCACTGGTAGATGGCCTCAGCGTCCTGCAACACAAAAACAGACACATTCACACTGGCCCTTTCACTTCAGGACACCAATTATATTTTATATATATATATATATATATATATATATATATACACATACCGGTATATATCTACTTAACCCATTCCAGTCCTGAGAACGATTCTACAGTTTTTCAATATTTTTTCAACCGTTTTTTTAAATAACTATAGTATGTTCTATGTCAGTGGTGCTCAAACCATTTCATGTCAAGGACCCCCGAAATGGACCCGCCCAGGAGCAAAGATTTGAGTTAAAAACGTTCGCTCTGAAAGAATATATATTCAAAGATTTGCGGCACATTTTCACTCCTATGCACAGCTTTGTGTGTGTGTGTGTGTGTGTGCGTGTGTGTGCGTGTGTGTGTGTGTGCGTGTGTGTGTGTGTGTGTGTGTGTCTGTTTAAGCACGGAATGTATTTGTAGCACGGAATGTCATGATTTGATTGACTGTCTGATGTATGATGACGTTCGACAATTGTTTTTAAACAGTTACCCTTACAAAAAGGGTAACACGTCAACTCAATTTCATTATAATTAAGCTATTCAATTAAAAAAACATTTATTTAATGACAGATTAAGCCACCATGACTGAAAATGTCCCATGCAAACGCCTAGCTTAGCTAGTAGCCACTGCAGGGACTTTTGATGATTTTGATTGATTAGCATCATCATGCTCAATTGAAGCACGGGTAGAGAGCTATTATAACCAATCAGAACGAACTGCTTCTTAACCAATTTTAGGCGGGAACCCCTTTTGGTGTTAGCATTACGTTATGCTTTAGCCAATTAAAAATAGCAGATCTACAAGCTCATGTCGCGCCACCGAGTGGCGCGCTACGAGCTTGTAGGTCTGCTATTTTTTTTTTTATCGAAGAACGACTGACATAGAAACATAGCTTTTTCAGAAAACTGTCATTTTCAAACAGACATTTTTATAATCTGATCTCAGGTCAGAATGGGATAATGAACCACCACAGTAAATGTGGTAGAAAGTTGTAGAGGTGGTGATGCGGTCACCTTGCCCTCCAGGAGCTGTTGAGGTCGCACAAAGTGCTGGGCGAAGCTCTGCTCTGCTGCTCTCTGCATGGTGGAGGCGGCCTGCGGCCTGCGTGGAGTTCCTCCGCCTGGACAACAACATCACACAAGCAAGCTCTGATGACTAAATCTAATTACATTGGCAATTTCGTCGACAAATAAAAACGAGACTAAAATGTGAGCGAGGGACGGGTGGAGAAGAGATCCAGTATAGAACTAAAAGACACGTCATTTTATGTTTGGTTGCGCTCTGAAAATAGCAGATCTACAAGCTTGGCTATTTTCAGCATGCAACCAAGTGTAAAATCTGCCATTTCAACGGCATCAAGGCCTACCAAAATATTTGTTTGTCAACAAAATCAACTGTGGATTTAGTCGACTAAATCTAAACTCAAACTAAAACATTTCAGATGACTAAAATATGACTACAACTAAATTAAATTTTATTGAAAAATTTGCTGTCAAAATCAACAGTGCTTCAATGGTCATTGATTCTGCTCTCATATTTGTATTACTTACGTAGGTTTGTTATTATTTCACCTTCTACCGTTTGCAAGACATTATAATCTAAATTGCGAACTGTACACTTGATGTTATTACCTTTAGTAAAGCTTTTCGAAAACACTTTGTTTTCAATCTCTAGATTAGTCTTTTTTAACCCATTCTGACCGGGCACCCATTTTTGTGTTGGCATCATGTTATGCTTTAGCTATTGAAAAATAGCAGATCTACAAGCTCATATCGCGCCACCGAGTGGCGCGATACGAGCTTGTAGGTCTGCTATTTTTGAAAAAAATCGAAGAACGACTGACATTTTTAGAATCTGATCTCAGGTCAGAATGGGTTATAATTAGACCAGTGTGTGTGTGTCCAGTGGAAACCTCGTATGAATCTGATCTCAGGTCAGAATGGGTTAAATCATCATGATATGTGTTTAGTAAATTAATTATGTTCCCATTCATTTTAAAATTAACGATAAAGTAGGGTGTGTTTCTAGGCTTTCTACTGGTTCTACCGAGTGAAGATCCGTCCTTGCTGTGCTTGCGGCCTATAGCATTAATTTCCGTTTGCATTTTGGAAAATAGGCTTAATTTACGGTCTGCAGAAACCAATGGCGAAACGCCGTCCATTCTTTTTACGGTCTATGCATTTGACACAAGTGATTACATACTGTAGCTTATTGTCACTCTGGATAAGAACGTCTGCTAAATGCATTCATTGTAAATTGTGGGTCACATGAACAAAACATAACACTATTTGTTGAATGTGTCAAATGTGTGGAGGTGTCCAGTCTAATTGAAATCATCTTTTTATTTTTTTTATTTTAATTTAAAGTCCATTTTAAAGTAATGAAGGAGAAAGCTACCTGACAGCTGATCAGGCTGCTTGCTGGAGTCAGGTTGTCCCACATCGCCAGCTGAGGGCGCTGGAGGCTACACAGAAAATGAAAACAAAAAGCTTTAAAGACGTGTCTACAGAGATTTCAGCTCCCTGAAGCATAAAAGAAAACATGCAAAAATGTCAGAACCTTGAATGGGGCATGAAGACCATTGTGAACCTAAATCCCATGTGAGGTGATCAAATATAAGTGTGGTGAAACACACGGACAATTAAACAATATCACATCACATCGCTTAATCAGGTGTATGCCACTTTGACGTCATGGGAGAATGAAAGATTTGTTTTTTTCTTTGCATTTTCTCAATCACTACTTAATTGTTGTAGTCGAGTCCTCCTAAAGCGAATCCAAGTCAAGACCGAGACCAGATTAGTATTATTATTTCTCATTTGATAGGTATAGAAAACACTGCGAGAGCAGGCAGACGCGTCAGCTGTGCAGCCTGCGCTCCGTTACTTAACAAGATATCTGTCTATAAGCACCAGACAGCTCTCTTATAATGTTGATGTGAATGGGCTCCTCATAATATGGATATAATACAATAACATTATTCCATTGCATTGTACTGATTCGTGATTCAAGTGGACTCCTGGGGAAGAGTCCCGAGTCAAATTAAGGGCGAGATCAAGACGAGGCAGAGTACATGGAAATGTGGACTTGAGACAAGTCAATGACTCGAGTACTACAACACTACAGTACTTATATCTGATCTCCTCGCATCAGAGCAAAGGGATTCAGATTCAAAATCAACAAAATGCCCTTTAAACTATGCTGCTATGAACAAGCAGCGAGCTGTGCTGAAGCACCTTGCTGGTGTTGTCGGCATGATGGCTGGTGCTGTTATGGTGCAGGCCGTTGGTCGCTGCCGCGTTGCTCTCCGTGCTCTGTCCACTCCCTGCGCTACGCGTGCTGCCCACGCTGCCTGTGCTGCCCACGCTGTTCCTGTCTCCAGCTGGGGGAGAGAGAGAGAGGGAGAGAGAGATAATTCATCTTAACTGGAAGACAGTTTTCTGCTAAAGCCTGATTTGTTGTCCATCAGTCAGGGGTCAAGTATACACCCCCCCCCCCCCCTTATTTCACTATACACCAAATATCTGTAATAGACAATCTACAGACTTGTGCTCTTATAGGTCGTCTATTTCCCAAAGATCTTTGAACACATTTGCATATTTTCGCCTGCAATATCATGCCCAGTATATGGATTATGGACGCCAGGTTGAAACTGGTGGAAGGAAGGCTCCTCCGTTTCATTCCGTCTCTATCCACCTGTAATGTAACATCTGCGCCTTCACAGAGGCTCACATAGACGGGAAACATCCGGGCATCAGGCTGAATGAAGACGGCAGCACAGTCACAGCATTGATTTCAGCGGGAAAACAAGCTTTACAGAGGGCCAGTACGATAGCTGGGGTTGGAGGAGGGTAAAAGGTACACAGAGAAATCTGCAGCGTTGATTTAACTAACTGGGTCCGTAACACGTCCATGATTGGGACGGGTCAATAGGCTCTGTGCACGGCAGCCATATTGGAAGGAAATTGGGCCTCTTCCCTACCATCTTCACAGGTGTTACCAATAATGCCAATTAAAGTTGTGTTCCATTCTGGTCAAACAGAGTCATATTATGCATGATATTGTGCATGCTGGGCTGGCTCACTGGAAACATTCCACTACACATGTGGGTCTCAAAGTGTGGTCCAGGGACCCTCATGGTTCCTTGAGGGGGTCCCAAATAGCCAGGTGTGTAACTCTGAGTGTACAAATGTAACCATGGGAGTCATGGGGGTCCTTGAGATTAAAAGGTTTGAGAACCACTGTGCTACCTAACCTTCATTAGAATCATGGGTAACACCAGTGAAGGAAGTAAAGTAAGGAAGTCCAATTTCTTTCCAATAATGGCTGCTGACTGTGCTTTTTTTTTTTTTTTAGAGCCTATTTCTTGAGTTAATAATTCAACACTTCGGATTTGATTGCAAAGGGCGCTTGCTGGCCGTCGTTGGAAGCCGCAGTGCGGAGGTGGACGTGTGTGTGTGTGTGTGTGTGTGTGTGTGTGTGTGTGTGTGTGTGTGTGTGGCGTACAGTAGCGGTAGAGCAAACAGCTGCAGGCACACAGTAACGCAGCCAGGAGCTTCAGCCTCTAGGGGGCGACAGAGCTACTCTGTGGGGTGAACAACATCGTACAACGGGCTACATGAAGGAGGCTATACCGTTTAGATACAAGAAGATATCTGCGTTAGTTAAAGGAACACTTCACGGCCCCAAATCCCCCCCTCCTCTATCAATTACTCGTCAAATTTGGATCTGTGTGTTTGTGTGAATAGAATCCCAAAATGAAGATACTTGATGAATTGAACAAAGTAGGGGACAGGAGGATTAAAGGACCACTTCACCACTTTTCAACCTATCTTCATATAATAGGTCCTCACTAATAATCATGATAAAATAGCACGATTTTTTTCTACTCAGTCTGTGTCTCATAGGAGGGCTGTGGGAAGTTTAGAAACCGTCTTCCATTAGGCAGATATTTTTTTAAACAAGATTTTTTTACAAAGATGTTTAGATTTTCATTATCGTGAGAACGATGGCTTCCATTTTCACATTGCAACTTTTCAGGACTATAAAGACTGCAGTTTCTATTAGCTTGTATTCCCCATCGATGATGTCACTGGAAGACGGTTTCTGAACTGCCCACAGCCCTCCTATGAGACACAGACTATGATTTTATCATGATTATCAGTGAGGACCTATTATATGAAGATAGGTTGAAAAGTGGTCCTTTAACAGCAAAGCGATATACCAAATTACGTTAAAAAAAATCCAAATAACTATATCCAGTCGTTTCCTCCAAAACATAACATTCTCACTCAAAATGTATACTGTGCCTGGCCGTGGATTCGCTCGCTCGCGCACGCACGCACACACACGCACACACACACACACACACACTCCAGTCGTATCCTTTATTAGTTCCAAAACACACAATGCTGTGTTTTGGAACTAATAAAGGATACGACTGGATTCAAGGCACTTGGATTATACTGTGTGAGAGTCGTTTACAGAGAGTTCATAAACAGTTTGGATAATATATCAAAGCCGGTATTTTCTTCATTTTTTAAATTATTTTTCAGGGGGGAGTGACTGAAAAAGTGTATTTCAGGGCAGTGAAGTACTCCTTTAAGTATGGCTCACTTAGCGGTAGAACATGGATGGCGTGGTGCAGAGGGGAGAACAACATGAGCTCAGGCTGAAGCGTCACAGAGGTTGACTTGGGTCGGGGGGTGGGGGGGCACAGCGTAAAGGGAGGGGAGGTGGTGTTTGTGTGGGGGTAATAGGCAGGGCCAGGGGTGAGGGGACGGAGTCTTACCATTTGGTGAGTTCCTGAGCACCCAGATGTCCTCCAGGGGACACCCAGGACGGGAGAGGCAGCTCGGAGACACACCTACCGGACACAGACACTGTGTTGGGGCCGTGGGAAGGACGTTCTGTCACAGGGGGAGGGGCTAGGTGACGCTGGTGGTGGCGATGGGGTTGAACACTGATCACACACACATGTACGTACGTACCCGGAATGTGGTGCAGAGTCATCCCGACGGAGCAGGTCTCCAGGTATGGGCGCTTTGGTTTTATTTCTTTAAAACGGATATATTTCACTTTCAGACATGTTTGGTGTCATTTCATCGTCCACCCAGACAGTTTTTAAGTTGCTTGATTCAGTGTTGAGACATTTGATATTCACTTTATCAGGCCATGCCTCCTATATAAACCCATTGCAACTTCAAACTCCATTTTAATCATGCTAGGTTCTTGGTTCTGGTGACTTATATTATTGTCCCTATATTGTATAAGTGAGGTGGTTGTAACTCGTGTTTCTATATATTTCTTCTGGAAAATGATTATTATTATTATTAAATTAATGAATTTTTAAAAATGAAATAAATGAAAACAGTAATTAACTTGAAATGCACTGTCGAGGTGCAAACTTGCGCCTTGCACACAGGTAGGCCAGAAATGGCCTACTTGTGCGTAAGCAGAGCATGCAAGTACTGCTACTAACTAATGTCTATTAACTGCTGTTCTAAATCCTTTAGACCCGTTACTGACCATACTGTATACCTACCTTGAAGCGTACCTTACGTCACCATCAACAGCCAATAAGGGACCACCATTCACCATTCTCACACACACACACACACACACACACACACACACACACACACACACACACACACGTAACCTTTTACCCACCCAATATTGAATGAAACATATCTTAATTACGTCACCATCAACACCACAATCATAACCATGCATACCATACATACCATACTCTGCTTGCGCAAGTAAGAAAACACAGCCCCTCATGTCTTAGATTAGGACAATATCACAGTCAGCAGAATCAAGAACGAGTGTTTTCAATAACCTAAGGGGTCGTGTCTGATAAAAGTAATATCAGATATCTAAATACTGAATCAAGTAACTTAAAAACGGTCTTAGGTGCTCACAAAAGCCTGAATAGACGATAAAATGACACCAAACGGGTTTGAAAGTGAAATATTCCTTTAAGCTGATGTTTATGACAGAGCCTCAACTGATGTTCACATTTACACAAGAAAGTCCAATGGTCCAAATCACATTACAAACAACGTTAGTTTTGTGAATTAATTTACTTTTACTGCGTGCCCCCCACAAAATGATCGGAACTACTTAATATTGACCAAAACCAGAGCAGAACTCCCACCACGGGACTCGGGTAATCAATTAATACAGTTGCAACCACTAGATTAATGGCAAGTATTTCATACAGCCATTAACTATCCCTTTAATTCAAACATCTGAGTACTTTTTCCACCACTGGACATTCCCAACATTAAGCACAAATCGGCATATGACATGTATGGAAATAATTTGAAAATGTGACGTAGATATCAGCGCAGATTGCAATGTGAGGATGTAGCCATCACAATGCCAGCGCAGAACAATGTGAGGATGTAGCCATCATTCACAATGCCAGCGCAGAACAATGTGAGGATGTAGCCATCACAATGCCAGCGCAGATTGCAATGTGAGGATGTAGCCATCACAATGCCAGCGCAGATTGCAATGTGAGGATGTAGCCATCACAATGCCAGCGCAGATTGCAATGTGAGGATGTAGCCATCACAATGCCAGCGCAGATTGCAATGTGAGGATGTAGCCATCACAATGCCAGCACAGAACCGCCGTTGTCATGCAATGTTTCTGCCGTGTGATGATGTCAGACCAGAGTTTGATGAGCGAGAGGAGAGAGAGAGAGAGAGAGAGAGAGAGAGAGAGAGAGAGAGAGAGAGAGAGAGAGATTGAGTGAGTGGGGAGGAATCTATTAGGAGGGAGGGGGATGGTTTGGGGGGGTGAGAGAAAGCCTATAGAGCACCGAAGTCCTGACATTACTCGCTCATCCTCTGGGTTTTTCTCAGTTATTCAAGAAGAATAACATTGGGTCATCTTAAAATTGTGTAAGCATTGTGGTCCAAAGAATAAACAAACTGTCTGGGCGATATTGCCGAGGAGGTAGCTGTATCTGTATCGTTTACGATATTCAGTCACTCATATTTGAGTAAGTCTGTTTCTAGCGGAAATGAAAATAATTATGTGGCAATAACATTGGCGGTTTCTCGCCGCCAGTTGATGCTTCATATCCATATGAGTCAAACCACAAGGATCATTTGTTTATTTTTGGAACACAGTCTATGGGGAAGAAGAAAAGACGCGACCAAGGTAGGATGTGTAAATTACGTCAGACTTCGGTGCTATTTCACCCACGCAAAAACCCAGTGATATGAAACCATTGCCAGCACATTAACCCCCCCCCCGGCAAGCTGATTGGTTTCTACGGTATATTCTGTGAAATTGGTAAAATAAGCGTGTTTTTCCAATTTTAGAAGCCCTCTAATCTTACCAGAATCGAGTTGAGTGACTTACCACTGCACTGTGACTCTTTCTTCCAATCTACACCAAAACTCTCTCTCTCCGTTTCTCTCTCGGTTCCTTAACGATTCCCCCTTAACGGTCCGATTCCTAAACGCTTCCCTTTAATGATTCCTATAGGGGTGTTCCAAATGCCGTAGAAGCCTGTAACTCTGAAATGAAACCATTTTTGTACACTCTCAGAGTTATGGTGGTCCCTGAAATTAAAAAGGTTTGAGAACCACCTCTCTGTGGTACTGCAATTGCGTAGCAGACGTGAAGTAAAATAGTGCAGTTCCAGAAACGGTTCCAAATGTGATGGAACCGATTCCGGTTCATCAATGTTGGATCCGCCGATTCCTCCAGTATCGAATCCCAAACCTATGTGTGTGTGTGTGTGTGTTTGCATGAGTGAGTGTGCGTGCAGTCACCAGCTATACCTGCGTTGGCACCGAGCCCGTTGGCGTGTGCCAGGGCCGCGTGGCCAGCGGCCGTGGCCGGGACGTACAGGGTGTACGAGTCGTCGGTCTGGGGGGCCGGCGGGGGGCCGAGGCCGGAGGAGGAGGAGGACATGAGGGGGGTTCTGGAGGAGGACAGCAGCTGCTGGCGCTGGGTGGGCAGAGAGGCGTGCCGGGACAGGGTGCCCCCTGGTGTTCGGAGGACACGGGGAGGACACACAGGAAGAGAACAGGAGGGGCAAGGAGGAGGTGGTTAGCAAGCTCGGTGCGGGTCAGTGGTGATATGTGTGCCGCGTTCGCTGCCGTGTGAACATATGCCATTTTGGAAATAATTTCCTACTTCTGGGCCTCTTCCGACTTCCTTGTGTTACCGATGATATTAATAAGGCTCTGTTCTGTTCCAGGCTCTGACCTGTAAGGGTCCATTTGGTTCAATTTGTACACTCTCAGAGAGAGTTACACACCTGTACGGGGACCAATTGGAACCCACTCTAGAGACTTTGAGACCCACTGGTGTAGCAGAGTGTTTCCATTGAGCCAACATGCACAATAGCATTTGACCAGAATGGAACAGTGCCTTAATTAGTATCAACGGTAACACCTTTGAAGTTAGTCGGAAGAGGCCCGGAAGTAGGAAGAGTTATTTCCAAAAAGGTGTATGTGCATAGAGCATATTATGGTGGATTGATGGAGTGATGATGGATGCGGAAGGAGGAAAGAGTGACATAGGTGGAGCGTGGGATGGTTCTGGAAGCATAGAGGGAGGATTAGTTTCAAAACGAGGGCCGCTACGGAGGGACGTCTGGGTTGCGTGCTCTCTCTGCCATAACGCAACATTATATCCAACCAGTAAAAGTTGTACGGTATGTTATCAGAGATGACAGTGCAGTGCGTGCTGGTGTGTGACTGGGCTGCAGTGTTTGTGTCCACCCAACCCACACACACACACACACACACACACACACACACACACACACACACACGTTAACCATACACTAGCTCGTCATTCAGTGACGCATGTCTTCCAATTATTCGCAGACACCTCGCAAACAAGCGGTGGCAGATAGAGTCGTTTTGCACAGGCGGCAGGCGCTCATTTTCCAAAGGGCTAATTTGTTTGTTGTAGCAAGTGTGAATTAGACTTAAGCAGCTCTGACACTGTCAAGCACTTATCAGAAGTAGCGGTTTTTGTGTGTATGAGTGTGTGTGTGTGTGTGTGTGTGTGTGTGTGTGTGAGTGGGTCAATGTTTGTCGGGAGGTGAATTAGTAAGTGAATATAAGTAAACTTATGAGAGTAATGCCAGTGTTTATTGTGAGTGTGTTTGCACACGTGTGTGTGTTTGCTCATTCAGCACCAACACGCCCACACAATGTCAATGAGCGATATTTCACTATTTGCACGTTTACCAGTTGTGACCTTTTGTGTGTCAAGTAGTGACTGAGGCGTTCCTTGGACTTCTATAGGGATCCATTTCTGTCCATGCTAAACCCCTTCGACACGTTGTCAGCTTGTAGATTGTCTATTTTAACTAAATGATTTTCAAAATACCAGCCTCCACCAGCTGGTGGAATAATAAACTCCCCCAATTGCAGTCACAACTGCAGACTCACTCCCCCGATGTTCCGCAGTATTCTGAAGATTCACCCCCTAGCACTCCTCTCTCCTTTCTGCATCCCTTCTCGTCACCTTTTTCAAAAGCAGCTAGTTTTGTTCTATGCCTATATATGTCTATATATAATCGATATACTGTATGTAGGTCACTTTTTTTTCCTTAACCACAACTGCAGTGGTGGAAAGTAACTAAGTACAGTTATGAGGTGTTTTTACATTATTGGAGTATTTCCAATTTTCAGTACTTTTACTTCTGTTTGGACAGAGCCTAGCTTCACCGTTTACCTGGTGTGCTAGTTTCTCTTGAGGCACTGCATTGTTCTTTGCTCTCAATGTATGTATTTACCCTGTTTGCTGACTAGAATGCATGCTTACTCTGATGTCACACTCTAAATAGATTTTTGCTAGGTTCTTATGTAGTGCCTCAGTAAACCAGGATGATGCTAGGTTCTTGGTTTACCAAATGTCTTCGCCATGCAGAAATAGCTGATCTACAAGCTCACAACACCCCAGAAAAGCAACGCTAGGATTAAAGTAATTGAAGGAGTGAATGAGTAATATTACATCCGATTTTTACATAGCGCATTTATTTGGTAGGCCAACTGAATGTCACTTCCAGTTCCCACAACAGAAAGAATCGCCTCATTACTGAGAAAAAAGTCAATTTCTACCCTCCTAAATGCAGTTGACACTTTTTAATGCAGTTGAGTTGACAAACTGGGTTTTGCAGTGTGTGCGTGTGTGCGTGCGTGTGTGCGTGTGTGCGTGCGTGCGTGCGTGCGAGGTTTGTGTTCATGGTCCAATAAGCCACCTTCTGACACGCTACAGTATGAATCGTCCCTTTGGTTCGCAGCCAGTGAACTTCGTTACGTAATGAAATGACAACACACTGTGTGTCACACACACACACACACACACACACACACACACACACACACACACACACACACACACACACACACACAGTGTAGTATTGCGTGCTGTGTGTGCGTGCTCCTCACCAGCTCGCCTGCTGATGACCTCGACAATGGACGGGGGGAAGTATCCCACCCGGTCCGTCCCCCGCTGGCTGTCATGGATGTGTCCCTTCCAGCGCCCGTCCACGTGCTGCTCTAGAACCTGGACGAGTTAAGAGACAGCAGAGAACCAATCACATCACACCACCACGCCCCGACCAATTAAAATGTATGCAGCTGGCCTGGACCGGCCTAGTGGTCCAGGCACCTATGTTGGTGATCCTGACAGTGTGTCGCGGGTTCGACTCCCGACAAACTTTACTGTGTGTCTCCTCCCCATCTCTCTCCCCGTTTCCTGTCAATTTACTGTGTCTATCATTAAAGCCAAAAAAGCCCAAAAGATATCTTACAATATTGGCATAAACTCATTCATCAAACTGATGATTAAACCAAACGAAATAACCAAGAAAGGCAGCAGTCCTTAGGTGGAGATGTCCTGCGCCCGCATCACGCACTTTGTGGACTTAACTATGTGGAATTAGAAAGAATCCGATGCTTTTGGGTGGCTCCCTGAAGAAATTCAGTAAGATGTTTACATGTAAATATTTACATGAGCTGAGCCTGAAAATGAATGAATGAATGAATGAACGAAATCCTCCACAGTTGCAATTTCCAGCCTTCTTTGCTTCCTGAGATGCTGTGTGCTTGGTGTAACACTAAAACCTACCACTAGGTGTTGCCAAACTATTTACACAAAAATAATTCCAAACAATAATATGATCTTGCTAGAAATGTTAATGGAGTGGAAATGGGGGAAAACATGAGCTATTTTTGAATGGATCCAATGTACAGTAGTTATTATTTAGTCACAAGCTCTACTTTTAATTGGTTGAATATAAAACATGTATTGTAATAAAACTAAATAAACAGACACGCCAAAACAGTTTCAGCCTGTTGTCCTTATTTTTGGCATGTCATTATAGCCGGTAAAATAAATAAAGAATACAATACATACATGGAAAATAACACACCTACAAAAGCTTGCGTGTCATTGTGAGGTAATGGGACAGCACACAGGTAATGTAGAGGCTAAGATGAAGGGCCTAAGGCCACTGTTGTGACTGTTACTAAAGGAATAGGATGCTAACCATCATGCCTCACTGATACACTGATACACACACACACACACACACACACACGTGTGTGCGTGCATTTGTGCATGCGTGCAAGTTATAATCGTCATAATCGTTTTCCATGTTGAAAAATGTTCATACATATTCAAACATTTTCCAAAAGAATTGCAGAAACAGCAGATCTACAACACGTTTGTAGTTCAGCCATTTCCGATATTTTTCAACGTTCTGAAAGTAGTTAGTAATTTATTTGTCTACTAAAGTTATTTGTCATAACTGTGCATGTTTTTATGAAGGCTCAAAGGCACGTTGACCAAGCCGGGCCAGAGGATCTCTGGGATTACCCGAAGACCTCTCTACGGTACCCCAGAGAATGACTCACCATTATGACATCACCAGCACGGATATTGAGAGCGGTGGGGTCGTGCAGGTTCCAGTAGTCTTTCAGCGCCCTCACCTGCAACACACCTGTTGCATCTGCATGACAGACGGAGACAAGAGGGAGAAACACTTTTAAAATTAGTTATAGGAAATCACAGTAACAACGTATTCACAGTAGAAGTCTGGAATCCAAAATCTACTCGGATGTCCCATTTCAAGTTTTCCAATGTATCCACACTTTTCCTGGGCTGTGTCAAGGACTGTCTAAAGAGGACAAGAAGCGAAGACCGTACGGGCGCTCACATGGTGGTCCATGGAAGGACCAAGTCCTTGGGCTGTGTGTGCTCCAGTTCCTGTCGATTTGATCCAATGAAAGCCAATGAAACTGGTCAGATGACCAATGATATCCAATGAAATCAACAGGAACTGGAGCACACACAGCCCAGGAAAAGTGTGGATAACAATGTTTTGAAAATAGCAGCTCTACAAGCTCACAATGTGCCCTGTATGTTTTGTAATAATAATCAAAATCTACAAAGTAACTGAAGTTATCAAGTAATTGTAATGGAGTGAAAGTACAATATTTGCCTCTGAAGTGTAGTGGAGTAGAAGTAAAAGTACAGAACATTGGAAATGCTTGGAAAAGCTAATATCTCAAAATAGCTGCCCAACACTGGTGCGCACAACCAAGTATAAATCAGGCTTCATCCGGTGAGCGGATGGACAACAGTGAAGATATATGTGCATCCGCACATATATCTTCACTGTTGTCCATCCCTGCCTCACTGTTGTCCATCCCTGCCTGCGAGAAAAGATTAAGAACAAGGTCTGGGAATGTGATAAAACTGTAGGGAAGCAAATCGAGCTCTGCGTACGGTTCAGGACATAGACATGGATAGACACGAGAAGAAGACTGTTTGCAACCACACAGGTTTAGAGGGAAGCCGCACCGCTGTCACAACACACTACTAGCACTTTTTTTTTTGTGGGGGGTGAGTCATGTCTCCCGGGCCGGTGCTCACACGACGCCGCATCAATAATTAATCTGCGACGCGTGTCGGCTGGCTTTGCAGGGACTTATTCATGTCTCGGGCTCTCCGGGACAGAGAGAGAGAGGGCTGGTAAACAAGACGAGAGAGAGTGGTGGATCTCTCTCCCTGCCGGGGGCTGCCGGGAGGCACAGGCGTGTTCCCGCTTCCACACAAGTGCTCATTACGCGTCCCGGTTCCCATGCTCGGAGACGCACATCAAAGGCCCAGGCACAGCGGATTACAGAGCACATAACACAAACACTAACACACAAATATGCACACTGCGAGTACACGGATACGTGCACGGTGCACGGATAAGTGCACTGTGCACCCGCGCAGGCCTCTCGTCTCGCGCAAGCATGTGTACCCACCAACCAACTTACACGCATTCACATTCAAACACCAAAGACTGAAATCAGATAGGGGTGGGCAACCTTTTCACTGAAAGACATGATTTCTCGTTCTGGGCTGTTGTTTAGAATAATGAAAGCATAGAATGATTTAAAAAGTAGAAACATCTAGATAAATAAATCTAGGGAGAAACATTCTATGCACGTCAAACAATAATGTGATTAATAATGGTTGTGTTTTATCAACTCAAATGATCACCTCAATAGTCCAAACTTCTAAAATAAGTTGTCAACCCTAAATGTGAGATAGGGCACGCACACGCACGCACACACACACACACACACACACACACACACACACACACACACACACACACACACACACACACACACACACACACACACACACACACACACACACACACACACACACACACACACACACACACACACACACACACACACACACACACATACACACACACACACACACACACACACACACAGTTGAGTTAAAACTCATGAGTGGAGCATAAACTCATAAATGGAGCATGAATCTTCAACAAGACACAAGACACAACAAGACAACTACATCTCCCAGAGTGCATCAGCTGCAAGATGGCTGCTGGTGCTCGTTTGGGTGATTGAACACCTGTTAAAGGCTGGTGGTGGTGACTCTCTCAGAACAAACAAACAAGCAAGCTGAAGGTCTACCCTGGAGCTCTACCCCAAAGACGCCAATGGTCTGTTATATTTATTCAACTGCTTATTCTACTTCTGCTTAATGTGGTTAAAATCAGGCTAATTGTGTGTTTAGTAGCTTCAACTGCTTCAGTCTGAAGTGGGGAAGGAACACATTAACTTGCTTGAGAGTTGGATTTAATTTATGTTTAAAAGTATCTTTTTACAAAATAAGACCAAGTTAGAAATGTTATTTACTTTAAGAATTTAAAATACCAACTAAAATGTGAACAGTTCATGGTTCATATGATGAAGGTTTAAAATGCCTGTTTAGAATAGAGCTGATCTACAAGCTCTGGGATCAGCTATTTATCTAATTTCTTTATTCCAAGTGTTGAAATGGTTAATTTGAAATGGTTAATTTTAAATATTTAATTAAAATGGTTTTCTTAAATTGACTTTGCTAAATTAGTTTAAAAGTCCTTTAAATGAGGCATTGAATTGCTTAAAATACATTTGCTTGTTTAAATTACTTTATTGCTTAAAAACAAGACTGGTTAAAAAGAACTTATTGATTGGAAAAGTGTTTAAAAGTAGTTATTTGTTGTTTGACATTGAGAACTAAGATGAGAGAACATATTACTCCAGTTTTGGCATCACTGCACTGGCTTCCGGTTGTTTTTAGGATTGATTTTAAAATTATTTTACTTGTCTATAAAGCTCTCAATGGTCTCGCACCTTCCTACCTACATGACTGCCTGCCTAAATATGTCCTAAACCACCCGCTAAGGTCTTCCACTGCTGGCCTGCTCGCTTTGCCTAAAAAAACGGCAACTAAAAAATACGGGGAAGCAGCTTTTTGCTTCTACGGGCCATCGGTATGGAACAAGCTCCCACTGTACCTTCGTCAGGCAGCCTCTGTAGACATTTTTAAAGCTCAGCTCAAGACCCACTTCTACAACATTGCTTTTAAGTGATCTTATATTTTTTTGTTATTCATGTCCTCACTGTATTGCATTACTGCTTGTTTTTTAATGTCGTTGCCTAGCTTTTCTTTTATTCTCCATTGTTCTGTAAAGCACTTTGAGCTGCATTTGATGTCATGAAAGGTGCTATACAAATAAAGTTTTATTATTATTATTGTTGTTAATCTTTGTCTCTCTGTTTTCAAAGGTTTTCAACCTAACTCATAAAAAACCAACCAAATCAACAAATGAAGCCAACTGCACATCATGAAAAAGTTTGGAAAATAAAAGTTGATTGAGTTGGAAATCTTGGAGTTGATTCCTTTAATGTCCTTTGGAGTGTAAAGAGAGTTTGACTTGACACACACACACACCGATGAATGCTGTTTGCTTGTCCGCAGATGCATGAAGTACAGCCTGTTATTTAGATAACATGTTGTTTAGACAGATGCTAGGTTTGATATGTACCCGCTATCCTATGGTTCGTTACTTTGCAGCACTTATAATTGTTTTCTTCTTGGTACTATTTACTTAACTTCACTGTGACCGCTTACAGTAAATATTCTTTGGTGTTTGCGCGAGCTGATTAATGTTACATAACCTCCCGGGCGGGGTCAAACACAGCTGCATTGTGAGTTCAGAGCTTACAGCTGGTCTGTGCTGCTCGGGAGTCAATATCTGCTCCGTGAATTTTCTTTGTCAATCCTTTTCAAGATTTTCTTCTTTCCATGGTCTGAAGTGAGAGCTAGGGAGCCAAAGTTGCAAGTGGGAGGGAAAAGCGCTAATGTCTTGTTTTTTATGCTTTTGTATACTAAGATACTCGTGTTTCAACCCATTAAAACCTGAGATCAGTGTTGCTCAAATATGTCAAGGACCCTATATTTGGCCGCGGACCCCCATTTGAAAAATATTTTGTTCCAGGAACCAGGGATGTGTCCGTGCACTCCCCCTCACCTCGTAGGAGCTGCTTGATGTCCTTGCTGGCGTGGGAGGTGGTGAACTGGTTGACGATGTCCAGGGCTGTCTGGTTGTACGTGTTCCTGATGTTGACATCTACCCCGGCCTGCATGGGGTACATACACACAATTACCACATCTACTATAGCTTTTAACAGTCATCAAGGTGGGCTGGTGCAGTGCTTTCCAACCCTGGTACAACTGTTATCTTTTTTTATCCCACAATTTTGTAACCCATATTTTCACCCACTGTCAAGTATCTAATGTAATCCTGGGCTCTACACTCCCTCTGCCAACCTGGGAAGAGCAACTGACTGGCCTCATGCTTCCTTCTATGCATGAGGAGTCCAAGCCGTTTATTTTCACCTGACAGAGTTTCGACGGTTGGACGTAGCGCGTGGAGTTTGTACATCTGCTGTTTTTTTAGTTGTTTGGACGATTTTGAATAATTTAGATTTTTTTTTTAATCTTCTGGGCACACAAATAAATCTGATGGGGGTTCGCAGCCAAATACATTTCCATTTTTGGGCCCTTCGCACGAAAACATTTGATAATCAGATGTAAATGTGATGAGGTAGTGTCTCCCCGTGGGCCAGTCCCACGGAACAAGTCATCTTTCAGAGGAAGTGATTTCGAGTGAGAGAGAAAAAAATGGCTCACGGGGGATGAGGAGGAGAGAGGATTACAGGACACTACGGATAGAGTGATTGTGAAATCAACCTTCACAGTAAAGCCCTGGGGTAATTTATCCGTTTTGAACACCGAGCACAGCTGTAACCAAATGGACCCGTGTAATTACAGCTGTGCACGTCTCAAGAGTTATTAACACTTTTACTGTTTGCATTTGTCTGTTGAATATTGGCTCTGTGTCACTGGCTTTGCACTGATTTCAGATGACAGCTGTTGATGCTCATTTTCTTTCTTACTTTTCTGATGACCGTTTCGTCTCAAATCTCACATGTTAAAGCTTTTTAACTGATACTCATCCAAAACAACTTACCAATTAAGAGCTGAGGCCTGCATTTTTTTAATTATATATTTTTTTTGTGACGGATGCTTTCCCGGTTGGTTAAAGGAACATTTCCCCATTTTTTTTCAGCATCTGATACTATATGGGTCTTCAGTAAAGCTTGCTATGGTGCTATGGTGTCATTTCTGTCGACACACTCAGTGTCTCTGTCTCAGAGGTGACTATTAATCTGAACAGCAGAATCTGTCTAGAGCCCATTAGACTCTGAGTGAGTAGACAGAAATGGTGCCACCCTATCAGTGACACAACCCCGTTTCCTGCCCCACGAAGGGAGGGGCTGGAAAGAGTGCCTTGGCTTGTGATTGGGTGAGACGGGCCGTCAGTGGGGTAGGGAGCACTCTGCTGTGTTCATTGTAGGGGGACGAGGATTTCACAAAGTTCTTTGTGGGGCAGAAACCTCCTTTTGTGGGGCAGAAACCTCCCTTTGTGGGGCAGAAACCTCCCTTTGTGGGGCAGAAACGGCAGAAAATGAATCGCATCAGTGACAAACCAATTATGAAGAAATGGTTGAAAATGCATGGGTGAAGTGCTAAATTTGCGATTTAATCTAAAAACAAACTAAAAAAACCCCAAACAAATAATATAGTGTATGGCGGCATTCTCAAGGTCTAAATTGCAACGTCTGAGAATCCCACACAAATCATTACAGCCATCACACTTATTACGCTGTGGCAAAGACAGATTATAGTCAATTATAGTCAATGGGAGCAATTAAAATGGGAACTTTTCAGGATTTTTCAGGATACTATATGGTTCTATTGTGAGGAGGACATAATGTGAAGTCGTCGAGTTGGAGACATGTCTCGATGCAGTGCAGAGGGAGACAGTGACAGGAGTAGGAGGTGTCCTCGTCACAACAAGGTGACAGGAATCATGTTAAATGTAAGGGTGAGGTTCTCGTTAAGCAGCGGGTCGTCTTCATAGTCTATAGTCTTTGACGTCTCCACGGGACCCAAACTAGTGAAAATAGCAGATCTACAAGCCACTTTGCACCGCGTTTTTTGGGAATGTTTTTTTGTCTGGGGCCCACAAATGGGTCCCGACCCAGTGTTTGGGAACCAGTGGTCTACACCGTGTCTCTGTGTCACATGGATTCAAGCAAAGTGTATAAAATAAAGTTGTAATCTGTGATTTTGCTACATAGTCTGGAACTACACCTCCCGTAATCCGAGCAAGACATTTCCTTTCACAAAAATATATTTTAAAATATCTTTCCATTTTATTTTATTTCTATTTCTGCTAAGCAGCAAGCTATATAATGCTTAGAGGATTTCGATTTATATTAGGAAAAATAACAAACACCCACACACTGTCTTCAAATGCAGTGAAAAGATAGGTTGAAACGTTGCTATGTTTTTTTAAGACAGTGTGTGGGTGTTTGTTCTTCATTGTCGGGCCTTGCGTTTTATTGATTTATATTAGGACGAATTTGCGTGACTGTAAAGACGAAACGGAAGTGGAGAGAAGGCTTCACTTCCACCTTATCGCTTGCTTATGAACAGAGATTCCAGACTGTGTGACGGAATCAGACGGTTGCGAGAGGCAACAGTCTGCTTCCAGACTGTGTGATGGAAGCAGACGGTTGCGAGAGGCAACAGTCTGCTTCCAGACTGTGTGACGGAAGCAGACGGTTGCGAGAGGCAACAGTCTGCTTCCAGACTGTGTGACGGAAGCAGACGGTTGCGAGAGGCAACAGTCTGCTTCCAGACTGTGTGACGGAAGCAGACGGTTGCGAGAGGCAACAGTCTGCTTCCAGACTGTGACGGAAGCAGACGGTTGCGAGAGGCAACAGTCTGCTTCCAGACTGTGTGACGGAATCAGACGGTTGCGAGAGGCAACAGTCTGCTTCCAGACTGTGACGGAAGCAGACGGTTGCGAGAGGCAACAGTCTGCTTCCAGACTGTGTGACGGAATCAGACGGTTGCGAGAGGCAACAGTCTGCTTCCAGACTGTGTGACGGAGGCAGACGGTTGCGAGAGGCAACAGTCTGGTCACACGAGACTATCATTCTAAACTAAAATGCTGCTGCCGTTCAACCATAACTCGCAGATTAACCTGTGCTTTTGTGAAATATCCGAGATGACCATTAGGTTTTTATGGAAGAAGTTTCTGAACTTGTGTTCCATTGCCTATATGGCTGCTTCAAATTCTATTAAAATAACCAATAACCACTGGAAACAGCCGATCTTCAAGCTTAAAAACAGTGGTGGTGACTGAGAACTTTAACCCATTAAGCTTGCTATTTTTCAACAGCTAAAGTTTAAATAATTGTTAAACGTGGTCAAACGCTACGGTGACAGGGATGCGTTCCAGGTCTTAATGGGTCAAATCCATGCATGTCGACGTGGTGTGTCCTGGGATAGACTTACATCTAGCAGCAGCCGGACAACCTCCGTCTTGCCATAGAGGGAGGCCTCGTGGAGGGCGGTGCCCGCCTTGGTCGTCTTGTTGATGTCGATGCCCGCCTTCAGCAGCAGGCTGGCATACAGGACGGGGAGAGAGAGAGAGAGGGGTTAAAACCCAGATATGCAAGCTTTGTTGCCATACCATATGCATATACTGTAGGCCCACAGGGCTGCACTCTCTCCTCAGACATGGCTTAAGGAGGACTTTTGTGATCAGGGTTTGCAGTCTGACACGAAGGCCGCTAAATCTGAAGAGATCTAGTAGGCCAGTGTACTAGGTTCCCCCCCCCCCTCTGAAAAAGTTCCAGGGTGTCCAGAAATGCATGCAGCAAAAGGATTGATAGTCAGGAACGAATTAACTGACCACGGTGAGGATTCAACAGTGCAAACCAGGGGACGCAGAAATAAAACACTGCATCAAAGCCGTGCAATAATCGAATGCCTATCAAACTGGGGGTACTGGGTGCTCTTTAGTCTTAAAAGTATGATAGTCTAATGGTCCAGACCTCTGTTGAGTGTCTGAGGATTGAGACAGACAGACAGACAGACAGACTACAGTAAATACATGACACAGACACTCCATTTCCATGGGAGACTTGTTTTACGGCGAAGCCTGCACAGCGTCTGGTATCTCTTTGTCTCTGCGAGGTGCCACACACACACACACAGCTCGAATGCCAGCTCTCTTTCAGTCACAAGGATCTTGGTATTAGGCAGGAATGTGAGCGGGAATTTCAGAGCTGTTCTGGGAATTTGAGGCACGGCAGGCAGATTGCGAGAGTGCTGGGAGAGCTGCGAGCACGCGACACGCACGCACACGCACACAGTTGACAGGCCCCACATCCCCCCTGTGCTCTGAACAATCTCTACATGACATCCTCACATGACCCATTGCTGCGTTCCAAAGCAGTGCAGATATACTGTACTCATAGATATGATAAATATCAGATATACTGTACCAGCTCATAGATATACTGTACCAGCTCATAGATATACTGTACCAGCTCATAGATATACAGTACTGTACCAGCTCATAGATATGAAAACTTGTGTTCAAATCTTAGAATTAGTAGTCTTTCCCAGTGATGTTTTTTTACTCAAATCTATGCTTCTGGGCGGTCCCTGGAACAAAATATTTTGAGATGGGAGTCTGCGAGACTGCGACTAAATACATATCATTTTGGGGGTACTTGACATGAAGAGATTTGAGAACCACTGACATAAAAACATACGTAGTTCAGAAAACTTTTAGGATTTAGAAGACATTTTTAGAATCAGGTCCTCAGGTCTTGAAGGGGAAAAAGTATAAAAAAAGGATGACATCCCATACACGGTGTGTATTTCAATACAGGACTTTTAGGCTACTTATAATATAGAATATTTCCACACTGTGGTAATGCAATTTTTTTTACCAAGGAACACACCAGGTGTTAGCGCATAACAAACTTCGTGTCGCTAGCGTGCTCACACAGCTAAATCCTCAATGTTATAATATGTAGCCTATTTATCAGTTTGAAACTCTGAGAGAATACAACTAGTAGCAATTGGACCCATACAGATTGGGTGAAATATAATTGTATTCACTACATAGGTGCTTGAAGTGATTTTGACGTTGTTAAAACAAGTGTTAAATCAACCACACTCTGATTGTAATTATAGCTACAGTATAGAGTGTTTCTTCAGTAATAGGAGTCTACCTGTCTTTTCAACTACAACAAATTAGCCTGATAAATGACCCATTTTCAGGCAGGATACCAATTTTACACAAACTTCAGGAGAGAAACCGAAATGAACAGAGAATTGGAACAACTACCAAACGTAAGCTGATAAATTATCGTTGCAGAGTTTTCTCTCTATCTGAAAATGTATTTTTCCGTTTTAATAAAGTGAACACTGAACTCTCAGGACTATAATGTAGCGCTGGACAGGATGATGCATAAGTGGCAGTGCATAAGTGGCAGTGGTGGAAGTACATGTACTTGTATTTTTGAGGTATTTGTACTTGTCCAAAACTATACAATAGTATCTCCACTACATCTCAGAGGCAAATATTTTTAGTTACTTTGATTATTATTACAAAAACATACATTAAACACTTCAGCCCTATATAGATTTCGGCTATTTGAAAATAGCCGAGGTGTCGCGAATCGCGATGCGACGCATTTTGAGCTTGTAATTCTGCAATTTTCAATAAATAAAAATAAATAATAAATAAACTTGAAATGAGACATTCATAGTGAGTGCTTTCTACTTTTTGTACTTTAACTACATTTTGATGCCAATACTTTTGTACATTTCCTCAAGTCCATACTGAAAAAAACTTGTAACAGAGTAGTTCTAGACATATTGATACTTTTACTTAAGTAAAACATTGAGTACTTTTTCTACCACTGATAAGTGGAGTGGACCGTCTAATCCGGCCCTCGTAACTGGCCCATATAAACTCCTGGGAAGACGGACACGCATTAAGAGTGCAGCGTGCGAGACTGTAAGGAATGACAGAAGTGGGTCATAATAATGGCACCGTCTCGCTCCGCTAGAGTCTCTCTCTCTCTCTCTCTCTATGTCTCTCTATCGGCTGGTAGCCAGACATGGGAACACACTGTACCAGCAGTGGTTCTCAAGAGTTTACTTTTTTAGAGAGGACTGCCAGTTTGATAATGCATTATTAAAACTATGACTGGCCGAATTGCACGCGCTGATGCCATAATGTGGACTTCTATACAGTACATAATGTCCATGCATACGTATGCTGTTGCGTTTGTTTTTTTCTGTCTATTTGTAACAAAAAATTAAGTGCTGATCATAAAAAAGAAAAGTGCTTTTTGCAAGCTTGGCCGCTACAAATCTCTTCCAGTGGATCTTTGGGGAGTTGTAATGACTTTAAATGGAAGGTCTCTCACCGTATGATGTCCTTGTGCCCGTTGCGTGCGGCGAGGTGCAGCGGCGTGGTGAAGCCAGAGTCTGTGGGCTCCTTCCTCTCACCCTCCAGGAGCGCTACCACCATGTTACTGCTCAACAACAGCTGGGCCACCTGGCCACGAGAGAGAGAGAGAGAGAGAGAGATGAGAGGATGGAGGGAGGAAGCGAGAGTGAAGGGAGAGGAGAGAGAGATAAATGAGAGATGAGAAGAGACAAAGGGTCATGCAAGAGATCGCAAAAGTTAAATAAAAAGCCACACTTGGGAGGAGAGGAGAGAAAGAGAGGGAGCGAATCCAATCACATCATAGAATTATGACAAGTTCAAGCTGCAGAACAGATAAACATGCACGGCAAAATCAAAAATATGCGGACGCCCGCACGCACACACACACACACACACACACACACACACACACCTCTAACAGTTGTGGGACTTTGGGGGCTTGCGTGATTTAAAGCGAGCCCCAACCCCCCGCAGGTGACCGTGAGGTAATGCCTGAGCGACCTCAGCGCCATAAACGGTTCCAGACGTTTGGCTGCGACTCCGTGTAGCTCTGCTGGAATGTTCCCTCAGTGTGTAGGCCTACAGAACATTAGGAAGGAACGCCTTGCTAATCCAGGAGAACACGTTCATTTGAAGGCTTGGGAACAACAGATGCACGACAAATGTTTCGATGTTTGCCACGTATGATGAATGCTAGCGACACTAGTACGGGTCGCTAGCATCAGCTGTCGGTAACATAGCCCTGTCTCATTGTCAACATTAGATGTGGAGATCCTCTAATGCTCCCCTACAGAGTTCACTAGTATGCCTCATTCGCAAGCCTATACGGGTTGTGCAAGGACACGCTGTGATTGGCCAGCACGCTTGTGCAAGGACACGCTGTGATTGGCCAGTAGCCAGCGGGGAAAGTGCTCTCGCAAGAACATTATTTACTATTCTCTGCCTATCGGGTCGCAACTCGAACGGCCCCGAGCAAAGGTAAACGAGCAGCACCAGTTGCTGAACATTGCAAACGACGGGCCTCGGTCCGACGGGCCGCGGTCAGAAACTATACTTTAGGCAAGAGGCACTTCCGCGTTCGCCACAGAAGCGGCCCGTGGTTATAAGCTCAACCCCTATAGGCTTTCAAATGTCGCCACTAGTACTAAGCGGTATAGCTAAATGCTAGCGCTCACTGTTACTAGTGAAGCCTACTAGCATTAGCTGGTGGTTAACATGGCTCTGAAGACAAGGAGATGAGGAGAAAGAGAAAGATGAACATGGGGAGCTGGGGAGAGCAGCTGCCATTGGCCACTCCCTGACAGCACCACACAGCAGCTGATGTCTGAAACACACAGAGACCAACTGACATGTGTCCCTGGCTAGGGACACATGTCAGTTGACATGTCGCCAGACTTTCCGGTCCTTCATTGCCATCCCCAGTTCCTGCTTACTGATGCTGTGAAATCCATAATTTCGACCGCGGTTGAAAAATGATGATGACAACAGCCTGTTGTTGATGATGAATTGTACTATGAGTGTGTGTATATGTGTGTGCGTGTGCGTGTGTGTGCATGCGTGCGTGTGTGCGTGCCTGCCTGCCTGCCTGTGTGCGTGCAATAGAGAGAGATAGAGAGAAAGATATGTGGGTCTGTTTCAGTTATTGTTGGAACAAATTGAAGACAGTTAAAAGGACAAATAGAACAATGTCCATGCACACACACACACACACACAGCTGGCTGGCGTTGCAAGAGGAGGGTCAAAGCTCACCTTCACCCTGCCAAATTCACAGGCCAGGTCCAGCGGTGTCTTCTTGGCCTTGTTCACCAGGCACGGGTTCGACTGGTGCTGCAGCAGCATCTCTGACTGCAATTTACAATTTACAATTTAGGCATTTAGCAGACGCTCTTAATCCAGAGCGACTTACAATAATCAGGAACAAAAGCATGGGAATACATCACAAAAGCATTTATCATAAAACATGCGTAAGCTAAGAAAGTAACAGTGGAATATCTATATTATGAGACTATACATATAAGCTATATATATATACTACTATGCTATACAGTACATATGTACTATGACTGCGGGACAAACACACGTGCAAGCACAAGCGCGCGCGCGCGCACACACACACACACACACACACACACACACACACACACACACACACACACACACACACACACACACACACACACACACACACACACACACACACACACACACACACACACACGTCAATGCTACAACAATACATAAAAAAAAAAAGTGCAAATGTTGGAGAGTACATAAAGAGGTGATCCTTTTGAAACTTGAAACTGAGGCTAATTAGAGTCTGGTCTGCTTTATCTCTTGTTCCATGAACAAGAGATGAAGCAAGACAAGACATTTACCCCCCTCGGTTGTAAATGAGGGTACTACACACCGTAGCCAGGTATTTGATCTGAGGTTTAGAACTTTTTTTATATTGTTGCTGTCAGGCAGAAACCTATCATTTTAATTAACTTTGTGTTATAAACAATTTCTTTATGTTTAGTTTTTTTTTAACTTTTGGACATAGCCTATGAGGTTTCCACCCAACAGAGGCGGTTAAATATATATATATATACAGTATATATATATATACAGTATATATATATATATATATATATATATATATATATATCGGCTGTAGATCGGATGTAGATCGGCTGTTTTTGCTATTTGTCGTACAACGACGTATAGTCTACAGTGTATAACTGTATAAGGCTTAAAGTGTTTATTCCATTGCATGGGGGGGTTGGTTTAGTAAAAGCATCCAGGTGTTTGGACTTGTGCTGTAGATTAGAATGAGTGGCTATGATTTCAACACGTTCCCATCGGTGGCAGACAGGTTAACACACGGTTCTCCCTCATTCATGCACAGCCCCGGTGTGCGTGCGTGCGTGTCTCTCAGTCAGTCTCTCACGCACACGCGCACATACACACACACACACACACACACACACACATACACACACACACACACACGCACACACACACACACACACACACACACACACACACAGGCTCAGGCTGGCCTAGTAGACCCAGAGGGGGTGGAAGGAAGCACCGCCGTGTGTGGTTCTCCATGATTGGAGGTATTGGGCGGGGGCGAGGGGGGTACACACTACAGTATTCCAAAGAAAGAGAGAAGCTTGTATAATACAGTGATAGGATTGCACAAGGATCAGAAGGGAGAGAGGGGGGGGGCCTTAGGCCTGCAGCGTTCCCCAAAACAACAAAGTCAAACTTCTGTTCAGCTTCGGCGAGGTCAATGAGAGCAACCTGGCGTCGTTGCGAGGGAGCAAAGCCAACAAACGCAGCGCGAATTGCTGCTGAAGTTCACTTCCTAACGTGAAGAACATCAGCACGGCAGAGACGCCGACATTTACGCAGAGCGGACGTTTAAAAGTCATTATTACTTTCAAACAATAGTAAGGACCGCCTCTCTTTCACCTCTCATTCGCCTCGTCGCGCACAGTTATTTTACTTACAAGAGCGCTGTGAGGTTGCCTAAACAACGAGATGTGAGGTAGCGTAAGCAACCAGATTCGCGCCGCAGAGCGTAACGTCACATCTTAACCGATTCCATGCCATCAGTGACTCCAGCGCTGTGGTCGGCAGTGCCAACAGAATGCACGGGAAAGGCAGTGAAGAAGACCCCGTGAATCGGCCCCCTGAACCCGGAAGTAGTAATCGGCAATTTTCACTACTTCTATTTGTATTTTTTTTTTTTATTCCATTATTAGAATTTATTCATGAAATACTTTTGAAAAATGTTGGAATAGTTTTTAATTGATGATGTTTTGTTTGTTTTTTTTACTTTAAAAAAAAAATCAGTTGAAATATTTTTTTTTGTCTTTTTTAGGAAACTCAAAAAAAGGGGGGACACAGTATACGCCAACGGTATATTTACTCACAGCCAAAAAGTAGAGTTGTGTGCAGTACTCACCACCTCATAGTGTCCGTACTGCGCGGCCAGGTGCAGCGGGATGTGGCCGTCCTGGGACGTCCCGTTGACGGAGGCCGCGGAGCGCAGCAGGGTCAGCACAGAGTCCGCCTTGCCCTGCCAGGCCGCGTAGTGCAGAGGCCGCATGCCTGCGTGCCAGACCAAAACATTTAAATGAGCTTTCATTTCATTAAGACCTGGAACGCATATTTTGTTGCTATTAGCGTTCTAACTTCTAACCACTTTTAACCATTATCTTATTTTATACTTTAGCTATTTTTTAATAATCATGAAAACGAGTTTTTAACTCATGAATCAACTTGATTCCCTGGAACAACATATTTTCAGATGGGGGTCGGCGGCCAATTACATATAACTGGGTTCCTTGACATGAAATAGTTTGAATGCAATAGACAAACTGTCATAATTTAGAAGACATTTGTAGAAGCTGGTCTCAGGTCTCAATAGTTTATATAGGGATTTGAGCTAAAAAGCACTATTATTATTATTATTATTATTATTAATTTATTTATTTCTTCAAAATATGCCGTCTACAGAGACTGGTATACCGTTGCTGTCCTTGACATCGACGGTGGCATGTGCCTCCAGCAGTGCGTTGAGCAGTTCGCTGGTCCCTGTGAGAGCCGCATGGTGGAGGGCCGAGAACCTGGTGACACACACACACACACACGCACACGTACACACAAACGCATGCACACATGCACGCACACACAAACACACGCACACACAGAGAAAGAAAGGAAGATACGTCAGACATTAGATTACATTCAACATTTGTACTGTACTGTACAGACAAGTTCACTCTGCTGGGAACCAGCATAGTGTATTACACACGCCGCGTTGTGAGCTTGTATATCTGCTATTTTCACTAGTTTGGGGTCCCGGCCAAACGTCTAAACCTCTCTTTTGGGTCTCGACTTGAAGAGTTTGGGAACCACATGGTCTGAGCCATAAACAACAAGCCTTCTTCAATACTGCGTTCAAAACAACACGGATTACGTCTGCCTCCCTGCCGGCTGGCTTTCATTTAATTAAGACTCCCCACGGTTTCACTGTAAATTCACTGAAATGATGAAAACATTCAATAAAACAAAAGGACCTCATTCAGTAGGTCGGGGAGGGCCGCAAGGCTATAAGCAGAAACAGCCTCTGTTTGCTACAGGCAGGGTGGGCGGGGCTTAGGTCTGGGCGGGCACACACACACACACACACACACACACACACACACACACACACACACACACACACACACACACACACACACACACACACACACACACACACACACACACACACACACACACACACACACACCTTCCGGCACGGAAGGGACTATAAACACCTTGAATGGGTTCCACTCTGGGGTCCCAAACGGACAGTTCTGGGTCTGTAACTCATAGGGCCCTATCTTGTACCCCTTTGAATTAATAACAAAATCCAATGATTTCTTCAGTAATCGTAAGAAATTCCATAAATTAGGACAAAATTAGTAGTGAAAACAGCTATAAATAGCTGCTATTATCACATTATCACTATAGTTTTGATCCTGGAGTGAATATCTAATTTCAGTTTTGGTTCACAGGTTGAAAAGTTAAGGACTTTAGACTGAACACGAGGGCCGTGCCGCTTGTCGGTGCACGCCGACGCACAGCAATGCCCCGCCTACCATCCTGAGCACTGATTCACACACTGCATGGCGAGTCCAGACACTTCACACATTAATCACTGCTTTATACGCACGCACACACACACACACACACACACACACACACACACACACGCACGCAGTGGCACGCACACACGTCTGTACTATACTCGTGCGGACATCAAGATTTTAGGATGGGGATTTCATGAATGCCATAAAAACAATTCACCATCTTTAACACTGAGGGTAAAAGCCTGAGAAAAAAAAGAGCCGCTCTTCAATCTCACACAGATCGTCTATTTTTGGTAGAAAAGTTAGAAAACCTCTAAACCTCTATATCCTAATCCTATAACCCTATACCTGAATATTTAACTAACTTGTAGAAGATCCATTTATCTTGTGTAGTGCAAGGACCAGGACAATTATTGTCCTCACAATGTCCTTTTCTAAAGTTCTGCTATACGCACAAGTCATGCACGCACAGTTACTTTGGTATCACCCTCCTCCAATCAAAATTCAACATATTTGGGGAAGTTTTCTATTTATTTTTTATTGCACGTATATGCAGCCCCCCCCCCGGCCAGGGCAGGGAACGTGTATCCTAATTATCTCCCTGTTCCGTTACCCCGGCACTATCTAGGCATGTAACACGGCTTCAAATAAGTCCTTTTTTATACTCCCCATCGCATGCCACTTGCCGGGCTGTGGGCAACGCTTCTCCAACACTTTAGAGCTCTGATTTCGTCAATCGGCTCCTTTCAGTGAGAGTTTTCCCCACAATGACAGCAAACTGAGGGACTCCAGTCAACCACATAAGTGGTTAAATCCATGCATGTGTCCTATATATATATATGGACACCAGGGTCTCAATGTTTCAATGCTCACAGCTGCATAACTTGAGCTTTTTTTTAAAAGAGAGGCTATTTTCAGCGCACTACACCAGCGCGTGACAAACGATAAATGGGGGGTTATAACTCAGTCCGGCTGGGTGCTTTTAGCTGGCACCAAGGGGCCAGTGAGGCGCTCCAACGTTGAAGCACTGGGCCCTAGTGGTAAGAGGAAGGACTGCAGGCGGACCCGTTGATTAATGGAAAAATAACAGAAGACAACACATTATTTCTGCTGTGTTGCTTTTCGATGTGTACAGTACACTGCGTAATTTTATAGAGGTACAGTATCTGAAGATTTCTGAACGTGCCAAGTATCGCGAGACTCTCCACCGTTTCCAAGTCTGGCAACCAAATCTCGCGATACCTCCGAAACAGAAACGATGCCTGCTGCTGTTTAGATGGCTCAATAAAATTATGTATATAACTGAACGGATTATATGACAAAGGTCTCAATCGTTCATAAATAGAGTTTGTTCACGAGCTGGTCCAACTGGCTCCATCCACTGCCATGTATAGTAAAACTTGTTTTTGTTTGGCTTGTCTGTAACTAAGGAAGCCAAACGATTTTTATTTTATTGTATACCTGACGCAACAATAAAGTCCAACCTTGAACCTTGTATTTCATCGAACTTCCGGTGTGCGATTTGCCACCCATGAGCGTCATGTCGCAGCCCCAGCGTCCAGTCACGTGACCTCATGTCCCTTCCTTTCATTTTGTCCCGACAGTCCGCGAGCCGGAGTGCTCTTTGCGGCGTGCGGGCTGGTGGGCGGTCCGTGTGAGCGAGCGGGCAGGGGGGGGGTGTAGCTGGCGGGAACCACGGCGGTGAAAGACAGTGTCAGGAGAGAGAAGGGAAGGTAATGGGCGGGGTGGGGGGGTTGAGGTAGACAAACCCCTCCTCTGTCCCAGGTTCCTGGGCCCCTGTTCTTGCTCCTGGGGCTCCTGACCGCACTCCAAACACCCCCCCCCCCCCCTAAAAAGACCTCTGTGTTCTGTAGTCTCCCCCTCCCACGTCTCTCTCTCTCATAAATTGACTGGGACGGTACAAATTGTTACAAAAATGTCTAAAACTCTCTCTCTCAAGTTCCTGGGAGAACGAGGCACTCCCTGAACTCGCCTCTCGCAGAAAGAAAAAGCATGAGGGGAGATATTTATGGAAGGTCTCCCTCTCTCTCTCTCTCTCTCTCCCCAACCAATGTTGGGTTGAAGTGTCATCCCCATTCACTGGTATGCATCGGGGTAGGATATCTCACGCATGCACGCACACACGCACACACACACACGCACGCACGCACGCACGCACGCACGCACACACGCACACACACACACTCACTCCAGAGCTGGTAGGAATAGAGAGGGAGAGTGTAAGAGGCCGTCAAATGACATTCCTACTGATAGTGTCACATTCCTGGGAGGACCTGTCTGTCTGTCTGTCTGTCCGTCCGTCCCAGGGGACCCACAAAGGGTCCCTGACTGTCTCTCCCCCCAGACTGCCTGTCAGTGTCCGGATGCTACAAGCACACTTCCAGTCTCAGACAGTAGAGTGCTAAGCTGCTCAGCAAACACCAAACACCGCAGTGTGGACACAACTACACACAGGGCATCACACACAGTGTGGACACAACTACACACAGGGCATCACACACAGTGTGGACACAACTACACACAGTGTTACACCACAGTGTGGACACAACTACACACAGGGCATCACACACAGTGTCCGTGCTGTCGTGCAGAAACCACTGTATCTCAATTCTGCTTCCGGTTCATGGGCCGTGAATTTGCAGAACAATTCCTCGGCACGGAAGGGACTATAAACAATTCTGGCAGTTAAGAGTTAAATAAATAGCCAACGTATAACTGGATAAAAGGTAAATAACGGGTGCAGTACTTAGTTTAGACAGTTTTTGGTTTAGACTCGTCATTGGTTAGACCAGTCATTAGTCCTACAACTACAACCTATCTCAAACCCTCACCCTAAACCTAACCTCCCACGGGACAGCACACCTAAACCTAACCTCAACCCATGTCTAACCAATGACTATAGTCTAAACTAAGTATGCACCCCGTAAAGTACACACTTTTCTGGGGACCCCCAAGGACCCCTGGGGGTCTCAGGACCCCACTTTGAGAACCACTGAACTTGGGAGATATTAATACGGTACATTACCCAGCATTCCCCTGTGCAGGATTCATTGGGGTTGTGGTGCCTTTAGGCTGCAAAGTGAGGAGACAGTGCTGTGTCAGCCTCTCTATACCAAACTAAACTCTGCATGTTAACTCAACTTTCAAAGGATTTATTTTTACAGTGCATGTGTGCATTTAACAGTGCATGGCTTAGGTTAATTTCCCATGTTGCTTTTATGTGCCAATGTTTTTCATTTTTCCCCCCCTTCATTTCTTTTTTTTTCGTGACAGAATACACCACAGAGACACAGCTTTTACGCTACAACTTTTTTTCTTTTACAAGGATTTCTTTATGAGTTCAGGTTGCGGTACGTTGGCACATGCTAAACAATATAGAGTCTGTATAAATAGTCCCACACCGACAACACACCCCCCCCCTCTCCCGTAGTCACTGAGTTAAGCAGTGTGTTTGGCATGGCACGGACTGTCAATAAACCATTCACTGCTTATGGCTGCATGGGCAAAAGGAGCATTCTAAGCCGTGTTAATGTTCGTCGACTACCTTTTTTCACTGACAAAAAAGCGCACAGCCCACCAATCAGAGGGAGTAGACCGAAACCGTGCCATCTTACAATGAGCGCTGTTGGTGAAGAACATTACGAAGATATAGCCTACAGTTAAATATGGATGAAAGTGCTCCTTTAAGAAGTCTAAGTGGAAGGAAAAAAAGGCCTCACTGGTACACAGACAAGCCAGGGGCTTCACAATGCGTTCTAGCACACAGCCTCTCCAGGGGCTTTTTGTAAACTTAGAATTTCAGGAGTAGGCTACTTGTCTAAATTAAAGCAGCACTCGTTGCCATTGCTGCTAACTATATCTTTCTGTGGCTCCAGATGATCCCTGTGCTTTAGACCCGCTGTTGACCTGTCTGTCTAGCATCAAATGTTGGATGAGTGAGAACTTTCTCAAGCTAAATGAGGATAAGACAGAAGTTCTCATAATCGGTTCTAGTGAGCAGAAATAATCAATAATAAGCAGACTTGGCAGCCTGAATGTAGAAAGTAACAGTACAGTAAAGAACCTGGGGGTTATTATTGATTCTGAATTGAATTTTAATTCACACATTAATCATGTTACCAAGATTGCCTTTTTTCACCTTAGAAATATTGCACGAATCAGAGCCTATTTGTCCTTGGACGATGCAAAAATGCTAATCCACGCCTTCGTTTTTTCTCGGCTTGATTACTGCAATGCACTTTTTTCAGGACTGCCTAAGAAAACAACTGACAGATTACAACTTGTCCAAAATGCAGCAGCCAGAGTTTTAACTAGAACTAAGATGAGAGAACATATTACTCCAGTTTTGGCATCACTGCACTGGCTTCCGGTTGTTTTTAGGATTGATTTAAAAATTATTTTACTTGTCTATAAAGCTCTCAATGGTCTCGCGCCTTCCTACCTACATGACTGCCTGCCTAAATATGTCCCAAACCGCCCCCCTAAGGTCTTCCACTGCTGGCCTGCTCGCTTTGCCTAAAAAAATGGCAACTAAAAAATACGGGGAAGCAGCTTTTTGCTTCTACGGGCCGTCGGCATGGAACAAGCTCCCACTGTACCTTCGTCAGGCAGCCTCTGTAGACATTTTAAAGCTCAGCTCAAGACCCACTTCTACAACATTGCTTAGTTTTAATTGATCTTTTATTTTTTATTTTTGTTATTCATGTCCTCACTGTATTGCATTACTGCTTGTTTTTTAATGTCGTTGCCTTGCTTTTCTTTTATTCTCCATTGTTCTGTAAAGCACTTTGAGCTGCATTTCATGTCATGAAAGGTGCTATACAAATAAAGTTTTATTATTATTATTATTATAAGAGCTACTGTGCGTTAGAGCAGTGGTTCCCAAAATGGGGTCCGGGGACCCCTAGGGGTCCTTGAGAGAGTTCCAGGGGGTCCCCAGCACTCAGAGAGTGTACAAATACACACTCTACTCTCAGAGTTAAATTCACTTTGATTTTACAATATACATTGGGGTCCCAGAGATAGAAATGCCATTAAATGGGGGACCGTAGCCTAATGCAGGTCAAACCTGGGGTCCTTGAAATTAAACTGGTGGAGATTCACTGCTAGAGCCGTAAAGATCTTCTCTTATGAGGGTATATGGCGTATATTTTCTAATGGGGGTCCGCAGGCTATTGAGTGTCAATTTGGGGGTCCTCGACATGAAAAGGTTTGAGAACCACTGCGTTAGAGAGAATGGTTTGTACAGAGACATGAGTCATCGCTCTGTGCCCAGCATCCGTGGCATCCATGTACCAGTCCTGGCCATCATTTCTCCCTCCATTAAAAAGCCCAGAAATACTGTAGCCGATCTACATGCTGTGAGCTTGTAGGCACTGTCGTTACAAAAAGACCACAGCTTCCAAACGACAATCCTGGAATACGTTTTTTTTTTATACCATTAGCTGTACTTTAAAAGGTAGGGATGGTCTTGTTACAAGAAAAAGCACGGTATACAAAAGAAATGTTTGACTAAAAGCACTGGCATAACATATTACTTGATTTACCAAAGTAAAAGTATAAAACAAGTGCTTAAGTGTGTGTTTTTTTGTACTATTTATGTAAATAAGTAACTCAACCTGCCCATTGGGTAGAAGAAACAGATTATGCCGTTAGCAGAATGTGTCTGGAGAGATTACTAGTAGTAACTAGATTACTATAGTAACTACACCCATCACCCATCAAATAACTTTAGTGGAGTAAAAAAGTACAATATCTGCCTCTGAGATGGAGTGGAGTAGATGTACTAGGAGTAGCAAGTAGAAGTATGCTCAAGTAAAGTCAAAGTACTACATCCATCCATGCATCGCTGGCATTACGGTCATCCAGCCGCCTGTCCCGGGACCATTCCAGCAGCGTTCTCCATGGAAACCACACACACACAGTGGCACAGGCCCCAGGCGACCGGCTCGCTGCCTGGCTGACGCGCACACGCACACGCACACGCACGCGCACACGCACGCGCACACACACACACACACACACACACACACACACACACACACACACACACACACACACACACACACACACACACACACACACACACACACACACACACACACACACACACACACACACACACACACACACACACGCCAAGCCTGGCGACTCAAACACTAATTTGTCTCACAGGGGAACGAGGGCAGGAGGAGAAAAAGAGAGGCCCTTCTCTTCACATGTTACAGCAGCACAGCGGGACGGGACGTTTGCACATTTTGGCTTTTCTCTGGAATGGGGAGGGAGTGCGGCAATGCTCGCACACACACACGCACACGCACACGCACACACACACACACACACACACACACACGCACACACACACACACCTAAACATTTACACGCAGGCACAGATAGCCGATATGTGAAAATCCATGCACACAATAAACACACACACACACACACAGACACACAGTGTGCAGCTACAGTAAATGAGTTAGGTCATGTCTAATATTATCCGCCACACCTCCACTAAGTCGGCATTGAGTAACAGGCCGTCCGTCCGCCCGTTTGTCTGTCTGTCTGTCGGTCTGTCTGTCTGTCTGCCTGCCTGCCTGCCTGCCTGCCTGCCTGCCTGTCTTGGCAACAACATGGTACTAGGCCTGTCACAATTATTACATGGTCGCCTAATCCCAATAATTTGAGATAATGGCAATTTGCATAATTCAATAAGTCAATCATTTCCATGTTACAAAATGAGCACACATTGTCAAGCCAATTTAGAAAAATAGCAGATATAGTTGATCAACAAGCTTACAACGCGCTTGCAGATCAACTATTTCCACTATGTTCTAATGTTTTGGAAAGAAGACATTAAAAATAATGTCATTGATGGAGAATAAGTAATTTTTGGGGGGTGAACTACTCCTTTAACTCTCTTTTTAAACCTAAAATGGCAATGTCTCTTGGAAGGACCAGGAAAAGAGTCGTCACAATGTCTGTTCCTCAAATTATAAGATACCTGCGGGGACATTTGGTCCTCATACAGTAAGTACAAGCACACGCACATGCACACACAGAGGTGGGAAAACACCTAATTATCTGTCGTCTCTCAAGACATAAGCTAATGTCGCGCCCGCCCCAAAACATATCATCACATACGTCTAGAAAGCCACACATGCAGCTCAATTCTCCATCCTCCCTCCAGCATGGCCCTCTCTATAGAGTCCAGACAGCCTGGCTGTCATCAACCCCACCGCACTGAGCTCTTTGTAAACAGCGCTATCTAATCGCCACGGCATCTTCTGGCCAAAGCCCACCCGCTGACCCCCTGACCCCAACGAGCCTCCCCCTCAAGCCCCCCCTTGTCCTCAGAGACTCTGACGAAGCGCAGAGGAGGGGGCAGAAAGAGGGGGAGGTCTTTTTTGGACGGCACTTAAACATGACCAGGGGCTGCATGGCTCAGTGATATACAATGTGCCAATGTCGGCGCTCTGCTTTTTTTCTCTCTTTTTTTTTTTACTGCTCCCTTGGGGGTCATGGGGGTTTATCTAAGAGGGTCCTCACGTCTGCTTGCTCTCCAGGGCTTTTGTGAGACTGTTGACTTAGGCAGAGAAGGCTCCGACTTTGACAGTTGTTTTGTCCGGAGGGGAGGGCGGGTTATTAAGTCATTTGTATCTCTGCTTGTAAACAAATCACGGCACTCCGTTAAATGCTTAGAGTGTTCATTTACACTCCCAAAGTGAAATACTAAATCGTAAAATATTCATAGAATTACAGATAATAATGAAACGTGAAACACTTCAAGAGGATTTCAAAATCATCTTTGCCAGATGCCTGATGAAGGTCTGACGACCGAAACGTTGCTCAATAAATCTAAACTCAAGTGAAGACTTTTTCTCTACTTCTCAGTTCCAGTTATCCGACGCACCTGTCCATTGTAGGTGTGCAGGAGGACTTTTTCTTATGGAGTCCCTGGAACAAAATATTATCAGATATGGGTCCGCGGCCAAATACAGATAATTCTGGGGGTCCTTGCCATGCAAAACATTTGAGCACCACTGAGCACCACTTTGAGAAAAATGTCAGGATTTAGAAGACATTTTGTAGAACCTGGTCTCAGGTCTTAAATGGGTTAACAGACATACCGAGCAATGAGACAATACAAAGAAACCCAGAACGTGCAAACGAGATCAAAAGTAATTCCCAAACAAAGAGAAATATTGATGAGGGAGGGAGCCAGACCTCGCTTTTTCCCTCGGAAGCTTAATACGGCGAGGAGAAATAAATGATGAGCAGTCAGCGTTTTCCAGTTTCACAGTCAGTCACGTTGGGGTAACGTAAGGTTTAGCAGCGCGACCGCGGCGGGCCTGTGATTCATTCTGGGAAGCCAGCTGGAGGTAGAAACTAGAAACAACACCCCTGACGGCACTAAATGACATGTTTGGAGCGTTTAGGAATGAAGGAATAGCCAGCAGCACACAAGAAAGGTTCGTTTCACATGGTTTATTTACCACTGACTGACAAAGAGACGCGTTTCGGCCTGATGGGCCTTGCTTGTACCAGCGTTGAGGACGGCCCATCAGGCCGAAATGCGTCCGTTGTCCGTCAGAAGTAAACCACGGGAAAAGGACATTTCTTCCTTATTCCTTCATTCCTAAATGTACCATTGAGCCTTGCACCTGTACGAACATTCATCTGATTTGGGAGTGTTGCAGGTGCTTTTGCAGATTCTTTCTCTCGTGTCTTTGAGTAGTGACTCCTCCGCTTGTCCTCCAGGTCACCACTTCATTTGAACACGCGCTGACTCGGCTAAACACATCAGACTGCGGGGCCCAAAAGCCCGCCGCCGTCATGGGAGCTGACATTTTACCATCAAACCTTTTCATGAAAAGTATACTGAATAATGGATGGAGGAAATAGAGCTAATGTGGTTAACGTTACATTATAAATCTGCACAGTAACTAGTAAGTAGAAAGTACAACATTTACTTTGAGTAGTGGAACAGAAGTATAGTGTAATTTAGTTGAAATTGAGTCGGAAAATACTTAAAGTAAAGCAAAAATATCCTGTTATTTTTTTTACAGTGCAGTACTTGAGTAAACGTACTTGGCTACTAAACCACTGAGCATGGTCGTTTCCAAAGGCCCGCTGCATGTGTGCTTTAGCCTCAGTTTCTCATTGCGCTACATGAGCCGTGTGAGCCAGCGCCGTTGCATAGTGGAAAAATAGACATTTTATAGACGCACGGGGAACGGCATAATGACTGGATTCGGCGGTGGTGAACTTGGCCCAGCGGAGGCCTCGCCACGGGGAGCGGTGGTCCTGAAAATAATACGTTTTTATTTTTTTTATTATTATTATTATTATATAGCGTTGACCTCATCACTTACCCGTCAGAGTCCTGGTAGTTGACATTCAGCTTCTTGGTGGAGCCCAGCAACTCTGCACAGAAAGAAAAACACAAAACACAATGAAAATATGCACACCTTTTTACCAGTTGTGGAAAAAGTACGCAGCCCTATAGGGTCACCGACCCTACGCCATAGAGTAGAAAGAAGGATAGAGACTGAACTGGCCTTGTTAAAGCCCAGCTGCATGGGGTTTCCCGGTCATGAATCCACGGGTCCGCCTGTACTCCCTCCTCTTACCACTAGGTTGAAGAGCCTCACTGGGGCCTTGCCCTACGCCCGTGCTCCGCGGCCCTAGGGTCACCGACCCTAGGGCCGCGGAGGTCACGGCACTAAAACGTTTGGGAACCCTTGTTGTAAGGGTCTGTTTGGTCCCAGGGACACCCTGGAACCACCTCCAGGACCCCTGGGGGTCCCTGGACCTCATTTTGAGAGCTAGTGTAATATTACAGTGCAATCCAATACTTCTGTAAAGGCTCAAAGCTCTGATTGTGTGCCGACTAGTCACTGTGACCTTCAGGGCGACCTTGGCCCCCCCGAGGGCTCAGCGACCGCTCCTCACAGTGAATGCTTCTTTTTCAACCGTGCATGAGACATTAACAACGGCGCGCCGATTAAAACGCGATGGCCGGTCCCGCTGAAAACCGCACAGAGCGAGCAGAACGGCCCGCTTTGTTCGGAACCCCGCGCAGAACGACGGTCGAGCACTGTACGTCACACGATGCGGCCGAGAGCGCCGCCAAAATGCCAGAGAAGAGGACCTTTGTGACAAAGCCTTGCCAGAATTCAGTGTGTGTATAATTCTGTGTACATATCGCCGTGTGTACAGTCCTCATACACCAAGTCTCAGGTGATTCGATTCTCAAAGTGGGTGCCATCCGAGGCACCCTAGGGTGCCGTGACGCACATAATACTTTGATGGTATTTGAAATGTCTTAAATAGCACTTCAGTTTAACCTCCTAAACCCTCTATACTTGGTCAGACGGACCACCAAACCTCCTTGCCAAAAATAGCCGATCTGATAGCTCACAAGATGTGACACACACAAATGCGTGCGTGTGTGTGGGGTGCAAGTCATTCATGTGAGTGTGTGTGTGTGTGGGGGGGGGGGGGGGGGGGGGTGGGGGTGACTCCCTGTCAACATGTGGGTTCCAGAGGACCGCAGGGGTCTCTCTCTCTCTCTCTCTCTGTCTGTCTCTCTCTCTCTGTCTCCGTGGCAGAACATCAAAGGGGTCTGCTGCGGCGGAGGTCCCCACTGTCATGTGACCTGGCCCGGTGGAAGTCACACCGGGGTCATAGGTTAAGACAACACCCTCGGGACAGAGACAGGGGGGGAGGGGGGCAGGGGTGGATTTACGACGGGGACGGCCTTGTCACCCGATCGGTCAGCAGCACAATTGTTGGTTTTTGTGATGGTGTATTCTGTATTGTATCAACGTACACCAAATGGACCCTTATGGGACTGTAACTCTCAGAGTGTAAAAAATTAACCAACCTCGTACAGGTCTGTAACTTGAGGTGTATAAAGATGGAACCAACTGGTTGTACACTCTCAAGTAACACTGAGGATTGTACAGTGCAGATTGGGTTCCCAGATGCATCATGAGGGGGTCTGTGGCCTAATGCATATCAAACTGGGGGTCCTTGAAATTAGAAACGTTGACAGTCAATATATTGTGTGTGCGTGTGTGTGTGTGTGTGTGTGTGTGTGTGTGTGTGTGTGTGTGTGTGTGTGTGTGCGCGAGCATATGTGAGTTTCACCACGGGAGAGAACGTTTACTATCAGAGGTCACAAGAGGTAAAGGGTCAGGCCACACACCCACCCACACCCACACACACACACACACACACACACACACACACACACACACACACACACACACACACACACACACACACACACACACACACACAGGGAGAGGTAGAGCGAGAGTCATGGGGATGTTCTACTGTAAGCCCCTAGAGAAATACAGTACATGCTGACAGGAAGAATAACTATAAAAATAACTGATCTACAAGCCCACGCGTGCCAAGACCATGAGCTGTGAGCTTTTTCAATTTTAATGGTTACCTTAAATTAAATTAATTAAATTAATCATTAATAATGAGGAGAATGTGACCGCAGAGTTGTCTCGTCGTTGATGGATTCAATAAGGTTGCTATAGAGTCAAATAGCTGCATGGATTGACTTTAATCTTCTGATGTTTGCTTAAAGTGTTGTTTCAGTGTCGACATTCGCAGGGACTCTGTCCGCATCTCGTTATAATTTGAGCTGAAAGTAGAACCATGGATTTGCTGCCACAAGAATGCCGGGCCAACGGCAGCGCGTTCTGCCCCCGTCTGCAAATTGGGAGAAGCCTCCCTGGGGCCCGTGGCACACGGAACGGAGCCATTTAAGCCGGTGCAAACCGGCTGAAACGGAACCCGTTGTAAAACAAAAATATATATATATCCACCTAAAAATAGACAACCGCTGTGAGTATCTAAACTATGATTATATGCCTGTCCATAAAAGAACAGCCAACGCCTCCAAAAGTCTTTTTGTTTGCCTTATAGGCCTCCTGAACGGCTGTACTTGTGCAATAATCAATCGTGGCTAAAATCACAGGATGCCACACAGCGCTGCACGCTGTCATGACGTGCTCCAACAGACCGGGGCTATGCCATCTCTACAGCGGAGAGGCAATCCTCCGAAAAGGAACACATCGAGACGCCGTGTCAAAAACCGGTTGTTCCCTGAAAAACAGCCTTTGATATCCCCCATGCACACCGAAATCTGGACTTTTATCACTAGTGGAACAATCTGCTTGTCTAATTATAAGCAGCCGCCGTACTGGCTTTTTCTTTTAAAAGGGGGAGCCATATAAAACAACACACGCTGTCATCTGGCTGATAAAGTGGGACTCCGTCCAGCGCAGTGGCGGTCGTGTGGTGTCGTGTCGTGTGTGGTTTCAAATTGCACGGCTCTAGCATTAGTCTGGTAAGGGCTCTCCGGTCGGGCATGGCTCTGGCATTAGTCTGGTAAGGGCTTTCCGATCGGGCATGGCTCTAGCATTAGTCTGGTAAGGGCTCTCCGGTCGGGCATGGCTCTGGCATTAGTCTTGTGAGGGCTCTCCGGTCGGGCATGGCTCTGGCATTAGTCTTGTGAGGGCTCTCCGGTCGGGCATGGCTCTGGCATTAGTCTTGTGAGGGCTCTCCGGTCGGGCATGGCTCTGGCATTAGTCTTGTGAGGGCTCTCCGGTCGGGCATGGCTCTGGCATTAGTCTTGTGAGGGCTCTCCGGTCGGGCATGGCTCTGGCATTAGTCTTGTGAGGGCTCTCCGGTCGGGCATGGCTCTGGCATTAGTCTTGTGAGGGCTCTCCGGTCGGGCATGGCTCTGGCATTAGTCTTGTGAGGGCTCTCCGGTCGGGCATGGCTCTGGCATTAGTCTTGTGAGGGCTCTCCGGTCGGGCATGGCTCAAGCTCAATTGTAACGCCTGATTCAGGTCATGAGTTAGGTGCAAAAAATAGCCCATCTACAAACTCATGATGAGTTCGTTTTTAGTTGTTTTTTCTTTCTAAGATTTATCCCACAATTTTCTAACCCATTTTTTTTCAACCATTGCCAATGCCTAAACTGTAATCCTATACTCTCCCTCTGCCAACCTGGGGAGAGCCCAGAACTGAGCTCATGCAGGCCACATCTTCTCACCTGACAGGGGGGAGTTTCCCATCCATCAAGCGCCCCAGCTGACCAGGGGAGGCAGTATAGAGGAGCTTGTATTTTGGACAAAGTTGAACGCTTTTTTTAGGCTGTAGTCAGTATTGCCATGTAAGCTTATTATAAGCTATTTTGGGCATGTTTTTTTTCTGCGAAGTTGAATTATTGGTAGTTGTGGATTGCCTTTTTTTGGGCTTGTTTCTAAAAGCGTATAGTTGCTCATTTGGGCTCGTTTCCTAAAGTATTTTTTTTATTTTATTGCAGCTGTTTTACTCTAAACAGAAACAAAAAACAAAACAACGTTTGGAAAAGAGCAGCTTATCTACAGCTGCATTCTGAGCTTGTAGATGGGCTGCTATTTTCAAAACAATTCTTGATTTTTCACATCGTAATCGCAATGCATTGTGAGCTTGAAAATAGCCATCGTAAATTGTTAAAATGCTCATGTGGCCTATAGTACTTATTTCGGGCTCGTCCTCAGAGCTATGACTCATCCCCGTGCCTGAAAGCCGCTGGACAGAGATCCAACCTTCTGGCAAAAGGAAACAGCCTGTGTGACTTTAAGGGCCAACTGCACTTCCCCTGCAGCTCCTATCGTATCAGAGACGGCCGGCTGTTTGAAGACTGGACATCTTTCAGAGGAAAACCCTGGACAGCCCATCAGTGTCTGGAGAGTTCCCCTCCCCTCCCCTCCCCTCCTGTGGCCTTCCCAGAACCCTGGCACGGGAACACAGGAAGCTAAACAGCATGTGTGTGTTTGCCCAGGGAAGCAGCATGGCCACTCTCTTATCTGCCGAGTTGAATGGATGGGGGAGCAGCCTGGCGACTATATAGGCTACTCACCCAGAACAGCAGCCATATAGGCTGCCTCGCTTTAGGGTGCTTTGTGCCTTATCTGCACTCCGGGACATGGTGGTGGGAAACAAAAGTGTCCCGTTGGCTTCTTGGCCTGACTGTCCCGCCGGCCCCTAGCTATACTGTGTCGTGTTTGGACAAGGCTAGGCCATGAGGAACCTTATGTGTCTTCTCCCTCGGCGTCTAGACAGGGCGACAAGCTACACCACCATCAGACAAGATGTAAATACAGATTGGTTTGATCAGTTTGCGTAGCTGTGTACAAGACATACGCACACACACCTCCATCGCTAGGACTGATGGGAGAGCGTTTCTTTTCACAAATTGCCTAAACTGTAATCCAGGGCGCTATAGTCTCCCTCTGCCAACCTGGGGAGAGCCCCGAACCTAAGCTCATGCTTCCTTTAATGAGCCGTCAGCAGTCAGCAGTCCGCTTCTTTTGGACGTATCGGGTGGAAGGAACACAAGTTATTCCAACCAGTTCCTTTCCTCTCCTTCAGGCGCCCGGCTGACCAGGGGGAGGCATTATAGAGACCATAGAGGCTTCACAAGCCTCACAGTTGCCCCCCCCCCCCCCCAAAGAAAAAGGCTGCACAACAACAAAAAGAAAAAGAGCAGCACAGCATTCGTGACGCGGTTCAGTGTGATCTGTTGATTTGTTTTTAATCCGATTTTGTACATAATTACATTCCAACCGTTGCTTTTTGTCCTGAGCCTAAAAAACTTCAAGCCAATTATCCATACCTTCGCCCGCAAAAAACAACTGATCTACAAGCTCAGAATAACTGATCTACAAGCTCAGAACAACTGATGTACAAAGCTCAGAACAACTGATCTACAAGCTCAGAACAACTGATGTACAAAGCTCAGAACAACTGATCTACAAGCTCAGAACAAGTCACAGTGGTTGCGACCTCGTACAGTAGATCTGTTCTCCCCCTAAAGAATAGGCCTGCCAGGGTTGAAGTAGTACAGTAATGTCCCTCTCTCCATCTTAATTTATACTCATACGATGGTGTCCCGTGCCAAAAATAGCCAATCTATGAGCTCACAGCTTATCTGTGACTTATAGATTGGCTATTTTCGTATATACCCTTTGATCATAGGCCAGCCTCATCCCTGCAGAACGTGTGTGTGTGTGTGTGTGTGTGTGTGTGTGTGTGTGTGCGTGCGTGCGTGTGCGTGCATGCGTCTACAGGCAGAGCATTTGAACACACTTTCTTCTAACCCTAACCCAGGAGGAGCTGCTGGGACGGCGGTGCAGGTTGGGGGGGGTGTCGTCATTAGTGTGAGCGAACGCTGGTTTCCTGACAACTAGCTCCCTCCTCGTCATCACTTTTTTTCACTTCCTCCGTGCGGCCTTCATGTGGCGGGACCCCCCCACCCACGGCGCACCACCGTGTGTGTGTGTGTGTGTGTGTGTGTGTGTGTGTGTGTGTGTGTGTGTGTGCGCGCGTGTGTGAGGCGCTGCTTGTAGATTTGTCTGTGTACAATGACCCTTGGCCTGTGGGTGCGTGCGTGCGTGAATACGCGGAGACGCTCTCTCGGCTAGCCCGTGGAGAGGAAGGCACCAGAGGAGCACACGCGCGGGACAGAGAGAGTGCACGTGAGACAATAAGCCTCAGTTAACACACTTGAACCACTCAGTTGCGTGGCCATGTCACGCATGCTTGGCAAATAGCAGATAAGCTCACGGCGCGTCTCGATTGTGACCCGGAAGGGGGGAGGGGGGTTTGAGTTTAACTCGGTCCGTGACACGGGCTTCAGTGTGGGGGTGGGGGGGTGGGGGGTTTGACACGGTCGGGCGTCACAGTGCGGGGGTGGGGGGGTGGGGGGGTGGGTCTTCTGTTTGCACAGCCTCTGGAAGAGAGAGTTGTGAAGGAACAAAACAAGGAGTTTGAGCGAGGAGGAGGGGGGGAGGGGCTAAGTTTCCTTTCCCCAGGACCATTGTTACTCAGAGTGGGAGGCTGGTGGGGGGGGGGGGGGGCTCCAGCGGGAAGGGGGAGCGTAAAATTAAATGAAATGAAAGAGGGAAAATGAGGGAGGAAAGAGGAAGAAAGCAGGTGGGGGAGAAATCGAATCCCTCCATGACTCTCTGAACTTGTGTTCATCTCTCTCTCTCTCTCTCTCTCTCTCTCTCTCTCTCTCTCTCTCTCTCTACTGCTCTGCTTTCAGGGGCTGAACAGCTACACGCCTCCGACGGCCACACCACTGCAGCCTAATAATACATTACCCTCTTAACTTTAATTCATATTATGCAAAACATTGAAAGAAGAGACACACACACACACACACACACACACACATGCACGCACACACGCGCATGCACACGCACACAGCATGCTGAACTACTACATTTTGTTCTACTGGATCTATTCTCCACCAGTCCATCACTTAGCATTTTAGTTTTAGTCAACATAGCTTAGTTTTCATTTCGTTGTTGTTTAGTTTTGATCAGTGAAAAAAAAGGTAGTCGAACATTTTCCATCATATAGTTTCAGTCAACGAAATCAACACTGGTGGTGTGGGGCGGACCAGGAGGTTCTGTAGAAACATGACAGCGGTCCAGAGAACCACTGGACCAGGTGGTTTCTGTAGAAACATGACAGCGGTCCAGAGAACCACTGGACCAGGAGGTTCTGTAGAAACATGACAGCGGTCCAGAGAACCACTGGACCAGGAGGTTCTGTAGAAACATGACAGCGGTCCAGAGAACCACTGGACCAGGTGGTTTCTGTAGAAACATGACAGCGGTCCAGAGAACCACTGGACCAGGTGGTTTCTGTAGAAACATGACAGCGGTCCAGAGAACCACTGGACCAGGAGGTTCTGTAGAAACATGACAGCGGTCCAGAGAACCACTGGACCAGGTGGTTTCTGTAGAAACATGACAGCGGTCCAGAGAACCACTGGACCAGGTGGTTTCTGTAGAAACATGACAGCGGTCCAGAGAACCACTGGACCAGGAGGTTCTGTAGAAACATGACAGCGGTCCAGAGAACCACTGGACCAGGTGGTTTCTGTAGAAACATGACAGCGGTCCAGAGAACCACTGGACCAGGTGGTTTCTGTAGAAACATGACAGCGGTCCAGAAAACCACTGGACCAGGAGGTTCTGTAGAAACATGACAGCGGTCCAGAGAACCACTGGACCAGGAGGTTCTGTAGAAACATGACAGCGGTCCAGAGAACCACTGGACCAGGAGGTTCTGTAGAAACATGACAGCGGTCCAGAGAACCACTGGACCAGGTGGTTTCTGTAGAAACATGACAGCGGTCCAGAGAACCACTGGACCAGGAGGTTCTGTAGAAACATGACAGCGGTCCAGAGAACCACTGGACCAGGTGGTTTCTGTAGAAACATGACAGCGGTCCAGAGAACCACTGGACCAGGTGGTTTCTGTAGAAACATGACAGCGGTCCAGAAAACCACTGGACCAGGTGGTTTCTGTAGAAACATGACAGCGGTCCAGAGAACCACTGGACCAGGAGGTTCTGTAGAAACATGACAGCGGTCCAGAGAACCACTGGACCAGGAGGTTCTGTAGAAACATGACAGCGGTCCAGAGAACCACTGGACCAGGTGGTTTCTGTAGAAACATGACAGCGGTCCAGAGAACCACTGGACCAGGAGGTTCTGTAGAAACATGACAGCGGTCCAGAGAACCACTGGACCAGGTGGTTTCTGTAGAAACATGACAGCGGTCCAGAAAACCACTGGACCAGGTGGTTTCTGTAGAAACATGACAGCGGTCCAGAGAACCACTGGACCAGGTGGTTTCTGTAGAAACATGACAGCGGTCCAGAGAACCACTGGACCAGGAGGTTCTGTAGAAACATGACAGCGGTCCAGAGAACCACTGGACCAGGAGGTTCTGTAGAAACATGACAGCGGTCCAGAGAACCACTGGACCAGGTGGTTTCTGTAGAAACATGACAGCGGTCCAGAGAACCACTGGACCAGGAGGTTCTGTAGAAACATGACAGCGGTCCAGAGAACCACTGGACCAGGTGGTTTCTGTAGAAACATGACAGCGGTCCAGAGAACCACTGGACCAGGAGGTTTCTGTAGAAACATGACAGCGGTCCAGAGAACCACTGGACCAGGAGGTTCTGTAGAAACATGACAGCGGTCCAGAGAACCACTGGACCAGGTGGTTTCTGTAGAAACATGACAGCGGTCCAGAGAACCACTGGACCAGGAGGTTCTGTAGAAACATGACAGCGGTCCAGAGAACCACTGGACCAGGAGGTTCTGTAGAAACATGACAGCGGTCCAGAGAACCACTGGACCAGGTGGTTTCTGTAGAAACATGACAGCGGTCCAGAGAACCACTGGACCAGGAGGTTCTGTAGAAACATGACAGCGGTCCAGAGAACCACTGGACCAGGTGGTTTCTGTAGAAACATGACAGCGGTCCAGAAAACCACTGGACCAGGAGGTTCTGTAGAAACATGACAGCGGTCCAGAGAACCACTGGACCAGGAGGTTCTGTAGAAACATGACAGCGGTCCAGAGAACCACTGGACCAGGAGGTTCTGTAGAAACATGACAGCGGTCCAGAGAACCACTGGACCAGGAGGTTCTGTAGAAACATGACAGCGGTCCAGAGAACCACTGGACCAGGTGGTTTCTGTAGAAACATGACAGCGGTCCAGAGAACCACTGGCTCGACAAGAATGTCAGCGACGCACGAGCAGCACGTCCTCAAATCCTCAACAACAACAACAACAGAAACTCTTGACGGCCGCGTGAATGAATGTTTGGCGTGGGGATTTCAGTTCACTGCAGAATCAGATTAAATCCAGCCCCCCCCGGCAGCCAGACAGCCAGCCGTCGGAGGGACAGCAAAACACCACGGTATGTAAATAAAAAAGGCCCCTGCAGGCCTGCAGATGAGCGCCGAGGAGTGTGTGGTCATACACACTCCTTGCACACACACACACACACACCCACCACATGCTGGAGTGGCCAACCCAAACACAGGAGCATGTGAAAGCTCAGTTACTCACACACGTGCACACGTACACACACACACACACACACACACACACACACACTCTGAGGTATGTGTGCGGAGATATTCGAGACAGACGGAGGCTTCACTCACACCTTCGCATCTAGCATACAACATTGTTGGATGCTAGATGTAAAGAAAGGGTAAGTGTCATGCATTTCCAATGGAAGTCACATGGTTTGACACAACATTTTTGTTGTACGGCTTTCGGCTGTGTTTCGACTGCCCCCCCCCCTCCCCCTCATACAACAAAAATGTTGTGTCAAGCCATGTGACTCCCATTGGAAATGAATTGTGAGCTTGCATCAGTAAACAAGTCTCATGCATCAGCTATACAACAATCTGTTGTGACCGTGTGAGTGAAGCCTTAGATGTCAGTGTATATGAATGAAGGTGTTGCATTATTAAAGGATATTAAAGGGTTAGTTCAGATTTCTGGACTTAAAGTTTTAGGAAATACTTGCCATTAATGTAGTGGTTGCAAAGGTATCAATTGATCGTCTGAGTTCCGTGGTGGGAGTTCTGCTCTGGTTTTGGTGAATATTAAGTAGTTCCGGTCATTTGGTGGGAGTCACTGGGGGCCACGCAGTAAAAATAAATGAATCCACAAAACTAGCGTCATTTGTATTGTTGACCTATTTATACCATACAGTGGAACTTTAGTTCAACTTTGACCCCTCTGTCACATGGAACTATGTTTTTTGCTCGTCGGTGGGTCAAAGCGGTGGTCGTCTGTGGAGCAGCCTGTGATGACCTCAGAGAGTCATGTTGCGATCGTCAAGGCCTTATATGGTCAAAAGACTCCACAGAGACCACAGTCACACTTCCGAGGACCAATCAAAATGTGACACGACACACACACACTGACAGTCTATGAGCCCGCTGTCACTGACCAGCCACACTGTGTGTGTGTGTGTGTGTGTGTGTGTGTGTGTGTGTGTGTGTGTGTGTGTGTGTCAATGAGACAGTGGTGGACTAGACCCAAACACTGGTGGTGAGACATTTTTATGCGTCCCTTTATTTTTTTGTTTCCTACATTTTGTAATTATTATTATTATTTCAAAACATATTCAAAAAACATTCACAACAGTTTTCATGAATTACTACCAAATTAAAAGTCATTTCTTGAATAAATAAAAGAAAAATCTAAGAAATGCCATTAATTAGAAAACAAATGTTTAATAAGTCCTGTCCCGAAACATGAAGGTCCGCCAACACATTATGGACTGTCAGCCGGTACGTACTAATAGAAAGCTTGGGAAGCACTGGCCTAGTGCGTTGAAAAAGACACCTTTGTTCTCAGCTGATACGGACAATAAGCCACTCCGACCAACTTGCTTACCAACTTACAGACACCGGAAAGCCGTTCAAACGATATTGTGCACGAGAACAAAGACCTACAAAGAACTCACTTCATTATAGTCTGGAGGACAAAATGAAAAGGGAAGCTTGACGTCACACTCTTCAAAACGATGCTTCCTATGCACATACAGTACAGGCACAGCATGGATGAAACATTTCATTCTGCTGACCAAAGCAAATTAGAATCCTTCCCCTCGTGAATACAATGTTCCGCGAACCCGAGTGCGATCATAAAAAGGATTATTGATATGACACCTCAAGGACCTGATGTTTGCTGTAACATCATTAGTGAGACTTATAAAAATGTTTACTCGTTCAGAGTTTGTACATTGAATTACTTCCCGGAATTGGCTGTGTTCGTAGCTGGCCAAACAAAGTGGTTGACCGCCAAGCATACCCGCCGGTCGTTGGATCTTTTTTTCACCGCTGTGGCTGTTCGTACATCCTGGGTTCCTAGACACGTCCTTTACTCAGTGGTTCTCAAAGTATGGTCCGGGTACCTCCATGGGTCCTTGAGGGACTTCCAGGGTGTCCGAACCAAAATGTGTTCATATAGCGTCGATATCAGTGACGTAAGTTAATTGTGGGTGTGTTTCTTTTACAGTAGGTGTTACTGTACCAGCATGAACGCCTCTTGTACAGGTAAATTAATGGCGGCACACAGAAACACACACACACACACACACACACACACACACACATGTAACTACTTTACTGCAGACCCGCGATTGGGTCAAATAATCCCTCACTGCCTGCCGTAGAAAAGGCGTCTTTTATTTAGAAAATCCCGAAATTCACACCGGAAGAACCGGGAGTATAAAGATCAGCCATAATGATTCTGCCGATCGTTACTTTCACTTTGATCAGAAGCGATAATATTGTAACCGCGAGGTAGCGCAGGTTTTTTTATTGAGCTCCTATAACAGCTGTTCAATCACCTCAATCTGAGCCTCAATTCCGAGAAAAACGCTGATAAAGATTGCGCTAATAATGGAAGTGGATGGTGGGGAAACATTTAATTGACGGACCACAGCGGAAGCAAGCATTGCCTAGTGACTGGTAAGCTACTATACTCTGTAGATACTGAATTAGCTAGACTATCAAAAAATACCCCAAAGACGTCAAAGGCAGGGAGCGCCATTGAGAAATAGGACATCAAAGACCTCATCTGCAGAAAATGATCTGCATTATTACCTTCAGCTGCGTTTACCTCCCAAGTCTGTGAAAAGTCTGTTTTGCTCTTGAGATGAATATTGTGTAAGTGTATGTATTGTAAGTAGGGTTGCACCGAAAGGGAAATTCTTGGCCGAAACCGAATACCGACTATAGGAAACAGTCGGCCAAAAAACGAATATCTGAATATGATGATCTTTTTTCCTACCATTGCCGTCATGGCCGTACCTTAAAGCTACCTGATTTATGGCAAAACTTAACTTAAATAATAATCACTATTATGGGTCCATAAAACATTGATTCAGCTCTTTTGAATGCATTAATTGCATACACTATTCGGTGATATATTTTCTGCCTATTCGGGCCGAAACCGAATAGGCCGAAAAAGCATTTTTAGCCATTTCCTGCCGAATATTTTCTGCGGCCGAATATTCGGTGCATCACTAATTGTAAGTATTGGCATCAAAATGTACTTAAAGTACCAAAAGTAAAAGGTACTCATTATGCAGTCCCATTTCAAGGTTTAAAATGTTTTGAAAATAGCAGATCTACAAGCTCACAAAGCGCCACAATGCGAAGTTTTGTGAGCTTTAGGCAAATGGCCGAAATGTTTTCAAATAAATGCAGTGGAGTAAAAGTACAACATTTAGATCTGAGATGTAGTGGAGTAGAAGTAGAAAATACTAAAGTAAAGCACAAACACTTCAAAATTGTACTTACTGTAGGTACAGTACTTAAGTAAATGTACTATCCGCCACTGTACCTCCTGAGCAACAACACCGCCCCAGGTTACTAGGAGAGGTTTGGTCTCGTTGGAACCAGACAACGAACGATCAGTGTCTCTGATCGTCTGGCTGATACGCCAGACTATTATCAAAGGTATAGTATCCGCTAAGATGCCTCCACTGTTGACATCCGATTCCAACCTGTCTGTCAGACGTGCTGTAGGGCAGTGGTTCCCAAAGTGGGGTCCTGGGACCCCTAGGGGTCCTTGAGGGAGTTCCAGGGGGTCTCCAGTGGAATGATAGTTTGGAACCAAATGGACCCTTATGGGTCTATAAGAGTGTACAAACAGAACCATTTGTACAAAATGGTTCCATTTGTACACTCTCAGAGTTAAATTAACATTGATTTTACAATATAAATTGGGGGTCTCAGAGAAAGAAATGCCATTAAATGGGGGCCTGTAGACTAATATGCATGTCAAACTGGGGGTCCTTGAAATTAAACGGGTTGAGAATCATTGCTAGAGCCGTAACAATCTTCTCTTATGGGGGTTAATTAGTGTCAATTTGGGGGTCCTTGACATGAAAAAGTTTGCCGTAGGGTTGGCTGTGGGGCTAAGGGTGTGTTTATGTCCTGTCGAGAGAGGGGAAGCCCAGAGACCAGAACGCGCCCGGCGGCCTCCAACTATACTTGAAAACCGACACTCCGCCGGTCGACGCAGCCAGACCCAGACTGAATTTACGACCCCCCCCCCCCCCCATAAGCCACGTTCCAATAAACCAAGTTCAAGTCCAAACCAAACACATTCCCTTAGGTTTTTTACATCCAAGAGAGATGCTTTGCCGATCTGTCTGTAAAGTCAGGAGGAAAATGAAAACTTCCCGGAGAGCACTGCGTGCGTGCGTGCGTACGTGCGTGTGTGTGTGTGTGTGTGTGTGTGTGCTGCTGACTCCTAATAAATCAGGAGCAGTGTTTGATGGCTCTCACAGCGCTGAGCCACAGGGCATACACACATACACATCTATGCGTGTTTGTGTGTGAGGCGTGTGGTGCAGGTTAAATTGCGTGAATCAGTGTGTGTGTGTGTGTGTGTGTGTGTGTGACTGTGTGTGTGTGTGTGTGTGTGTGTGTGTGTGTGTCTGTGTGTGTGTGTGTGTGTGTGTGTGTGTGTTTGGCCGGCCATGCAGATTTGAATGCTACAGAGCATGTCGTCGTGTGTGCGTGTGTGTGTGTGCATGCCTCATCGCAGAGTGCACTTATTTTCTGCATGAATGCGCACAAACAGACACACACTCGCATACATGAGCATGCGACTGCTGGCTTTGCGTGCTCATGTGTGCATCTTGTTCCCCGTTTAGAGAGTTAATGCCTGCTTTACACACAGTTGCACAGAGATGGCCAATATACGGATGTCCAAGGTCATGCCTGCACTTTGAGATATAGCATGGCTACGCAGCGAGCGTAGGCCTGTCCCTGGTGTAAAGTAATGGACACATCGGTGAGTGCGAGACGAAAGGCCTTTCAGGGACACTCTGATGTGGCTGGGCAGCTGCAGGGCAGGCCGCAGGGGAGCAGGCATATGTTACGACATACCAAGAGTCCGACAGTCATTAGTCCCACACCCTACCCAAACACTAGCCTAACCCTAACCGCACGAGGACGCAACGCATGTCGCGGACGCAACGGGTGATTTACGCATGTCGGACTTTTGGCATGTCGGATAAACGTCTGCACCCCAGGGGAGCTGCTGGGAAGAGGCTCACGCTACATGAAGGACTCATGTCCCACTATGGAGGAGGTAGAAGCAGAGCAAACAACCCTGGGCAGAATGTAGCTACCAGTGGTGGAAAAGGTACTCAATTGCTTTACTTAAGTAAAAGTATTAACACTGCAATGTAGAAGATGTACTTGAGGGAAAGTACAAAGGTATTGGTATCAAAATGTACTTTACCAAAAGTAAAAGTACTAATTATGCAGAATGTTCCATTCCAAGTTTTCAGATGTATAAAAGTCAGCAATGCGTTGTGATGCATGTGAAGCATTGTAGCTTGTAGATCTGCTATTTTCAAATGGCCAAAATGTACAGTATATAGGGATTAAGTGGTTAATGCATGTGTTGTAATAATAATCAAAAGTAAGTAATTAAGTTTTCATATATTGGAGTAGAAGTACAATATTTGAATCCGAGATGTAGTGTAGTAGAACTAAAAGTATTGGAAATATTCAAGTAAAATATATATATATTTACAGTACAGTACTTATTGGGCGGGAACCCCTTTTGGTGTTAGCATCATGTTACGCTTTAGCTATTGAAAAGAATAGCAGATCTACAAGCTCATAGCGTGCCACAGAGTAGCGCGCTATTTTCGAAAAATCGAAGAACGACTGACATAGAAACATAGCTTTTTCAGAAAACTGTCATTTCCAAACAGGGATTTTTAGAATCTGATCTCAGGTCAAGTCAAGTTACTTTACACCACTGCACACCCTGGGCAGAATGTAGCTCCGGTATTTCAGCCAAACGCTGAAGGCTGAGGATTCCATTTTCTCCTGACCAGAGGTCACAAAATTACACAAAGTTGTCAACCAAAAGTTTTGTAGTTTGATGCGTGCACAAAACCGCTGCGTAAAATGCACTGGAAAGAATCTTACAAGACGCAGTGCCGTGATTTTGGTACTGTTTTTTAAATATCTCTTCTGTTTTGCATTTGTGTAAGGTCACTGAATGACTCTTAAGTAGAGCGCAGCTAGGAGAATAAGCATTGCGTTTTTCTGATCGCGGAATGTTTACGCGAGGTTATGATAATTATTGTATTGGACAAGGTTACAGTATAAACTGCAAATACAAAGGTTTTTTGGTTTGAGAATAAAGGTTGTGTAGCGAGAGAGAGAGAGGCTGGCGGGTTGGTTAGGGAAAGTTTGCCCTGGCACTGGGAGAGGCAGAGAAATGCAATTGCGCTGTTTCATGACAAAGAAAGAAGAGAAAGTGATTTAATGATACGTTTGTGAACGACCAGTTCCACCACAGCTATAATTTGTTAGGTATATAAGATGCTACGGGCTGCGCATGTGTTAAGAAAACACTGCACTGCTCAGCATAATTAAAGGCAAAGAACAGCCTCGGAAAGTCTCCGCTTCTTCGGGATCCAATCACGGGGGTTAAAAAGTTCTGGCCAAAAAAAGAGTCTGGCTTGAGTAATATTATCAAAAAGATAAATGTCGGGGGGGGGGGGGGCACATAATACACAAATCACCCTGTTACAATGCAGCTGAACACAATAAAAGGCCCACAACCACGGCCACCAACACGCAACTTAAGAATAGGCTATAGGGTGGGGTTGGCGAAAGGGCCTTTCTGTGTGGAGTTTGCATGTTCTCCCCGTGTCCCCCTCACAAAAAGCATGCAGTAATCCTGCTCTCTATACTGCCTCCCCCTGGCCAGCCAGGACGCCTGTTGGAGGGGAAAGGAACTGGTTGGAATAGCGTGTTTCTTCCACACGCTACGTCCAACTGGGGATAACTCCCCCCTGTCAGGTGAAAAGAAGCAAATTGGACTCCTCATGCACTGAAGGAAACATGGGGTCAGTCCGGAGTGTAGTGCCAAGGATTACATTAGACAATTGACACTGGATGAAAAAAAGTGTTAGAAAATGTCATAAAATACTGGAAAAATAAAAATAAAAATAGGCAATGTCTGTGTGGCTGTTCCTGGTACACTGAGTGTAGTTAGCCTCCAAATGGGCACAAACGGAAAATGGGTACAGAACCAAATGTACCCTTAGGTACATGTGGTTAGTTAGTAGTTATACTAACTAAGTTAGTTACTAACGTAACCAACTACTAACGTAACTCTGAATGGACCATTATGGCCAGGGTCTGTGGGATTTGGTTAAATTTTTACACTCTGAGTGAAATTAAAACTGAGCATTTTAGTAGAGAGCGCCAACAATGGATGAGCCCCAGAACAGAAATAGAACCAAGGATAATGTCTCTCTGACCACATCCTATTTTTGTCTCGAACGGGCAGCCGAAACAACGGACGGGGAAAACGCGGCGTGACATGCACCCTAACGGGAAACATCTGTGAACAGGCCTTCAAGGCTCTCCTGCCTGCACCACTCAGCCAACTGATTGTTACAGCGTGAACGTTACATCATGTTGTTATCTGTGAAAAACCAATGGCACACTTGAACACTCCACATGAAGACAAAGTCATTAAACTAGGAAAAAATGTAAACAGGGTTGAAATTTAATCAGTCCCCATACGATTAGCTTAATGTGCAACATTGTTTTCTCTATGTATAGGGTATCTGCACATTTCTAAAGTGACGATCTACAGACTTTTAACACCTTTTTTATAGGTTTTTAATACCTCTAAGACTACTACTGTGTCAAAAGTAATCAAACTATACATATATAATATAAAAAATATATAAGAAATTAAAACATTGGCCAAATTATCAAATATTACCTAAAACCGAGGCATTGTGAGCTTGTACTGTAGATCGGCTGTTTTGACAATATTTATCTGTGGAACCGAGTCAAACTAAATGTAATGGCCCAACTTCTACAATTCCCACAAGTGCTTGTCAGGGTAGGGCGTCGTCCGACTCGTCCTCACTCCCCAGTTCAGATATGATTATTTTAGGGGTCCCGGCCCAAAGACTCTGGGAACCACTGTTCTATGAGACGAGCGAGAGAGCGAGAGAGCGAGAGAGCGAGAGCGAGAGAGAGAGAGAGAGAGAGAGAGAGAGAGCCTTGCTCACACTTCAGACCAGTCTCTCCCAGAGTTGATTTTGACAGCAAATGTCTGATTTTACACCTGAGCAAAACCAAACATGAAATGACTCGTCTTTTAGTTGGAAATAAACACTATTGGCCTCTCTTCAGCCCCCATGCAGCGGAAGCTGGATGTAGAGTGTGACACAGCACCGTCCTGACGTCAGACATTACAGCACGCAGCATGCAAATGACACTGCACCCTTAATGTACGTACTGTCGTTCACTCCTCCTCCTCCTCCCAGCTGGGAACAGAGACAGAGAGACAGGGAGACAGGGAGGGTTGGCAGCAAGCCGCGTGACGCACAACGCTGCATCTTTATCAATGAAAAGACATACTGTACACACACACACACACACACACACACACACACACACACACACACACACACACACACACACACGCACACACACACACACACACACACACACACACACACACACACACACACACAAAGAAGGAAATACAACCACTCTGATAAGGCCCCGGAGCCTCATGGGGACAAACAGCTGGCGGTCTGGCAGGGGTCATAAACCATGTTTGTGTATGATACACCGTTCTGTACAGATACACAACGCAATGTCTTTGTTTGCCTTCTGAAACATTGATGGTAGTAGAGGGCCGTGAAACGTAAGTAAACAACGGCTATGTGAAGTTCCCCACGATCTTATTTTAATTCATACATTTTGTGACTACAGTGGTGAAGAGCACGAGCAAACTTAATCAACAAAAAAACTACAGATTTTTCATCGTTAGCAAATGTGGACCTATATTGTTTCCTCAGTGGCACAGAATGAGTTTACAGCATTTAAACACTTTAGGATTTGTTTTAACGTTTTACAAAATGTTCTAAAATAGTTGGCCGCTTGTAGATCGTAACACCCATCATCACACAATAGTATAAGTATTAAGTGACTGAAGTGGTTAAAATAGCAGTGAGGGCTTTTACTGTAGTTTTCTCATCTGCTTTTGAGTCAAGTAAAATGAGGATGTTTTTTCTTCTGTTCTCTTTTCCTTTTTTATGTGTACACATACCCAAAGTGGTGGGGAGTGTGATTGTGGTTGCTACATGCCAAGCTGCCTGAATCAACACTGTCTAATGAGGGGAGAGAGAGAGAGAGAGAGACAGAGACAGAGACAGAGGTGTTTGGTGGTTTGAACAGATGTTTTTTTTATTTTTTTCATTGCTAGTGTATTCTCTCGAATTGCCACCAGATGGCGGGAACGCACCATTATGCTGATTTTGGCCAAAATAGACGAATCTTCCTAAGTCACTTCCGGTTCAACGGTCGACAACATCCGGTATTATTTTGACCCTAGTCACTAGCTTGGCTGGTCCGGATTGCTAAGCTAATGCTATATTTTTCATAACTAAGTCAAATTAACCTCAAATCAACCCCAAAACATCGCAAAATATCACATTTTTTACAGCGACGCACATAGAGACGGCGCGCGTGCACGATAGCGCACGATCACGCGGATTTCAGCCGTTTTTTGGTAAATTACATCCAACATTAGTGATATTAGCGAAAAAATATAAATTTTTGCTCCGTTGAACCCTACATAACTGACATTGATTGACTTTCCGTTAATTCCGTGAACGGGAGGTTTGTATTTTTAGAAATATTCTGTTTTTTCCGTTAATTGTAGCCCAGGGGTTAAGTACTGTACAATTTTGAGGCATTTGTACTTTACTTTAGTATTCATGAATTCCAATACTTTTACTTCTACTCCACTACATCTCAGAGGCAAATATTGTATTTGTACGCCAAAAAAATGCATTAACCACTTCCTCAGTATAGTAGACTATTTGAAAATAGCGGATCTACAAGCTCACAATATGTCGTGATGTGCCACATTATGAGCTTGTAGATCATGCAAAGTAGCCTATAGTGCTGGTTTGCAATAGTAACTAAAGTTTTAAAATCTGTGTTTTGTACTATACAATTGTATGTATAAGTACAGAACAAAGAAGGTTTGAATGGAACACCACTGGTATGTCCAAAACTTATACTTTTCATGAAATGGGGGGAAAAGAACTTGTGCTCCAGTGAATCCAATCTAGTAGCCGTAGGCTATATAAGTCAATAATGATTTATATGTCATTATGCTCCTGGATCAGACGGGACAAAACATCAAATTAAAAACGAGGAGATCCGGACACTCAGAGTCAAACAAGAAATGACAAGTCATATTATATCACTTTGCAGCAAGTTTGTTTCTACACACACACACTTAACCGTCTTTCCGCCAGCATTAAAACGCACATTGCCAAGGTTGTATCGCGCATAACACTTATTTTGAAGAGCCAAATATCCGTAACCGCATGTTACACTGACAAAATGCTGTGTGTGGTGTCTTGACCGGTTGTTGTTCTCTTGCTCGGTGCAGAAAAAACCCGATCGCGAGTATCACAGTGCCTACTGTCAGCCGTTGAAAAACCTTGTTTTCACCAGAAACGACATTCATTGCTCCGATTTGGAGATACAGGCATTTGAATGCGGCATTTGAATCCAGACCATACAGTCTGGAGCAATGGAAGCTCTGATCATGAGAAAGTGATAAAATGGAAGTGAAACCTCTTCCCCACTTCCGTTTTGTCTTTATAGTCGCCCAAATTCATCCCAATATAAATAGAAATCATAAAACAGTTTAGCAAAAATGTTCTGTTTAGCAAAAATGAAAAGAATAAATAAAAATAAAGATAATATATTTCCGTGAACAGAAATACCATCTTCCTGACTCGAGACCATACAACGTCCCGGTGCCACCCTGGCATGGATGACAGAGTCCAGGAGAAGGATGGTCTAGATGAGTGGGGTTGATTGGAGGGAAGGACCCTAATGGGGTCTAATGGCCCAGTTGACAGTATCATGTTGGGGGCTCCGTTGCCGCAGCATGGTGGTGGTATGTGGTGGTATGTGTTTAGCTAAGCTCACACCCCCATGGGGCAGAAAACTGTGGAGGAAAGTAACTAAGTACATTCACTGCTCTTAACCACTTTAACCCTGGCATCCCAATTTTGACACGTGTCATTATAGTCTTTTTTTCAACTTTCTAAAATAGCATATCTAAAAGACGCATCGCAGCGTGACCCACGGCACTGCAAGCTTAAATTTTTACTTTTACTTGTACTTCTACATTGTGGCATTTCTAAAATCTGAGTACAGAGTCTCCGACCATGAATTGATGAATTGAACAATGTGGACCCTGTTGTAAACAAGTGTAATGCTTAATTGGGTCGTCCACTCACAGTTGACAGTCTTTGTATTGAGTTTGTGCTTAAAATGTACTGTAAATTCTACAAACTGTTAATAAATATTTCAATCAATCAATCAAAACCAACACCACCACTGGCAGAAAATACCCGGAATTGTTAATGACATAACCCCCCCCCCCCCCCCCCCCAATCTCCATTTTTGTGTGATGAATGAAAAACTAAAACAAACCACGTTGCATTGTCTCGTGCTTTAAGTGTTCGCAGGGTGAGGTTTCTGAGCTCGGGTTGAGCCCCTTCCTCTCCCACCGCTAAAAGAAAACACTACACACACACACACACAGGAAGTCGAGGGAAAACCCATTCCATCCAGCCCACCCACGCCCCCCCCCCCCCCCCCCCCCATCCCATCCTTTGTTCCTCTTAATGGACCTTTCCTCTCCCGACCCAAAACTTTCATCTGAATGACCCGGAAGCCCTGCCTCCGCTGGTGAAAGGAGTACTCTTTTTCTTATTATTTTCTTCAGTTTTTTTTATTAAGTAAAAGTATTTCATATTGAAAATTTGACTTTTGAGTAAAAATACAAAATTACTGGCATGACAATGTAGTTGCAGGACCAAAACTAAAAGGACAATATTTGTGAAACTTATTTTTCTCAAAAAGCGTTGCATCGCATTGTAGATCAGCTACTTTTTAATAGACGAATAAAATACAAATATATACGAATAAGTATAAAATAGGGCTTAACTGTTTAATGTATGTTTTATATATATATATATATATATGTGATTTTCAAATAATTGCAGTGGCGAAAAGTTTGCCCCTAAGATGAAGTGGAGTAGACGACGTATAAGGTATTTACAATTTAGGCATTTAGTAGACACTTTTAATTCAGAGCGACTATTGGAATGGACATGCAAAAGTACAAGCAAAAGTACCTCAAAATTGTACTACTTGAGTAAACATACTTAGTTTCTTCCTTTCCAGCGGGACCTCTCCCTTCCTCGCTCTCTGCCTCCTCTCCCGGCCCTGGAGTGAGCATCATGTGACATGTCATGTGACGTGTGCGTTTTGTGTGGCGAGCTGTTGGGCGCGGCCACATCAAGCCTCCACTTACTGTAATGGAGATAAGGTGACATTGTGAACTTTCCCTTTCATGCCTCAACAGTCCTTGTCCGGGACAAGCAGTGGTGGGGAAAAGTACACAAATGTTTCACTTAAGTAAACGTATCGATACTGCAGTGCAGAGATACAAAGCTAAAGGTTACCTGTAGTTTTCAATGAAAGAAAGCAGCATGAAGATACAAAGCTGTTGATCAATACTTTGTTGATCAATGTTGTGTGTATCCACAGCAATGCTTCCTCCTGCCTCAAGGAACTACTCACCGCACAAACCTCCGCTAAATAAAGCGCTCTGAAACGCGTGCAGTACTTCAACTAGTCATTGGTCTGAAAAACGACAACCCACCTCTCAAACCCTAACCTAACCATAACCGCAAGCACGGGAGCAGGCGCTAGTCCGAGATGCGTCCGCAAGCATGTCGGACTAATGCCCCGTTGGATTTACATGCGGTCCCCCTCTGAAACAATAAGGCTATGTTCACACAAGCAGCCCCAAATTAAATCAGATTGTTGGACTCTCCAGATTGGAATAAGATTGTTTTTGTTTAGATTTTTTACACTTCTGAACAGCAAAAAATCACACCCGTGCGAAGTGAGTGGTGAAAACAACGGTGCTGTTTTCGTGCTCAGACGCACCCACCCAGCCAGCAAGCCAGCCACCCACACACATAGCTCCGCAAGGGAGTGGTTGCACCACTCAAAAATAAAAAACACATGGAAACAGACAGGCTACACACAGTAGCTTGAAATGTGTGTTTCAAATCAGATTTCAAAACACGTCTCAGTCTGGATTCACAGACCGAAGGCTAATGCAACGCTTGAAATAAAATAGCCGATCTACAAGCCCACGACTCACTGCCATGCAATTATACGTCGTTACCAGTACCACCCCGACAACCAATGCAGATAGGTCAACAATATCTGGCTGTGAATAAAGAAATCTGATCTTATCACTTGCAAATAACAGTGTGGACAGTCAGTCAGTCCTAATGATTAGTTTTGAGAATGCTGTGCTGGTTTTACGTCTCTATGGCTCTATTCATAAGAGCAAACATTGGATGAAAATAGCCAAGCTACAAGCTTGCAATTATGCGGCGTGTTGTGAGCTTGTAGATCAGCTAACATTTGGTGTTGAAGGGGGGTGGTGTTAGGAACTTCAGAAACATTGAAGTAAAACAACACTAATGACAGTGCTGTCAAACAAGTGTATGAAACCGTCTATGAAATCTATGAAAAACTTGAAATTGCAACAAAATTTAACAAAGTTAAAAGTAAAAAATGTAGTGGGGGTTCCCGCATCATCCCTCTCTCTCACTTAAGGGGTTATTGGTTGAAAAATCATTATTATTATTTCTCTCCTGCATCTCCTGTCCTCCACCATGCCATGACAGTGACAACCTTGCAGTGCAACACCGTTTGAAGTGGACTTCCATCTCCTATGGGGAGAGCAACAGTACTGGGCTAGGTCTGGCTGGCAGCCTGCCAAGCACTGGGAGGAGGGAGGAGGAGGCCCATGCCCCGGCCCCCCCCTTTGTCCTCCACTAAAAAGCTCCAGGAAACGTAGCGGGACATGCTTGTGTTCTCCACCAAAGCGGTGTCAGATTCCAGCGTGGCAGAAAGGAATCGAAGGTATGGCCGCGGGGCACGCATTCCAGTCCCGTGACGACACCGTCACCCTCGCCTCCATTCTTCCCCCTCCTCTCCTCCTCCGCATACAAAATCCCACTGCGCACCGCCGCGCTACGCGGCTGCCCCGTGGACAATGGCTGGCAGAGATGCAGCACAACAACGTCTGGGGATTGCAGGGGAATATAGCTGTGAAAAACCTTGGCTGTGTCCACAGCTGCTGCTCATAAGTCACGCTGCCGTGTCCCGGCGGATTCTACAGTACAGCGGTGTGCCGTCCGTGAAGTCTCTGGGACCAACCCTGTTAAATCATCAGTGCCTATTGAGTAGATGAACAATGAACAGCAATGTGTGTCTGTCCCTATCCCTATGTATGTATGTACTGTATGTACTGTATGTATGTATGTATGTATGTATGTATGTATGTATGTATATATGTATGTATGTATGTATGTATGACTATGCACTATAACAATAGTACAGAGTACCACACACACACACACACACACACACACACTTCATATTTAACTCTGAGACCGAGTGTAAGAATGGAACCAAAATGGACCCACTAAGGATCCTCTTGGGCATTACAGACCCGAAAGGGGTACCCCTGGTGGTTCCTGACGCGACGTCCAGAAACAATGGCTTAGCACTGGTGCCAGCAGCAGTCGTACTGTTACGGTTTGAAAGCCAGTAGGCTGAAAATAGCAGCTTTCCTGTAATGCACATGATGTGTGAACACAGCCTTTACTGTATGTATGTGTGTCCAGCTTCTGCACCGTGCATGTGCTGTGGAAAAGCTGTGACGTCTAAAAAGCAGTGATGGAAAGTGTCCTTGACTCCTTGAGCACTGAAAAGAGACGCTGAAAGAGTGTCTTTAGATTAGGTGTCCTCTGCTGCCAACGTCGCATGTGTGAATGGATGGGGTGCTTTGGAGGAAAGTGCAATACTTCAGTTGTTGCTACTTCAGTATCTGGCTTAAAGTTAGAGTAGCAAAGCAATAAACAGAAAACATTGTCTGGAAGAATGACTGCATAATCCACAAGCAAAGAAAGACACGTGTGCGCACTGCACACACACACACACACACACACACACACACACACACACACACACACACCCACACACACACACACACACACACACACACACACACACACACACACACACACACATCGCGCGCACATGCATGCACGCACACACAAACACACACCTACTATATGAACCACTACACATTATGTAATGCAGTCTAAATCCACATTAATTATCATCTCGTTTTCATTTCAAAGCCTGTATTAAGAAAAGTCAGAGTAGGCCCAATTATGCAGCTCATTGCCACATTGCCTGTGGTAGTAGTGCTTGGAACAGGCCATCACATCAAAGCTGGATTATTTTCCCACTTTCTTTCTTATTTTTTCTTCCTTTTCCTTCAGTTTAGCGGAAATTAGGTCTCCCTTCAAAGTGTTGTAAAGTTAGTTGGCACTGTTTTTTTTGTTTTAGTTTTTTCTGGACATTTCATATTAGTTCTACATTACTGAACTGTAACAACACTGACCAAACAGGCTCTGGACCTTTTTTTACACTGTAAAACCCTTAATGTTAATATCCATGTGCAACTCTGACTGGTAAGGGTATGTTAATACAATATAACTATATAACAATATATCATTATATCTAGTGGTGTATCTGTATTTCTAGGGTTGGAATCCTTAAAGAGATGCAAATAGCCTCCATCCTGCATCCTTAGACTCACTAAATTGAGAAAGGACACAATCATGTTACCCTCTGGGTGTCCGGGGATGCAATACTGTACTCAGGAGTCAGTACTTTACTCTAACGTTGTTGAAGTGGAACTCATAAAATGTCCCTGGGACCCATCCAAAAGACCAACCCCGGGTCCCGGAACCCATTACATTGAAAAGTGTCATTCACATCACTGCCTTTAGGATTGTCGCGATTACAGGGTGGCACTGGTTCAGGGGTAGAGTTAGTGGTGGATATGTATCACGATACAGAGGCCATGATACGATATGTATCGATATATATCGATTATACGTTTATTCAAAATAATGACCATGTTGCACATAAAATAAATGTCTAAACATCCTAACAAGGGGTCTGGGAAGGGAGTGCATTGCAACCAGGGGGGCAGTCAGCCAGATATTTCGTGAAGCCTCATTTGAAATCGGTAGTTCATAATAATGGCCTGTTGTGGCGCTGGACTGGACCCAAAAAGCCCCATAGCTCCATAGAGGCCCATGTATTTTGGCCCAACTTCACCTAGACTGTATTACCTTAATAAACATGGTCATGAATACTTTCTTCTTCCAGTCACTAGTTTAAAGTCTCATTTCTAATGTCATAATATTCTTTTTGGAAAATTATGGTCCCATTAATTAAAGAAATGACCATAAAGAAAAAAAAACATCGCGTATGTTCTGAGGGGCGTGGCTACCGTTACAGTCTATGATCGGGATTCCCCACCCACTCGAGTCAAAATAAAAACCAACGGAGAAGAAGGGGGGAAGTCCCGCCTCGTTGTCTGGGCAGCCAATGGCCAGCTGGTCCAAAACGGAGCCAGCCAATGGCCAGCTGGTACCAAACGGATCTAGAAAGATGGCGACTTACAGTGCAGGAATAACAGGCTTCATTTTACGTCCATGTTAGACCCGGCGAACGCTTTGTCCATATTTTTTACAGTCTATGATTGCAACTTGCAAGGGAGGCTTTGATAACGTTAAACAGAGGTATGTTTGTAAACACTGCGTCACCCAGATAATTCATGCCGTTTATTGCCGATATATTGCCATATTGATTTATTGAATGCACCACTAGGTAGAGTGGCCGGTAGAGTGGCCGGATGGGAACCACGTGGTTCCCAGTTCAATCGCTGGCTCCCCCAGAGTTAGTGTCGAAGTGTCCTTGAGCAAGACTCTGAACCCCTTATGAAACCGTGCAAGGCACCAACCTGCACATCGGTAGCACTCTGTGTATGAATGTGTGTGTGAATGGGTAAAAATAATGCACAATCTATTAGGGTTGGGTGACGATACGAATACATCGTCAATCGCGAATATACGAATCCAATCGCTGAATATTTTTATTAGGCGATTTTTCGGGACGATTTTTAACCTGTAAAGTGTGCGCAACATGTGAATCAATTTGTCCAGACCCATGCAGTTTAATAATATACAGTCACAACAGAATGCGCACTGCTGTATTTTGTTACCCTGGCTGTGCAGTTGTACTGCAAAAACAGACGGATCTACAAGCTCTCAACGCGTAGCGAACAGAGCTGCAAAAACAGGCAGGACGCGGCGCCTTGAGAGCTTGTAGATCTGGCTTTTTTGCGACCTGCAGTGAGCTGTTCTCACTTTACTTTAATAACACGAATACATCGTCAATCGCCGATTTTTAGACAGACGATTGGCGATTGAAAGAAATTGGCATATCGCCCAACCTTACAATCTATGTAAACCGCCTTATATAATGATTCCCTCTCAACGGTCCAATTCTTGAGTATATTTGTCAATGGCAGTAACCGTTGGATTTCAAATGTCAATGGCAGTCAAATGGCTGTGATGTGATGCATTTGTTATATGCAACTTTGTTAAGGTCCAAAGTTACAGTATGACTGGAGATGCGGTCAGCCAGCACTAGGTTATTATTTTCATATTTTCAAACATGGCTGCCCTTTGAAAAGCGTTTGGACTCCTCTGGTGTAATGATAACCTTTGCTTATGCTTCCTACCTCCGCTTGTGCTTTTCTTCTGATTCCTGTTACGTCAAGAGCCCGGGACAAAAGCCCCCCTGACAGCTAGTGGCCCCGAGGGGCCCCATGGTTCCAAACACAGACACTTGTTTTGTTTCTCCCACGTCAGAGGTACGATCGACCTCCTTTTTTAAAAATGCCTATGAGGGACGCATCTGCTTAGCGAGCCAATTAACCATTTAGCACACAAACGGCACAGTTGACGGACAAACATCACGCCGCTAAAAATCCAGCAGGAGAATTTCACGGTCAGGCTAAAAAGGTTTTAACACTTTCCCTGTAAAACACGCCACTGTATAACAAAAAGAAAAGCGGAAAAAGTCCCTTCCTGTTTCCACCTCTTGCCCATGCTTGGCTATTGTGATGAGGGGTCCGTGGGGCCCCCACAAAAAGTTATGTGGCAAGAAGGGGCAAGACGAAGCAAGGGACTGGAGCCTGAACAAACATGTATGTGTTTGCTCAGCCCTTCCCCAAAGTAGACAAGACACACTAATACACTGGTTCCCAAACACTGAGCAGGGACCCGTTTGTGGGTCGCCCTTTAGTAAACTGAAAATACATTTTCAGTTTGGGATACGCATTTTATCACAGAGAGAGAGAGAGAGAGAGAGAAAACTCCTACATGATACAGTGTAGAGAAGTGAAATTGGAGGAAGAAACCAAAAATAAGCCGAAAAAGTTGGGATAGAATTAGACATTAAAGAGCTTGGAGATTGGGGAGAATAGAGAGCGTTAACCTTTAATAAAAAGAAACACATCACTAAAAGCACCTTTAACTCAGAGAGCCAAATAGACCCATTTGTACACTCTCTGAATTTGCAATGATTAAATTGACACCAAGGCTTTTTACTGTGCGGGTGTGAATGTGTTCCGCTTCCACATGAACCCTGTCAAAGTGTCTCAGTTATTTTCCATTTGTCAGCAGGAAAGGCTTTAAAAACTAAATTAACTTGAAGGAGGGGAAAATTTTTAAAAAGGGCCCGCGAGCCGGGGTTTCATTACACTCTCCGGGTGAAATTACCGCTGAGGATTCGAACTGTGTAGGAACTGTGCCAACGACTCCCAGAGCAAGCGTGGGAGTGAGAGGAGGAGAAAAGGTGGAAGATGATTGGTCCGGTGGCGTTCGAGTTTAAACCAAAACACCATGAATAATGCATGAGTGATAGCGATGTAGCATGGGGGGCTACGGGTGGGGTGGGGGTCACGCACAGTGGGGGGTCCTCATGGGTGCACTTTTTACACTCTGCGTTCAATTAAAGCTGCAATCCGCTGGAATCAATGAAACCAAATGCATTGTTTTATGTGACTAAAACATTACTTCAACCAATTTATGTGGGATAGAATAAGATTCTATTATGTTCTATTTAGTTGTTGTCGCCGGCCAGAAACCTTGTACCCTCTCCATATTTATTTTAACTGGTTCTTTTTTCGTAAATGAATGCCTTACACACCTGCAGTGACACTGCAGAGCAAAGTAGCAAAGTTAGCAGATCTACAAGCTCGGAACACGTCGCAGTACCACGACACGCTTTGAGTCATGTTAATACAATAGAACTAGTAGCCTACCCTCCCATTGAGACGCTCAGACCCTGTAAAGACAGTAATGCCTGAAGACCATGAGCACAATATCTCCCCGCGGACAAGCAGGGATTCAGTCTTGAAAAAAGTGGTAGGTCGGTATGGCGGTACTACTAGGCATAGCTTTTCTCTCACAATGCGTGCAGAGCCGCACTTTGAATTTACGAAACTTACGGAACGCCACTTTAACGGTGAGGAATTAGAAGACCGGTGCTGGGATCATCATCAGAGGAGGCGGAGAGACAGCTGCTTGCTGCTCACTGCGTTACATCATCATCATCATCATCATCATCATCATCATGATGATGCCAGTTGGGTTTAGTTTCCCAGGCTGTCTCTCTCTCCAACGGCCCTGGTTCTTTTCATCCAGGGAGCACGGGGACAGTTTTACGAGGCTATTGTTGGTAGAGGGTTTTCAACACTGACCATCACTCCCCTCTGCTTCAGTGATGGAGTTTCATGTGGCACGCTTGTGTTGTAAAAAAGTAAAGACAGATGGAAATGATGGAGTGTGTGTGTGTGTGTGTGTGTGTGTGTGTGTGTGTGTGTGTGTGTGTGTGTGTGTGTGTGTGTGTGTGTGTGTGTGTGTGTGTGTGTGTGTGTGTGTGTGTGTGTGTGTGTGTGTGTGTAGGGTGTTGGTCAGTGCTTGTTCCTCTTGATTTAAAATGGATAAAAAGTCTAAAACCCATTCCTTCAGTTTGAGTGAATGTATTCAAATACATTGTAAAGTATTTTTTTTAATAAGTGAGAGAGCTATAATTGGCTATTATGTCATAGTTATTATGTCATAATTCCCACGCCAAAGCCATGCTATGTTTTAGCATCAATTCAATGCTACTACTAATTACTGCTACTAGGCAACAACAGTATATTGATTGACATCATTAATTTTGGTTTAAAGCTTTACAGCTTTTAACAGCAGCATGTTTACAATTTGTTAACGTTTGTTAACATTCTTTTTGCGTTGGCTATTCAAAAATAGCAGATCTACAAGAGCATCATATTGTGATAAAAATGTTAAGCTTGAAAGTGTGAAAACTACTGATTTAGAAGAATCGGTTTGTAGAATCGGCCTCAGGTCTTAATTGGTTACACGTAACAGTAAAATGCATTCATGCATTTTACAGTTTGACATGACACTCACTGTGGTAGCGCTCCCAAGGGCATAAATAAATCCTTGTGAGTGAAAAGAACACCAGAAAAGGCATGGATTAACCCCTCCCTCTGCCCCCCACCCTCACATACTATAATACCTCTTAATCTGCCTGGATAGACCATCTGCAAGTTTCTTGAGATTTGGGCAATAGAGGAGACATTTAAATACATTTAAATAAAGACATTTAAGTACCACAGGCCTGTATTCCTTCACCAAGGAGCCCAGAGCAAAGAAATAGATCTACAACCTAGAAGCTTTTAGACCTGTCCTTTTTTCCGGCTAGTGATACCGTTGTGGGCTTGTAAGTAAGTAGTTAAGTAGCCTCGGGAGCCATAATGTGGCCCCATAGGTCAGGAGCCTATCTCCTGTTTCCATATAGTGAGGCAGTTTGATGTACAAGTACAGCACCTGGACATGACGCTAATATGTCACCTGATGTACGAGTGCAGCCCCTGGACAGGACTAACCCCCAATCCAACCCTTGATGCTGATGCTTTACCATTTAGAAAAACATTTAAAAATAGTAAAAATAACCGATCTGCATCGACACGTTGTGTGCTTGGAGATTGTAGGGGGGGGGGGGGTCAAATTAACCGCGGTGCAACCGGCTTTGTCAAGCATGCACAAACACAATTGGCCCATGTTAGGGGGAGGGAAACCGGGCAGGGAGGGTGACAACTGACAACTGGCACTGCACATAATCCTACTAGAGGGCGCCACCTGTCAGCAGGTAGTGTTGGGCGGGAGGAGTAGGACGAAGGCTCTACGTCCTCCCGGTGGGGGCTCCTCACTGGCAGGTGAGTCAATCGGATACAACAGCAGTGACGCCAGTGACAGCGAAATGTGTGTGGGGAGGAATGATTTGGCATTACGACTAAATTGGGGAGAAAAAATATTTATTTAAAAAAATATTTATAGTCCCTGTGTGAGTTACGTCGCTATTGTAGGCTTGCGTCGGTCTATAATGTGCAATCAACGTTTCATCCACTAGATGGCAGCTATGACAGATTAGATTGTAGTACAAACTGTACTGACACACGTGCCACTTTATTTTTGTTATGAGTTGAGATGTAGTTATAACTGTATAAGTATAGTTTTACACTATATCATCATAATTGAAGTACCGATGCCTGTGCTGGCCAGTGGCCAATCTACAAGCTCACACCGCGATGCCTTGCAAGCTTGAAACTTGTTTATTCTAATTGAATTGACCTAGTTTTGCGTCTTTTACTAGTGATGTAATCAATTAATCAATGGCTTTCATGTACTCTTTAGGCTACATATAAATATCTTGTGTTCACACGGGGCAGATTAAACGATGCAGTCTACCATTCATTGTCAAAGGAACTTGGAGCCAGCATGACGTTCATTACTAGTGGAAGAACATCTGCAACGGAAAACATGGTTTGTTGGTCGCATCTGTAAACGGCCAAATTGTCACCAAATGGAAGCATAGGATTAGGAGACGATAAATTATACAACTATCAGTGCTTGTACACACTCTGTTCTCCACTGTCATTCCGTGGAGTTCTTGTCTGAACATGATAATCAACAGGGCTGGACTGGGTCAAAAATTCATCCCTGACATTTGGCCCCAAAAAATATTAAAGCAAGCGGGTCGGCCCATTCATTGGGCGGCCCACTGGACATTACGTCAAGTGGCCAGTCCAGGCCTGATGATCACAGACGAGTTTGCAAAGCTGTGCTTCGAACGATGATGTCATGTTGTCCTGTTTAACTTTCAATGTGATCTATCTATGCCGATTGTGTTTACGTTTACAAGTTAACTCAAGGTGCCGGAGGAAGTGTAAATCCTCTTTCAGAAACAGAAAGGGGTGGTCGAGCAGAGGAGCCTTCTTGCTCTCTACTGCCAAAGGACGCCAGGGGTACTTTTGATCTGCTTGCGTCAAGGACCGCTGCTTGCGTTTCCTTGCACTGCATTGGATTGTCGTTCGTTCCCAGGCTGACGGATGACACAAGGGAGCTGACGCAAGGGGAGAAATGTCTCTCACCCTCCGTTGCTTGTTCTTGCGTCGATTACGTTCGACTACTATTCGACTACGGTACTATTCGAAGATAGGGCCCTTGGCGCATAGGGGGAAAAGTAGTGGGCCAGGGTAATGGGCGGTTTCCCTGGGGGACTCCCAGGTGAAGAAAGCTATCCCTCAGAAATTAATTTGTCAGACGTTAATCTGGTTTAGAAAAATAACATTCCTGTCCGGCGTGCTCCAGGGGGCAGACATGATGGCTGAGGGGAGGACGCTTTCTGATTGCTGCTTCCCCTTTAATGGGTTGCTGGTGTTAGCCCAGAACAATGACCTCAAGTGGTCACGTAACACAGAGGTGATAAACTGGAAGGGCTGGCAGGGGGAACAATGGGGCGGAGGTAATCTGACAGTCTGGAGGAAAACCCTCAGGGACTGAGACACACACACACACACACACACACACACACACACACACACACACACACACACACACACGTACACGCCAACACACAGAAGTGGAGGCCTAGTGTCAGCCGGCTGAGGAGCATATCGTTGCTGTCGAGCAGAAACCTCTTATCTCCATATTCTAACTTTTTGTAAACTAACTCCCTACTTGATCACACTACAACAGCGTCACATAAAAGCATCAAACGTAGCAGCACAAAGCTTGCAGATCTGCTACTTTTTCTACTTTTGCATTTGAATCCTGAAAAGGAACAGTTTTGGATATATGAGGCTTCCACCTGACAGAGATGATAATACATCTCATGTGACATTATCATCATACCCGGAAGTTATGCGGGAATGTCTACTGAGTGGAAGAAAAACAGTTTTCTGGCCCTGACAGCCCATACACCCAAACAGAAAAGTCCTATCTGATTGCATTACACAACATTAAACTCACTTTGCCACTCGATTCGCCACTCACATAAGCATAGGAGCGTATGGTATGCGTATTACAACCTAAATCTATGCATAGGTTCTGCCACGGTAAATTTCATGTTGATTTCACTAGTTTTATTAGGAAGAAGTTCTGGACTGTATCGGGAACCCAATCCAAATCTTCAAAATGGCAAAATCAGCTAGTACTTTGAAACAATGCTGTGTCAGGGTTGCAAATGTTAGAAGTTGTCAGAATCCACTTTGTTTGCGTTCAATTCTCAGCTTGCACTTGCACTTGTGCAGTGCAAGTCAATGAGGAGACTAATTTGTTTGGTTTATCTATCAGTAAAGTGCGGTCCGACTACGGGGACGCACAGGGGTCCTCTTTTTTTCAGTCCAATCATTTTAAACCTACTATAGCCTACATCTGCCATTTAAAATAAATATATTGAAAGAATGTGAATAATTTGGAATAGTCTTTTTCTTTTCTTTTTTTACATTTTTAACAGCACAAATCTTGACACAAAAAACTGTGCTTCAAAACCACCGGGCTGAGGTGGAGAACAAGGCATGTTTGACCCCGTTATGTGTCCTAGCACCTCTGCACCTCCATGCACTCAATCTTCAGCCCAGAAAACCCACAGTGGGGCTGGACACTGGTGGTCCATAAAGAGGGGGTTGATAGGTTATCGTCGTGATAAAAGCATGACCTCCTGTTGGCCTTGGGCTGGGGGCCTCAGCCCCTCTAGAAAGACCCTCTCTCTTTAGCTGTCAGGCGCCATCTCTGTGGCGAAGCAATTAGTCATAGAAATAGAAAAAAGAAAGAGAAGCCAGGATGAATTCTAAATAAAAAGCAGGGATGGTTCCGAGAGTAGAAGTGTAGCTGTACAATGATGCCAACAAACGAACGCTCCACAACCAGGCGTTCTGTCCTGTCCTCAACTAATGTGACTCTTGCTCAAATGCTAGGACTTGTTTTCCCCCTCGCCTTTCCCTTGTCTCTGTCGGGTGGCAACCTCACATCACGTTTCAGGATTCAACTTTAAAATGCAGCTCAAAACAAGCTCAAAATCAGTCTGGCACGGCACACGGCAAAGTTTTTGAACTTCTGCGACTTCAAAGCAAATTTCATAAACCCTGGTGCCTAGTGTTATTGACAATGATTTGTCGAATTCCAATTATCAAATTCTTCTGCGGGCTTCAACATTCAACTTCAAGTCTGTCTAGTCAGACTTGCAGTTGAATGTCGAAGCTCGCAGATCACAGTAAAGCAGGCCTGCTTCACTAGTTAATTGTGTTCATCCAATAATCAGTAGAGGTGTAATCGCAAAGACAAATAATCAATGACTGATGCATAAAACATGACTTATCCGTTGTTACCATAGACTGTAAAAAATATGGACAAAGCGTTCTCCGGGTCTAACATGAACGTAAAATGAAGCCTGTCAGTCCTTGTATTGTAAGTCGCCATCTTTCTAGATCCGTTTTAGCCCAGCTGGCCATTGGCTGGCCCAGACAACGAGGCGGGACTTTCCCCCTTCTTCTCCGTTGTTTTTATTTTGACTCGAGTGGGAGGGGAATCCCGATCATAGACTGTAACGGTAGCCACGCCCCTCAGAACATGCGCGACTTTATGGTCATTTCTTTTAAATAAATGGGACCATAATTTTCCAAAAAGAATATTATGAGTCATTAGAAATTAGACTTTAAACTAGTGACTGGATGCAGAAAGTATTCATGAACATGTTTATTAAGGTAATACAGTCTAGGTGAAGTTGGGCCCAAATACATGGACTTCTATGGGGCTATGGGCCACAACAGGCCATTATATGAACTTTCAGGAAATCCCGATTTCCTCAGTGGCTTCACAGAATATCTGTCTGACTGCCCCCCTGGTTATTACCCATGGTCCGTGCCGAAGTCAGTTGATCCACAAGCTCACAACGTGTCCCAGCATGACACGCTGTGAGCTTGTAGATCAGCCATTTTAAGCGCAAGACACTGTCGTGCTACCAAGTACAAATCATGCAGGCCTTAGCCTTAGATGTTTTCCTCACAAACCCCTATTCATCACAACTTCCAGGCCATTTGGTGGGGTGATAAACTCCAGCGTAACATTAGGCCTCATCCACAACCCTTCCATTTCGCAATTGCAGGCGTGCAAAAGAAAATCCCCCCCCTTCCAAAAACAGCAAAACACTGTCATTTTGGGTAATTACACGCGCTAAGAGAAGGGACAGCGCTTATTCATTGTGTCCAGGGAGAGGAGGGGAATTTAAGGCCAGGTGTGTGTGTGACTTCAACGCGTTTTCTTCTCAGTGCCGGCGGTGGAGCGGCCAAAACCCCATTCACCTGTCAGAGAACCGGGGCGAGGAACCTGGGCCATTGTAACCTGAGAGAGCAGCCATTGTACGAGCCAAGGAGGATCCGAGGGACTCGATATCTAAAAAAGGAGCAACCCTTTTCTCCGGGTTTGTGCCGTCTTTGAAGCCTTTGAGGAAGACCTGACGCAGGGTCTATAGGTGGGGTCCCACCCACATCGAGATGCCCCCCCCTCCTCCTCCTCTGCCTATAACCCTGAGGGCCGAGGAAGGCTTAGGGCCCTGCTAAAGCAGCACTCCCGTGAATTAAAGCCAAGGGAGAAATGTTAAGGACTTTCAGTGTGCAAGGGGGAGGGGGGCCGCGTTCATTACTGTGTCATCAACATAGGGGGGCTTGATCGGGTCTGGACGAGGCTAATCCTCGGGGATAGATTTCCCTGTAAGCTTTAGCTTGGGGTTACTGTGGAGTCACCTTGGCTCCACACAGAGAAACACTCGCCTCGCAGCCATGCAGGCACGTGGCGAAAGCGAGTGTCTGTGTGTCGCTACCCGTCTCTACCTCGGGTGCAATACCCGCAAAATCACTCAACAACGTGACGGCTGTCGTATTCCGACGGAGGCCGTTCTCACACTCCATTTCACGAGAAATTTCTCCCACTGAAAAAAATGGAAAAAAGCGTCCGCAAAAAAGAAAATGGTACTTGAAGGGTTGAAGGGTTTAAATATTCATTGAGCCGTCAAAAAGGCTAGATAGAAAACTGGTTCATTAGTCAGCGAGCCGCCTCGGTGGTTCATGTCTGAACGGAGAGCTGTCGTTTTCAGCTGGCTCAACAGCTATTGTCAAGAGAATGCCCCGGCATCGTAGGTTTGGAGGTTACAGATTTGCCGAGCGATGACAGGTATGGCATCGACGTGCCACGGGCAGAACTCTGCAAACTGCTTGTATAAGCATGTTAGCGAAAGCCTCACACCGCCCTGCTACTGTCTGCAATTTGTGTCTGGGAGATAAAAGGAAAGCACATACTGTGTATCTGACTGAAGCACAGTCTGCATCAGAGCAGACCTTAGATGAATGGGAAACTCTCGTGCTGTTACTGTGCATTTTGAGTTCACTGTAGATGGTTATCACAGTAGAGGAACAATATGTACAACAACCAGGGGTTCTCAAGTTACAGGCCCGCCCTGGTCGGTCCTGAGACCCCACTTTTGAGGACCCCCGTACTACACAACCCATAAGAGAAGCGTCCTCTTATCCATTTTGGCCATTGTTGGCGTTCGTACAATTCCCATAATGCATTTAGTGGGCAAGCAAGCATAGCCCAAAGGCAGCCATTATGTCAACAACCTGATTCATATTTTCTGAAGTCAAGGTCACAATTTTTCCACTGTGTGGGTGTAAAGCACGGCTAGATGGGCGTTTCAACCAATCAGATTGCTTCCTCAAAACGACCTGCTGTATAATGGGTTATATAACAGATTTCAGCATGAAATTAAACGTCACTCACTGTTCCGGTTGGCCTTGAGCTTGGACAGGAGCTTCTGCGTGCAGGGCAGGTCTCCGCTCTTCACCGCCAGCAGGAGGTCCTGCTCCTTCCCCATGGTGGTACGTCACACCGCCAATACAAATCCGACAGGGTTTCTCCTCACAGCCACATGCTGCTGCCGAGGCCCGGAGGAGACATCAAGCTGCCTCAGGTAGAGACGCCCCCCACACCACACCCCTCCTCCTCCGGCCAACGACACACGTCCCAGAGGAAATTACAACCAAAACACACAGACGGCCAGCAAACGATCCGCGGAGGTCGGAGGGAAAAGCCTAAGATCGGAAACCCGCCGCCGCGACACTTCCCCGGTGCCCCGCGTCCAGATGCCGAGGCGCAGGAGATGGAAAAGAAAGAATTATTCCGCTCCTTAATTTCCTGTTGGACTTCTTCTTGGTGGCTCGAATGTTTTTTGCTGGGGGTGGAGAGATGTTCTTTCCAGAAGCTGCCAGCTGTGGGGTTTGGACTGGAGGAGGCTGTGTGGAGCTATTTGGTGATGAGATGGCGGGGGGGGGGGGGGGGGGGGGGGGGGACCACTGCGGTCAGAGGGGCCAGAGAGAGGGCCTGGTGGAGCCTTGTCAAGCAGCAGCAACAGCAGAACACAACCTGAGAGAGGAGAGCAGAGCAGAGGAGAACAGCTCATTTAGTGTTGGAATTTGGAAAGCACCGATTCTCAATTTCTCCATTTCACCAGGGACCCCCGGTGTGAGATGCATTAGGCCACTGTTTCAAAAACAGTGGGCCAGGAGGCATGAACGCATGTTTGGGTCGCAGACCAATTTTTATGGGTCGCGGGTCGCCGTTCCCTATACATAAAAAAATAAATAGGGTACATAAATTATTTCAAAAGGTTTTAAGAACTTTAAACCCCCCCAAAAGATTTCATCAAATAAAAATAATAATAATAATAATAATAATAATAATAAATAAAAAGTCATAATTATTAAGAAGAAGTAGTGAACATAGCCAATCTACAAGCTCGCAACGTGGCGCAAAGCAATGCGTTGTGCGCATTGTATAGATCTGCTATTTTCACTAGTTTGAGTCCCAGGCAAACAAATTTGTCGAATGTCACGTTTGGGCCTCGGCCTGAAAGGTTTGGGAACCACTGATAGCAATGATAAGTATCTGAATATAGAGAGAATATTTGTTCTGCACTTTTAAGTAAAAGCATTGAATTCTTCTCCCATGCCTCTGGTTCAGGCCCAGCAGCACTAAACCACATCCATTCCATGCCTCTGTTGCAGACCGCCTCTCTAACCACAACGGAACCCAACCAACCAAACACAGGATTTCACCCTGTCTCAATCCGCTTGCAGTTTAATCCTAATTAGATAAATTTACCATGAAACCTTACAGCGATGTAAAACAACCTGAGGCACCATGATTACTCACTTCCGCCCCACACCTACCCACCCCCTCTTCTAAATAACCCCCGTTCCCCGCGCCCGGCTGCTGGGACCTCAGTCATGCACGCCGTGGCTCTCAGGGAAAGAGCCAAGTCGCAATATCCTTAAAACTAAACAGAAAGTGTCCTCATATAATGCTCTCAAAACACACACACACACACACACACACACACACACACACACGTCTTGAGCTCAACTTATACTCCGTAGGACGATGGTGTCCCTTGCCAGAAAGAACAGATGGTGGTTAGCTTGTAGATCTGTTCTTTCTTTCTCTCCCTCCATTGCTTGCTCTCTATTATATGACTATTATATGACACTCACACATGCATAATACTGTATGTTAGACATCAACAGATTAATTTATTGACAGCAACCTCTTCATATCCCGAAAGTTCCAGACCCACAGGAACGGCCACGTCCGAAGCGGTAGAGAAATGACAGTTACCGTGTGGGGGTTCCTGTACTGTACTGTACTGTACTGTACTGTACTGTACTGTACTGTACTGTACTGTACTGTACTGTACTGTACTGTACTGTACTGTACTGTACTGTACTGTACTGGCACACCTGAAATCATCATATATACATATGTGCGTGTGTTTGTGTGTGTGTTAGGTTGCGCTCAAATGGTGAAAAACAACCATTCCGCCAAGCCACCAACCCAGCCACATACATAGCTCCGTAAGGGAGTGGTTGCACCACTCAAAAACGTGGCAGGATAGCCATGACATTTGCTTCACCGATACGATATGACCCGATATGCCAAAACGAGGCCATATCGGTGGCCGATATATCTGTAGACTGTCAGGCACTATTGGCCAGGGTCCTTTCAATTACGTAGGCAAGTCAGGTAGTGACTCGAGTTTTACACTGGATAACACTGGTCTACGAAAAGAGCCACTCTGCGAACTCCCATCTGAATAGGTTCTGTGCTTTGTGGTTAAAATGATTGTGATGCTATGTTAACTACTTATGCTGGGGACCCGCATAAGGACCCCTCGGGACCTCCTCGGACCTCACCTTGAGAACCAATGTATCTATGATACATTTTCTATGGTCGCGTTGACTAAATTCACTTTCAACTGGAGATTGGAGACGAGTACTTAAAACTCTTCCACTCCGGTGCGTTTCACAAGTTCACATGCTTACCCAAAAATGACTTCTATCAATACAGCTCAGAATCTCCTATCAAATTATTGGCATAGGAATGCGACAAAACAAAGAAATGTCACTGAATTCAAGGCTTCATGGGGTGTGTAATTGATAGAAAAAGAAATACGGCAAGTCATTTTTCGGATGAACTACTCCTTTAACTGAGGATATCGCGCGGCGAACATTAACAGTGTTCAATGTGGTTGTCCAACTCTACATATAAAAATAAAAACAGCAGATATACAATCTCGCTTGTACATACAGTATAGGAGAAGCCAGCCTGCATGTTATGAACGTATTGTCCTCATATCACCAGGAGAGGGAATGCATGCTCTGGCAGGGCACATCATGCGCTGCTTGTTGCTGTATAAACACTAAGTGTGTTTGGGGAAAAGCAGGGATCACCGTTGAGATATGGACAGTTCCTGGCTTGCACCCTCTGTGCTCCTCTGTGCAGTAGTACAGCAGTGGAAAAGTGTTCACATTTGTTGCTTAAGTAAAAGTATCAATGCAATGTAGAAATACTTGGTTGGTCCAAGAGATTTTTACTTTACTTTACTTTAAGTAAAAGTTCAAAAGTATCAGGCATCATACTCGTTATGCATTATGGTCTCCATCTTGCGCCAACCTTATCCCTAAACTTTATTTGCCATTTTTTTACTATTTTGAAAATAAATTTGAAATAGTTCAACTATCAGCTATTTGAACTATTTTAACAGTTTGACTGCGGAAAACGATTTATCGGACTTTTAAAAGGTTTTTTTTTATTGTAAAAAATGGCAAATAAGTTTAGGGATAAGGGTTAACACTTACAGCACGTAGGACGCCTGAGAACGTCATAGGATAGAGTAGAGTAGAGTTCTAAGGACGTGTGAGGACGTCCTAGCGACATCCCAGCGATGCGGGGCGAGATATTAATATTCAGAATTTTTCCTATTTATTTTTTTGGCATTTCGCTTTTCGCTTGCCGTATGCTAACGCTCAGTGCAACTATTAGCTTGTTATTGACTCCCACGTTAGCGAGACGGAAAGAATGACTCGTAGCTCCTAATCCAGGGCGCTCTCCGTGGTGATGAATAGAGCGATATGCTGGCGCTTATTTTCTGCTCCTCATCCGTCTCTCCCGCAAAATATGAACGCTTTTTGGAGCGTAAAACAATATATTAAGATGATCGGGGATGTTGAGGTCACTTTGTAAAGTCAACTTTTTTAGGAAAGTGTTTCCGGTTCATGGCTTTCAAAGTAAAAGCGCTCAGACACCTCCGGTATTCTATAGCCTATATTTTGAAGGCAGTCGGCGTACTCAATGTGTTTTAAGGGGTGGCGCAAGATACAGCCCATTGTCCCATTTCACAAGTTTTCAAATGTATCAAAAGATTTTGAAAATAGCAAACCTATAGAGAGGCTATTTTGAAATGGCCGAAATGTATATTAGGGCTGTATAGTAGTGGGTGATGCATGTTTTGTAATAATAATCTAAATCTAAAAAGTAAAGTAACTATAAGTTTCCAAATAATTGTAGTGGAGTAAAAGTACAATATTTGTCTCTGAAGATAAAGGTAAAAGTACAGAATTTTGGAAATACTCAACATTATACTTAACTACAGTACTTGTGAAAATGTACTTAGCCACCACTCAGCGCTGTTTTCCTGGTTCCAACTTGTTTCATTACATAACTACCAGTGAGCCTGAGAGTACACCACACACACACAGAGAAAGAGAGAGAGAGAGAGAGAGAGAGAGAAAGAGAGAGAGAGAGAGAGCACCGACTGGGCGTAAGCAAGGCTGTCATTCCTAATCACTGTGATCTCGTCCCCCTCTCCTCCTCTCTCTCCCCCTCCAGGGCCTAGAAGGCAGGCTTTTCATGCTCATTGCATTGATGACAATGGACCACATTTATATAGCCGCCCTTTCTGAGCTTTTCAGCCATTCAAAGTACTTTACAATGTACTTCACAGTCATTCACACACACGACGACACCGCAATGGTGCAGATGAGACACAGTTAAGACTTATACGTTGATTCATTAATTGACAGAAGAACATCAGTATTTGGTTAATACTAGGTTGTTGACAGTCATCTGTGTGTTGGCAAATGAGACGACATCCACCAATGCCAGTGGTTTATCGTTTATTAATTCATGATTGCATTTATGCTCAAGGCTCATTAAATGTGAGATGAAGGGCTGAAAGACTTTAAAATATTTCATAAGACGTATTTGTTCAACAAAACGTTGGTAGCTGATCTACATGCTCACTTGTATATCGGCAACTTCCAGTGTGAGACAACAGACAAGTCAGGTGTTACGCATTACATGCTAACGCGACACACATTCACACACTGACGGCGGGCTGCCCAGCCGGAGCAATAAGGCGGTGGGTGTCTCACTCGTGGGCACTTCGACACACAACCATGAAAGAGGAGGAGCCGGGAATCGAACCGGGAGCCTTCAGGCTGCAGACAGCTTCTCTAACTCCCTCCTGAGCCACTAACAAACACACACACACACACACACACACACACACTAACATCTAGTCGTCTACAGTACACATCGTGGTGCTGTCAGGTGGAAACCTCACATGTCCAAAATACTACTAAAATACTATTTTATAAAAAAATTAAAACATTAAAATATGGAGGTAAGAGATCTGTCCCACAGCAATGATATCTTTGATAGAAACCAGAAACCTCTCATCTCCATAGTCTAACTTTTTGTGATTTTTGGTAAATCAACGCTCTACTGATCGTACTACAGCGTCACACAAGACAAAAGCATAAAAAGTAGAAGATCCACAATCTGCTCCTTTTGAATTTGAATCCTGAAAAGTAACAGTTTTGCGAGTTTGAGAGAGCAAGGAACTTTCACAGTGACTTGCAAGACTGATCTCAAGTGCAACACTTTGATTAATAATGAACAAAATCACTTTCACCTCTCTTCCTAAAGTACAGTGAAGTTTAACCAAATCACTTTTACCTCTCTTCCTAAAGTACAGTGAAGTTTAACCAAATCACTTTTACCTCTCTTCCTAAAGTACAGTGAAGTTTAACCAAATCACTTTTACCTCTCTTCCTAAAGTACAGTGAAGTTTAACCAAATCAGTGGCTCACTGCATAGTATGTAAGAGTTGCAGTGCTATGTACGTATTACACAGAGTACAGTGTTTACTGTACAGCGTACAGTAAACAACATAGTAGGTACACTGCACAGTAAAGAGAGTACTACACTATACAGTAAAGGTAGTACTATTTGTGCTAAGAGACTGTGTTTAATTCTGTGATACAGTGTTTATGAATTTGGCGGGACATGTTTACATTGTAAAGCTCAGCACACTGCCAGCAAACAGGGCTGCAGGGTGCAAACTAAGCCATCAATCGCAGGCTCGCAGCGTGTGTCTAGTGTGCATTTTACTGCGACTGATAGCTTTGTGAAGCCTCACTATGAATCATATGGTATACATCTCCTTGTATCGAGGCAATCATACAAATCTGCATACAAGATTTCACTGAATATGTCCGTGTGTGAGGGTTAAGTTAAGTGTTAACCACTTAGATCGTACATGGGCAACTGGCGGCCATCAGTTAATGCGGCCCGCAGATTAATATCTGCAGGCAGCAATACTGATATTAAAATGTTGACATTTTTTATGTCCAATGAATTTATATTTAGTTCATAAAGTTAACATAACTATTATAACTAAATTCATTTGAAATTAGATAAAAGTGTTACTTTTCAGGATTCCAATTCAAAAATAGCAAAAAACTATCCAGGATTTCAGTTCAAATATAGCAAAAATAGCCAATCTTTTGAGCTTGTAGATCGGCTATTTTTGCTACGGCAGTCATATACCCCTCTGGAATGAGTGTGGAAATATAGTGGCCCTCTGCATCGTCAAAGTTGCCCAGCCCTGACTTAGATCTTACACCGTGTTGTACGACGATAAGATATGATATATACCTGCCTATTCACCTGCCTTATTTATTCAAGGCAATGGGGTGATGGCATTTATTCACACTAGATTACCTACTTGAACCCGATAGCGAAAATAGACAATCGAAGATTATTACACATCTTCAAAAATAAGAATTGGGTATAAGTTGGGCTCTAACATGGAAGTAGAACTTGCAAGCCACACAACGTGCGGACCAGTTCCATGGCCTCCCAAAATGCAATGTTGTTGCATTTGAGTTTTGCACAGAGGAATGTGGTATTTCTGTTCCTGCAGAGAGCTCCTTTTTTAAAACAAAAATAAATGACTAAATTACAGGCGAGGGCGTCCTTTTCCTTTCCTGCTAAAAAATAATACTTTTGCTAGTTTAAACTAGCTCCCCCCACCACCACCACCAATCTATCATGTCTTGACACCAGCAGCCACATCATTGACAAGCTGGGCCACTGCCTTCAATAAACATAATGTTGGAGAACTCTTATGACCTAGCAGTGGCCACCCCCCCACCACTATTTGTGTAGAAAATGGAACTTGGGTGTGGCTCCTCCCCTTTCTTAATTAACTTCCTGTCGGGTGCTTCTGTGTTAATTCCTACTAACAACACTACATGTTTAGGGCAGTAGTGCCAACAAATTACTATAGCATGGGACCCCTAAAAAGGATCCCTAAAAGGACCCGTATTTGGGGTACTGTAAAGTGTAAACTAGTAAAACAAATGTTATTGATAAAAGGTTAACACTCTATATTTCGATTGCTATAGTTAGTTTGTTCAGTTAACAGCGGTCTCTCCGTCTCTCCAGCTCTTTAGTAAACAGAAAATACATTTGGGGTTACAAAAGTCATCGGATCTGGAGAGAGAATAATGTAATAGCTTGTGTTCCAGTTCCAAATTTGTCTGCCCATTGATTTGTTTATTCACTTCCGAGTTCCAATTTCACATGTCTATCCTGTATCCTGTCTGAGTTCTCTGTCCTGATTGGATGAAATTGGTGTCACGGTCTGAGAAATGCATTTTCTGTTTACTAAAGAACAGGAGAAATGGGGAGACCCTTGCTGTTACTGAACAAACACGGTATTAATGAATGCTAAGGAAAAACATCACTTACAACTCCTTTGATACTCAAAAAAAAAAAAAAAAAAAACATCATACATGGACTACAGGGTTAAGTGGCAATAGTATTAGTGTGGACATAGTGAGTGGACACTGGACACTAATGTCTTCTGGCAACATATTATGTTACCAGAAGACATTAGTGTCCACTCTGTCCAGTTATATTTTCCACATCTATTTCATTTATTGAGCACTGTACTAATTCTACTTTCCCTACTACTGTACTTTCACTTAAATGTTATGAACTTGAAGTGACTTCAAGCAAGTGACATGTATGCTTGATAAGCCAACATTAGTTCACATTCACACAATGGATGAGGGCTCCTTCCCAACAGTGTGGTGACAGAACTGTCACTTTGTCTTTCCATGCAAGCTTGAAAAGTGGAATGTGGAGTAAAATATGGAGTAGGCTATAGCCTCAGTAGACCTCAGTGTGCCACAGACAAACATCACTTCTCTCTCTCACACACTCACACTCTCTCAGATTATGTGCCCCAGCTGTTTATTGTTACAATGTTTAATACTAAAAGTTCTAAAACTAAAGCTGATGTTATGAGTCATGCACATAAACCATGTTTTCTATCATTTCTAACGCTTTGTTACATCATGGAGAAGAATTGTTGTCATTATTTCACAAATTTGTGTTTTACTAGTTCTTTTTTTATTGTATGTCACTTTTTAGCCCCTATACCCCATATGTTATTCTGGGGGTCAAATAGCCTAAGATTTAGACTCTTGTGATGTATTTTATCGATTCTGACATTTTCGAGAGTCTAAATCTTATTCTAGGGGTCAAAGTGATGCCATAGCACCCACTTCTAAATGATATCCTGACAGTCACTGACTTCAAAAACTGCATCGAATAATGTAGAAAGAACTGTTAAAACGTTATAACATGGATGCACAAGCAGCCTGTATAAATAGCTTGTGCATGTCAGATTCTGTATTTTGCCATAATAACAACAAAACGTGGCTCATTCTCTTCTCCCTATAGTCTTGGATAAAGATCTACCAATCTATTGTATTCAATCGAGTCTGACTTTTGCTTTAGTAGGTAGGCCTATGATAGATAAGATACATCTTAGCTCGCCTCTGGGCTAGATACATATCTGATACTAACTAGTCTTGATCCAAGGCTAAGTTCTGCCCTTACAACCAGCCAGCACGCAACCACGCATTGATCTGTTCTGATTCTGAAGCGATTTATTTTATTGGTTTTGTCACTTGCCGCCGACAACAACTGAAGCTGGACGCGTTCACCTCATAGACTGTCAAAATTAAAGGTTCACCTTCAGTAGCCTACCAATTGTCGGCAAGCGACACCAACACACAACGAATTAAGCGCATAACTACACTTGATCCTGGCAGCCACAAAATATATAGGCGACCTTTGGATCATTTTGGATCATGAGGACTCCAGCCAAGTATTATGTGCCATGTAACTTGTAATAATGCATAAACAATCCAACTCACCCACCTTATCGTTTATTGGAGCATATCAAATATTTGAATCCCCAAAGAAGTTTGTCTGGATGTTTCTTTTCGCAGAAGTAGCGCAATTCCTTCAGAAAGTCCCAAATCCCTGGCATGAAGGTGCTCCAGAAAAAAGTTCACCAGGAATTAAGTTTTGTTTTATTTTCAGTGTCTTAATCTTGAAATAGAAGTTCCCGATCTATTTTGTTTCACGTACAAATAATAGTTATAGTTGTCGTTAGGCCAGTGAAACGTTCTCCTTCACTACATTGTCACTTTGCTTGCTGACCAGAGAAGCAGTCATAGGCAGGCTCCTCAAAATGTGTTCGTACCTCCCACTAGCACCGTGTCCATCCCATGGGCCGGGGGGACCGGGGGGACGGTTGTCATGCCAACCAGCGGTTGCGTGCCAAGTGCCAACTATCTAGCAAATCAGCGCGCACCACTAAACATCCCTTCCGGGGTATGGGATATTTACCCTTCCAAAAGAGGCAGGGCCGCAGGGGCTGTTTGTTTGTTTGTTTGCATTTGTCTTAAATATTTCATAAGGTAATCCAATACAAATATTTTATTATATGCTATATGCTTCGAGTGTGTGATTTGCCCTTGATTGTCTTGCTTGGTTGGTAGCCTATCAATCAATCAATCAATCAATCAAAACAAGTTTGAAGAAACATAATATATGTTTCTTCAAACTTGTTTTGATTGATTGATTGATTGAAATATTTATTAACAGTTTGCAGAATTACAATACATTTCAAGCACAACTCAATACAAAGACTGTTAACTGTGAGTGGACGTCCCAAAGCATTACACTTGTTTACAAGAGGGTCCACCTTGTTCAAATCATCAAAACAAATACACTTCTTTATAGCCAAAAAAAGAGAACAGGAATTCATAAAGGAGGTAAAAAGGGAAAAGAAACATATGTGATGTTGCTTTCTTCAAAAAATAAAATAAAAAAATAATCATGTTTGGATCATAATCATGTATGATTGATTGTGAATGTGATGCTGCAGCACTTCATGCAACTGCCCCCCTCCCCCTCATACAACACAAATGTTGTGTCAAACCATGTGACTCCCATTGGAAATGCATTGCGAGCTTGCATCAGTAAACAAGTCTCATGCATCAGCTATACATCAATCTGTTGTGAAGGTGTGAGTCAGGCCTCAGGCTTCACTCACACCTTTCGATCTAGCATACAACATTGATGCATGCTAGATGTAAACAAAGGGTAAGTGTCATGCCCGCCCCAATGCATTTCCAATGGAAGTCACGTGGTTTGACACAACATTTTTGTTGTACGGCTTTTGGCTGTGTTTCGACTGCCCCCCTCCCCCTCATACAACAAAAATCATCAAGGCATCTATAGCCATCAACATCAAGGCATTTAATAGCAACTTAAGTATAGGCTAATAACTTGCTATTAAACCCTGTCTTATCCCGTCCCACTTGTCCCACACAAGCGATACTTCTGTCCCACAAACATCTGGATCTGGCCACCATAATACACATGCACACTCTCTCACATACACACGCACACGCACATGCACGCACGCATGCGCGCGCGCGCACACACACACACGCATGCGCGCGCGCGCGCGCACACACACACACACACACACACACACACAGGGATCAAAGCCAGTGCAGGCCTTGTGGCTGACTGTAGTGGTATCCTTGAATAAAGTGTGGAGTACAAAAGGTGCTCAAGAGTCAGACGTGTCGCACAAAAGCTGTACGGTGAACGGGCTGCCTGCTCCACAAGGCTGAAAGCTTCCATTGTGGCAGTTTAAATTAACAACAGCCATCGAAGCAAAGAGAATAAAAGAGAAATGAGCCCATGGTTTTGTTCCCGCTGCACCTGTTGTCAACTTGTACCGATAACACCCCCCTGTCTCGTCCCGTCCCTCAACACATGATAAAAGACATTCCCCATCCCGCAAACAGAAACTTGGCAACAACCAAGCATCATTGCGAGTATTCAACCGACCTTCTTTGAGGTGTCCCTGTTTTAGAGCAGGAGATCAGCCTGAGAATCGGAGCAGCAGAAGCGTTATTGCAGTCGCTGTACCGCACTGTGTGGGTCATGACCGAAATAATAAGATTGCGGATACAAACGGCTGTCTCAGACAGGTTGCCGGCCTCTCTCTTAGAGGGTGAGAACTGAGAAGTCATACGTGAGAGACTCAAGCGTTATTCATGGATTTTCGGTGGTGAGGTGACCACCGAACTACAACATGACGTCACGAGCCGCAGTGAAGAGCAAACTACCGCCACCGCCCCAGCCCTTCTCTCTGTTTTTACTCACCACCGCTCAACGTTATTTCAACCGAAGCGGTGGTCACCTCACCATCGGAGCGGTGGTCACCTCACCACCAAAATTCCAGACTATGAATGAGCCTTTAGAGTAGAACCGCTGCTCCTTGACTTGGAAAGGAGACAGCTTAGGTGGTTTGGGCATGCCTCCCGAACGCCTCCCTATAAGAGACCCCGTGGCAGACCAAGGACCATGGGGGGATTATATCTCCACACTGGCCTGGGATCCCCCAGGAGGACGTTGCCAGAGAGAGGTTTCCTCCCAGTGGGGGCTCCTCACTGGCAGGTACAGTAGGGTCCAACAGCGATGTCAAGCAATAGGAGGAGCAATTGCATTGGGAGAGAGACAGACACACTTGCATTGGGAGACAGATAAGATTAATTTATCAATGTATGAGACATACAATACAACTTTGTTTAGTGCATTCATGCAACAGTAGTATCAACGAAAAGAAACACTGATGGAACAACACCATGTCATAAACTCATAAACTGTTAATCCGTCAAAGTCAAGTCAAGACAGACAGACAGACATTAAGTCACAAGTCATTTTGTCATAATATACAAATTAAATTATCCATATAATGTATTATGGACAGCCCCCCCCCCCTTCCCCACCAACATAAGATTAGCAAAGAATTTTCACAGCATTGATGACAGTGCTGATAGTGAATGTACGGTACAGCACCATCAACGTTGGAGCAGAGACAACCCAATGTGGGATATGTTCTGGTCTCAAAGCTCACTACACATAAAAACCTGGAATTATTCCAAGTAGTCTCACATTTCCCATTGATCAATAGAATAGGGGTGCTGGGGGTTCAAGTGGTTAAGCGTTAATTAGTGTGTTTCTTCAAGTTGTTGTTCAGCTCCCCGCTGTCCTCTTGTACAAGCGCAGGACTTGTTTGTGGTCCAGGACGTCCCACAGCCAGCTCTCCATCTTCAGGTCATGGTTGGCAAAGAAGACCAGAGGCCTCTTCACAGAGTCATAGTAGTGGTCCGAAAAGTCTGCGTAGTTGCTGGTTATGAAACCATAAGCAGACACCTACAGACAGACAGACACACAGACAGACAGCGGATCAGTGTTATCAAACTATATTGAGTATAGATTTTAACTTAAGGCCACAATCCAGCCCTATATATTGCGCTGATCGGAGCAATGGTCACTGAGTTATGGCTATTTAAAATGTAGACACAACTGACTATTGTCTTGGCAGACCCCTGAACAGTGTTTGTGCCAAATTTGGTGAGTTGCAAGTATGCATCTTCTATAACTATAAATGCACCAAGTCTCTGTGTGTGTGTACGTCTGTAATCCACATAACTCGAGAACCGTTCTCCACAGACTTCAAATTCGACACATGTTCCACACCCCCACAGGGAGTGCAGTGCATTCGGTGTCGAGTCGGTCGGACGCACGGTTGTCCAGAACCGCCACAAAAGGCCTCTCCACAGGCTCTGGACAGGGCCCCTGCCCAGGCTCCATATTTGGGCATGCCTGACACAGAACTCCATATATAGGAATAAAGAGACACAGAGAGACAGATACAGAAATCTGTCTCTTTGTGTAGTGGAGTAGAAGTATAAAGTATGTGATATTGTAGTTTGGCTATTTTCAAAATGTTTGCCTCTTTCATACGTAATATTATTTGACAATTTTACCAATTTTGTATTAAAAGGGTCTTAAAGGTCATTAAATTGTAACTTTAGAAATGTACAGAATGTAATTGTTGAGTGTTGAGTGAGAAAACAATGTTGCACATTAAGCTAATCATCTGTGCATCCTCCCAAAAGTATTTGGGGACACCCAACCCAAGACTAGTGTACTGTAGTGTAGAGGGTATGCACGCTGTATGTACGGGTATGCACGCTGTACAGTGCATTGCTGAAATTTGGCGGAAGTTGCAGGATTTGACGTTGCTCAAGGAAATGACGTTGACGCTTTACAAATCTGTGTACAAGTGTTGTGATTGGTCAAAAAAATATTGTATCCGGGGGATATACATCAGACGGATGTTCCGGTCCGACACTTCCGGCTATGCGGTCTCTGCCTTATGTTATGACCAGGACTTTCTCTTCGCAGATAAGTAAGGCTGGGACCGAGGCTAGATTGAATTAAATGACGTTAAATTACCTTAAACTCACTTTATGCATGCGCATACCCTCTATAGCACGCACTAGTAGTGTTGTAGTGTTAGTCTTGTAGTACTAACACTACAACTACTTGAGTCCGGTCTCAGTCTTGAGTCCGGTCTCCAGTCCACTTTTTCATTTACTTGGTCTCATCTCGGCCTCGCCCATATTTTAACTCAGTTTTGACTCGGTCTCGGACCAAGGGTGGAGTCACGAGTCTCTATAATCTGGTTACTGTCTCAACTCGGTCTCGCCTCCCGTCGGACTCGGTGGCGGTCTCGACACAGACTCGTCAACTCGACCCCCTCCTACCCTCGGTCTTGACTCGGACTCGATCCCCTCCCACACTCGGTCTCGACCCCCTCCCACACTTCTTGGTCTTGACTCAGACTGGTATAGAACTAATAGTGTATACTGACCTGGTTATACTAGTATAAGACTATAGTGTATACTGACCTGGTTATACTAGTATAAGACTATAGTGTAGACTGACCTGGTTATACTAGTATAAGACTATAGTGTAGACTGACCTGGTCACAGGTGTGCAGGGCCAGCATCAGCATCAGTGCTCCAGTGCTGGGCATGTACAGGTGACCTGTCCTGTGCCTAGTCTGTAGGGGAGACTTCAGGAACCTGCATGGGAAAGCAATGTCTGGCAAAAACCTTGTGTGACCATTTTCCTTATCCAATCAGGAGAGAGAGAGAACTCATACAGGATAAACGAGAGCAAATATTTTCAGCTGGTGAATGAAGTTTCTGCTCTCTCTCTCTCTCTCTCTCTCTCTCTCTCTCTCTCTCTCTCTCTCTCTCTCTCCTGACTTTATGAAAATGTGTATCCCAACTTGATAATTGTTTTCTGTTAAATTAAGAGCTGGAGAGACAGACCCTCCTGTTACTGAACAAACACTCTATACCAGCAAATGATTACTATCAGAATATAGAGCTATTACTTTTAAACAAAACACTCAGTTTTATTTATTTATTTTATTTATTTATTTAAATCTTTTAACCAAATTTTCACTTTACACCATTTCAATGTAACAAGAGCTTGTGTGTGACTATATAATATTAGCTCCATTGGAATACAGGCTCTGTTTTCCATTTTCTATGTTAATATTTTTTGTCATGTCTGTCCGGTCTCTCCCAGCTCTCTCTTCCTCTCATCTTGACCACAGCTGTTCCTTACCTTTGTGTCACATATGTAATAAAATCTGGGTGGATCATCTTGAAGTACTCGGGAGGTTTGAACCCAAAATACCTCCAGGGCCTGTTGGAAGGAAACAGCCTGCATACATAACAATGTAGAAATATAGCACTGAGAAATAAGGTAAGGTAAGCAATTGGAAAACAAAATACAGAGGCAGAGCAAGAGCGTGATATCAATGAATATGGCATGTTTGACAAGTAGGCTATACATGTACATGTCAGTCTTGTTATTGTCAGAAACCAAACTTTACTAAGGATACACTGCCATCTACAGGTCACAAGGGAAAAGTACACTAGGCCTACACAAAAACAAAACCTGAATATTTTATAGATGGCCAGGGTTGCGGGGCTCTATACTTTTCAGTCAGTACTACTACTCTATTTGATGTGTGGGAGCTATGCACAAGGCTCGTTTGAGAAATATTAAGAACAATCAAAGCATTGATGTCCATTTATTGGAAACACCCAAGTTGAGCTCTTCTATGATTAAAGCGCCAAACGGAAAGATAAGGAGGGACTTGGAAGCAAAAGGAATGCCCATAGCAGATGTACCCATCATAGGGATGGATGCAGTGGAATTAGGAGTCCTAATTGGCGGAGACCAATATTGGAAAATAATCACAGGAAAAATGGAGTGACTGCATGTGACTAGTTGCACTGGAAAGTGTATTTGGATGGCTGGTGCAAGGAGAAGTCACCACGCTAAATATCATAACTGAAGTTGAGGACATTGGACTCGGAGTGATGCACATCAGCGTCGGAGAGGAACAGGCACTGTCAGATCAGTTACGCAACTTTTGGGAAATCAAATCCCTTGGAATCCACATGAAAGAAATGCATCCCAAGCCGTGCATATCCACGGTCCATATCCACGGCTAACGGCTTGCCTATTCCCACTATAGGCTGAGGAAGAAATGCCACTTGACAGTTTTCAAATCAGCCTCATGGTGGCGCTATAACAGGCCAAGTTGCGTCTCACACACACACACACACACACACACACACACACACACACACACACACACACACACACACACACACACACACACACACACACACACCACACACACACACACACACACACACACACACACACACACACACACACACACACACACACACACACACACAAACAAACAAACAAACATGTTTAAATTACTCCTAAACATTTTGCCAAATTTCACACACTCTCCTATCCTCCTGGTGGAGACCTGTGCCCAGAAGGGCACTTTTTCTAGTTCATTTCTGTATCTCTTAGGGCCCATTTAACCATATAATGCATTTCGATGGCAAAAATGGCAAGTTCAGTGTCTTGAATGAGATGTGCTGTGAGTGTGCTGACTGTGGGCCCCTGTGCGTGCATGCGTGCCGCGTGTGTGCGTGTATCTTGTGTGTGTGTATGTGTGCATGTGTTGCACTGTCTCCTGTTTGTACACAAACACACGGTCAAATGAATGGCTGGCACCGCATAAAAAGGGTATATTTCTGAAAATGGTGACAGTTTTCTACACCCATAATGAATGGACGCACCTGTCCCGAGCGTCTTCACCAGAGGTGACAGTGAGGCCCTGAATAGCAGCTGTCATCATCACGTAGTCTCTTAGGTCTGAGGGGATGAAGATGTATCGCACTTCCTGCATGTTGACATGGAAAGATCATTTGACCCAATAACTCGGTTTAGTGAAGAAAAAACATCACATAGACTTGGCTGCTAATCTGCTGTATACATGACGAGGTGGCAGCCAAGAATAAGGACTTTTTAATGTTTGTTTTAAGCCTGCCCAGCTGGGGTGTCATGTGTGTTTGTTTCTTGTATTTGTCCAGGAGGAGATTTGAAACATTTGGGATGGAGGTTCTCCCTCGGCTTAGTGTGGAATGTGTGTGGAACGTTTCCCAGCAATCGGGCGCTGCATTGATGTTAGTCATTTTGTGTAAAACGGCCACGCTTGGACAGGGGCGAAAACATAGCCTTGGCCATGACTTTGGCCTGGCGGAGACAATAATAATTCACACATGTTTCGATAACATCCCTTAAGGCAGTGGCTCTCAAGTCGAGTCTAGTCTAGTCTAGTCGGGTCGGGTCGGGTCGGGTCGGGTCGGGTCGGGTCGGGTCGGGTCTGGTCTGGTCTGGTCTGGTCTGGTCTGGTCTGGTCAGGTCGAGTCGAGTCGAGTCGAGTCTGGTCGAGTCGAGTCGAGTCGAGTCGAGTCTATTTAAATAAAATAATAATAACAATCTAATCTAATTTCCTTTCTGATATTTTCTGGTTAATGTGGCTATATGTTAACTAAACTAGCTCCTTAAGGACCCCTGGTGGTTTGAGAACCACTAGTGTATAGAATGGACATACAGGGCCTTGTGGAACCTGGGTGAATCCCTCCTGGTAGTATAAAATGAGTGAATGTTTCATGGTGTTGGTGGTGAAACCATAGAAGGAAGTCTTTGTCCCCACGTCATCTGCAAAGTGCGTGGTCACAGCACCGTTAACTCTTTAAAAAAAAGAAAGGAGAAAGAAATGACATTTTAGTTATGAATTATGCTTAAAGCTGCGTTATGTGACTTTCAAATGCTGACACTTTACAAGCCTGCCTGCTTGCTTGCTTGCTCGGGGGAGAAATTGAATTTAGTCAAATCAGAAACAGGATCATGTCAAAGGTCGTGTCCAAGCTAGACACAGGCCCTAAATGTCTCAATATAAGAGCAGGGAGACCCCAGGGCCAATTGAATAAGAAGTCATATTATTGTAAGTTAACATACTCCATAATATAGGCTACCTTATTATTACAAAACATGCGTGATCTCTGCCATTTGAAAATAACCGGTCTGCAAGCTCACAATGTGTTGCAAGTCACGCGACGCATTGTGAGCTTGTAGATCGGCTATTTTCAAATGATTTTTTAACATGTGAAAACTTGTGAAATAGGACATTCTGCAGGATACTTTAAGTACATTTTGATACCAGTTCTTTTACTCAAGTACATTTTGATTGAGTCAATTTTGAAGTTGACTTTTACTTGTAACAGAATATTTCCTATTAATACTTTCACTTACGTAAAATGAGGGGCACCCACTGTATTTATATCGGCAACATGACATAATGTCTCACATGGTCATTTAGTGACCTAAACAAACAGTAAGGTCCATAGACAGACGGGGAGTCAACAGGGGTCATTGACCCCTTAAACGAACCACCTTGACCCCTTAGTCAAGATCTTCTTCAAGGGCGCACGCCATTTACAGTAGCACAGAACCATTTACAGTAGCACAGACAGACAGGAGCCAGGCTGGCAAAGATTGACGTCATAAGTGATCTAAAAACAAACATTAAAGTCCATAGACTTGGCTGGCAAACAATTTACGTTATACAGTAAGTGCTCCAAGCAAACATTAAAAAGTCCATAGTCACGTCACTTGGCTGCCACATGACTTGTTGGAGGCGCTAGCATAGCACCCCTCAAAAATGTTGTAGGCCTATACTTTATCCACCACTACCTACCTAAAGACTAAGTCATGGCTGTCTATGGCGTGTCCTTGCTTGGACCCCCTGAGGATGCCACCGTTGCCGACCACCGCGCAGCGCACACACTGCGCCTCCTGGGGGCGCTCAAACAGAACACTACTGACAGGGCTGTTCAGAAGCGCCAGGCTGGATCGAACAACTGAAAAACACAAAGAAAAAATTGGAAACTTACAATCTGGGACTTAAATGAATAAAACACAGTTTTTGTATCAATCTGAGGATGTTAATGCAATGTACTATTCTATATTATTTTGTATTGTATTGTATTATATTATAATTTATATACTGTATGTTTGACATAACGTTAATTTTTGAAGTAGCTATTGCCTATATGCCACGGCCCATGACACTACAGTATATGCTGCCTTCATTATTGTAATTCAGTAGTTCAACATTATTGTTGCAATATGTCTCTCTGTCAGGAGAAGAAAACTAATCGAAGGCTATAAAATGTACGGATTGTAGTTTTATACTGTCCTGACATACAGTACAGGACAAGAGCATTGGGTTTGAGTGTACCATTCACAGGCATGCCCTTCCATCCATATGGAGGTGCGTGGTTGCCCAGTCTCTGCCAGGCAGACTTGTGGAAGCTTCCAGCCCACTGCAGAACAGGCACTGAGAAGTTGAAGTGTCGCCTCAACTGCTGATCCCTGCGTACCGCCTTCCTCAAAGAGCAGCGTCCTTCTGTCTGTAGAGACCAAGAGGGAGATCCATCCGTCATTGGCAGATTATAGAATTTTTATTTGTGGGGCGCCGCCACCGATGGCCTAGTACTAGTAGTGGTTGGGGCGCATCACACTCTAATGCAGCTTGACAGCGAGTAGAGGGTTCTATTCCCAAGCCCTTTTTCCTGTCTCTACTGTACAAGCGACATGTTGTGAGCTTGTACATATGCTTATTTCACTAGTTTGGGTCCTGATGGGGAGATAAGAAATTTCCTTTATGGGTCTTAAAAGGTTTGGGATTGGGAACGACTTTTAACGTTTAAGTAGGCTACTAATCACAAAATGTATGAATCATGACATCTGAGGCATTTGGAATAACTAAATTTTCACCTCTCTCCATGAAGAAAAAGAGATGTTAACCCAACCTACCATGTGTTGCTGTGTTGCTGTGGTAAGCTTCCAAACACTCTCTCCTTCCACAACATCCTCAGTCCAACTGCTGACTCAAAGTGCAGAATAACCAGCATGTTATTTGGAGATGAGAGATGCTGATCAATGCTTTATAACCAGTTGAACGACTGGTTATAACTAGTACTCAGAATCTTTATTCCTTAAGTATAAGTATCAATACCACAATTATGAAAATACTCAAAGTCAAAATACTGTTTTGACTTGCCAATACAAAAGTACTTTCATCAAAACATTCTTCAAGTACCAAACGTGAAAGTGCTCAGATATTTCAAAATGGTAAAAACAATATTTTGAAAATAGCAGACCTGCAAGATCACAGTATACGATGTGAAGTGTTGTAGATCAGCAATTTTCGAAAAGTATAAAATAGGGCTTAATTGGTTGGTTAATATTGTTGTAATAATAATAATAATCTATATACAAACTTTACAAAGTAACTTGTAACTAAAGTTTTCAAATAATTGTAGTGGAGTAGAAAGAAATCTTGTTTAAAATAACCAATCTGCCCTCTTCTGAGGGCAGACAGGGAACAGAAATCGGCATTGGTCTTGGATGTTAATCAATCATTTGCCAATATTGCACCTTCAAAAACTCCACAGGAGGTTTTATTTGAGGCTATTTCAGCCTTTTATACTGAGCATCACCTGAGAAGGGCAGGTGACTTTTAAGGATCCTGTTCAAAGTTCCCCCGTCTGGTTATTCATTCTGACAGCCGGTGGGGATATGTTTTATCCTGCTTCTGGTCTGACTCAATTACATTACATGCAATTCCTTTTGGGAAATGTAGGCGGTCTGATATGTTTAACAATATCACAATTTAACAACTTAGTTAGAATGTTTACAGTATT